>NC_053160.1:188869340-189225590 GCF_016835505.1 Polypterus senegalus
CTTCCCAATGTTCAGCCCATTCAACGCTGTGGTCAACTCATCTAGAGAGATCGTAGTTTCCATGAAGTCTTTCTCTCCATCTAGAACCTGAGGTAAGTCCTGGAGAAAAACTGACGACTCTAAATGTACCTCTTCAATGTCTGCAGAAAACAGTCGCTGGTAAAATTGGTGTGCCCAGGATCGAAGGGCTTCAGGCTCCAGCAGGTTTGACCTTTGTCATTTTTAAACAGTTGATGGTCTTACTTTGGCCAATTGTTTTTCCAGTTTAAAAAATTGCGTAGGAGCGTCCATCTGGGTGGCGACTGCATTCTCGGCGGACGAGTCGCCGTTGACTCTCTTGTCTATAAGGTCCATCAATAATTGTTTCTTAGTTTTGAGGGACTCAAAAATGCTGCCGTCAAAGTTATTACATAAAACTGAATGAAGTTCCTCAATATCCTTCTCCAGTTCAGAAATGGCGCATTCACATCCCTGGTGGTGTGCTCGGTGTATTGTTGGCACAATACGCGTATCTCAGTTTTGAGCAATCCCACCATTGCCTCAGTGAAGAGAAGGTCTTCTTTTTGTATCTCCATTGTGTCCAGAAGTATTTGAAACAGTTGATGAAGTGGGGGTCTTTCAGTAGATTATTATTAAAGTGCCAGTAGGATTTAACAGAAGGAGCAGAGAGAAAAGAGATTTGAAGGGAAACAAGACAGTGATCAGATAAACTAGTTGGAAGAATGGAGCAGTTAGCTATGAGGTTCCTGTGATTTTTCTGGATGTAAATTCTGTCAAGTCGAGCCATAGACAGCAGCCCAGCTGAGCTCTTCACCCACGTATACTGCCGGACCCCCGGATAAAAATCCCTCCAAATATCAAGGAGATTATTATTGGTGACCACAGACCTCAGTGATTGGACGGACCCGGTGCGGTTCTAGCCCATTCCTGTCCAGCTGCGCATTTTCTGTGCAGTTAAAGTCGCCCCCAACAAACACCAGCTCATCATTGTCACATGTCCCCAGGACATCATTTAAAACTGAGAAGCAGTGAGTTCTCTCAATCCCTACATTTGGGGCGTACACGTTAATGAACACCCACTTCTTCTCTCCCAGCTGCGCTTCTACCTTCAGCAGCCTCCCCTGGATTAACTCAGTACAAACAACACTGTCAGGTACAAAACTCTTAGAAAATAAGATCGCGACTCCTGCACTGAGATTTGAGCCATGACTAAGATGTGCCAGCCCTGGCCACTCTCTGTGCCAGTCAGACTGATTAGCCTCGTCAGTATGGGTCTCTTGAAGGAAAACCACGTTAATTCTTTTTGCGCTAAGTGCTCAAATAGCGCCGTTCTTTTACTAGATCTCTGCAGCCGTTTATATTGAAAGAGCACAGGGAATAGACAGGCATTTTAAAAGAAAATAAGGTGGCGGTCAACAACACTACATTAACCAAAGAAACGGGTAATCGCATTAAAACTGCCATCATGATTGTGCTTCTAGTGAACGTTTCACTTTGCTTATGATATTCTTTAATCGGACTCTCTCTTTGGAGGTCATACCTAATTCAGCAGCCCGCCGCCGCACTTGCTTCGCCGAGCTCAGAAACTGATGGAGATCAGGAAAGTGTTCGACTATACTGACCCCCGCTTCCCTTCTAAAACTCTAAAAGCGCAAAATGCTTTCTGTGCTGTAAGCCTCGTGTAAGCTCGAGTGAGATGACAGATCAACTCTTATCGACGGGTCAGATTCATTGCCGTCCTCCCCTCCTTCCTCTCTCGCTTTGATTTCAGTGCCGTCTGTCTGCTGCTGATCACTAGCGGCGGCCTCTGCACTTTCAGTCTTAGTGCTCTTCTTGGCGCGCCCACCACTGGTTATTTGTTCTTTTCTTTTCTGGTTACCGGCTTAACATAACCGTGTTCATCGTTACTGTCTTCAACGAGCATTTCTCCATCGGCCCCCGTCTCATGCGTTGTTTCTTCAGTCAATGCCTGCACAGCCAGCGCGCTCTTCTCCGCCCCTTGAGAAGGCGCATCTCTTGGGCACGTCTCTAGAGCGGCAATACTCTCGGTGGGTGTTTTTTGGAGAAGCGCTGCAGGGTCATCTTTATAATATTCGACCCTGGTATCACCTTAGCCACCATCTCCTCCTCTTCATGGCTGACTTCAGCCTTCTTGTTCCCATTACTTTCTCTAATCTGCCCGGCATTAGCCGCTGCGCTCGTGATCATTTCAGCCCTCAGGTTTTTTCCTAACGCAGGCTCTCCGCTGGACACTTCCAGCTCCCTGCTTCATGTCCCGGCCAGCTGTGATACTTTGAACTACAGTAATTTCACTCTGATCTTCAGCCGCTTCATCTGAATCGTAACTCAGATCCTCCATTTCCGAATCACTGATCACCGACTCATTCTCTTCGTTGTCCGAAGTTCTATCACGGGCTCTCTGTGCACACCAGACGGTCCCGGCATATCCGAGCTCTCCGTCATCTCACCCGCTTACACTGACTCGCTTTGTGCCCTGTCTGACCACACTTAAAGCATTTCATTTGTTCCGTAGTGATAAAAACTATATATTCGTAACCCTCTACTTTAAATTTCAAGGCCACATCAAGCTCCTCACGCGAGTTATTTAGTATCATGTACACCTGTCTCCGGAAAGACACGACATGCTTTAAATCCGGTGAGCGGCAGCCAAGCGGTATCATAACCACATCAGATATGACTTCACCATATCTACGAAGTTCATTTAATAAAGCCTCATTTTTCAAAAATGGTGGAACATTTGAAATAATAACTCGTTTAGCAGGAGTCGATAAAGGCAGAACCGGGACTAGCGAGCCGTTTATCACCAGGCCTTCCTGCACTATAGTATGCACCATAGCTTCGTCGCTTAGAAAACTACAATAGTTTTGTTCATTCGGGATGCTGACTTCACATTCTTACAGCCAACTCTTTTCGCTACCTCAATAACACACGCCTCAACAGAAACCATCGGGTCCACAACCACTTTAATTCCATTTTTCCTTGAAAGATTTTCAAAATTTCGCGGGTTAAGCCCTGGAGGCTCTGCTCGGGACGCGGCCATGGCGGCGAGCCGCAGCGTCCGACTATTACAACAACCACTGACAATAAACTATATACTTTCAAATAAATGGCAAATCAGTAAAAAAATCTTTATACATAAAACTAATAGTAAAGAAAGTTAGAAAAAGAAAACGAGAAATACTCACAGATACCCAAACGAACGGAGCGAACCTGCGACCAACAACCACGCCCACCCAGACCAGAGTAATCGACAGACAGAGATTCCACAGACAGAAAGGATAGATAGATAGATAGATAGATAGATGTGAAAGGCACTATATAACAGATAGATAGATAGATAGATAGATAGATAGATAGATAGATAGATAGATAGATGTGAAAGGCATGATAGATAGATAGATAGATAGATAGATAGATAGATAGATAGATAGATAGATAGATGTGAAAGGCACTATATAATAGATAGATAGATAGATAGATAGATAGATAGATAGATAGATAGATAGATGTGAAAGGCAATATATAATAGATAGATAGATAGATAGATAGATAGATAGATAGATAGATAGATAGATAGATATGAAAGGCACTATGTAATAGATAGATAGAGTGTTTCTGAGTTTTATTGTTATTGCAGTTTATTATTTTTGTCAGTTTCCTCCGTTTCTTTATCATTTTTATCAGATATTTTTTGTAGGGTCACTAATATGGGTTTTTCATTTTTGACAGATCTTTTTCTTGGACCTTTGAATTATTTTATAGATCCAAGCATTTCTTTTTATGCCGTGGAGTTCCATCTTGTCTGTGAAAACTGAAACTTTTTATTTTTATTAAAAGGCCAAGTTCTGAGCTCGGCAGGCAGCTTTGAACTATTAAAGGAAATCAGTAAGCAGGAAGAAAGGAACCACGAAGCCCAGGATTAAAGGCTTGAACCGAGAATGGGAGCTGAAGAGGAGGAAATCGGGACCCCCAGGCCTGTTTTTGTGGAGGTGGCCGCACGTTTCATGTGACGGTCACACCAGGGCTATCAGGGCTTTCTTGTCACTGCTCTGTGAGGCTAATGATGCGGTGGACTGTCACCTGATGAATTGACTGCCACATAAGAATCACAGTAGGAACGTTAATTAAAAACACGGATCACAAAGAATCTCTAAAGTGTGTTAATAAAGAAACAGACAAAGGTTCAAACATGAGAGACAATTGTGAGGATTTTGCCCAGATAGCAAATGGTTACCACGTGAAAAAGGTAATCAAGTTGGCAAACCAGGTGAATGGTTACCCAAATTGGCAAACTAGACAAAAAGTTACCTGTGTTGGCAAATCAGAGTAAAAAGTACCCAAGTTGGCAACAGGCAGAGGAAATCCCTACAAGAGAGACATGGGCACTGAGTGCAGAAAGACTAGATAAGCCTGTGTGGGTCCACCAGGGGCCACTAGAGGGCAGTATATCCTTAAATGTAAATGTTGCCCTGGGAGGGCAGTGGGTAGGAGTGCCAGCATAATGGAGAAGAATACAAGCAGCTACAGCCATCACTGTACATGTATAAGGATTCCAAGAATTGGATTGTCAACTGACCAAAGTATAATAATAATGTTAATGGACAGATAATGTTAGGAGTCAAGAAGGTGGGTGAGCTGACAGGTGCCAGGAGGGTAGAGAAAGTGTGAGATATTTGGCTGGAGTAGTGGTGTCAGTGAACAGAAAGTGGGTAGTAGACCTCCTGGCTGACAGGTGGTAGTGTGTGGAGGAAGCTGGCGATCAGATTGCAGTTCAACTTCAACTTTGGACCAGAGAGTCTCACGTTCACCTCAAGCAAACTTTGATGTGATGCAGAACTCCTAGAGGATTAAATGGCTGCAAGTCCCCCATGGCTATGGAGTTGACACACAACACCTACGACTCCAACATCCAACTCCATGAAGGAAACAAAGTAACGTTTCCACCAGCCGGCTCCACAGTTGCTATGAGCTTCTTCTCCTGAAATGTCTACCGTACTATCAGGGTGGCCAAACATCTCCGTCTTTGATTCATCTACCCAGAGCACACTGCTCCAGAAGGCAAAGATGTTCAGTGTTCTTGCTCTGATGCTCTTTTTGTTTTTTTCCTGGCACACCTTGTAGATCCATGCCACTTGGATGCCAGCTTGTACAAGACTTATCTGCAGATCCTGCAATGGAGACTTCTTTTAGTATCAAACAGTCTACCGAGCTGAGTTTGCTGGGCTGGCCACTTCTGGTCAAATTAGCAGACATCTGAACTCCACACCTTACAGTGCAATGATTGATTTCAAATCATTTGGTGGGCTTTTAAAATCTCCCGCCAGACTCCTAGGCACCCACAACCTTCTTTTTGAGGTCCTCAGTGGGCTCTTTTGAACTTGGCATGATGGCGCCACACAAACCAAAGAGAAAGGCAGGACAGGTCAGGTTGGGGAGCCTGCACTGATATAGTGCATTGCTGCACCCACCACACACTACACAATGAAACAGCTTGGGACCCCCCAAGCGCAAACGCAGCCCAGTCCCCACCAGAAATGACCCTCAATCTGCTACAGCTAGGTACTACATGGGCATCACCAATGAGGATCACCCTCAGGTAATCGCGCCACATGGCCGTAGTGCCGTAACTGATGTTCCCTCACAATGCAGGTCATGTGCCTCATTCGGGACCCCATGAGCAACACAAAGTCAGACCAACGGGACCCAAGGACCCTCTGAAGAGACGCACATGAAGGAGTTCAGTCTTCATCTCAGGTCACTTGATAGCGTCCATGTCTCACAAACAGGGAGCACCAGGACTCTGAAGACTTGGACCTTCGATCTTTTGTGGAGATATCAGGACCATCACACACCCCTTTCCAGTGATCTCATGGCCCCCCATGCCCTCCCAATCCATCTATTGACTTCATAGAAAGACATGAATGTCACTGCCGAGGTAAGTAAACCTCTCGGCGAGGTCGACACTCTCTCTACAGACAGACACACTGCTGATGGCCGTGCCCAGGAGGTCATTAAAGGCTTGGCTCTTGGTGTTTATCAGGACCCTCGCAAGCCCAGACCCTCAGACTCCTCTCTCAGTCTATCAAGAGCCCCCATCAGAGCCTCCAGTGAGCATCGTTGGCAAACTCCACATCAGTGACTCGATATTTTAGATGTTTAAGTAAGACAGTCAGGTCCACCTGCTGATTCCCTAAGGATGTTCAGATCATGACCTTCTCATCTGGATCACCTGATTCTAATCTGGTGGATTTGAAGTGCTGGTAAATTCTGGGGTGGTCTTACTTTTACATTTTTGTTCATTTAAACAATAATGATGAATATGGCACATCAGTTTGAGGTGTCACTTGTTCAAGAAGACCACCGTTATCTGTTGGCACAGCTAGTTTGAAGATCTAATGTGTGCCAGTTCAAATATAACAGAAAAGCCAACAATTTCCATGGAGGGGTACTTACTTTTTCACACGACTGTATATTTCAATTTCTATTTTTTACCTTTTCCTTTTATTGGTTTTGATTGTCTTTGTTAACATTGTTCTGTCTATTTATGGATTTCCTGCTCATTTTATTATACTTACTTATTTCATTTCTATGTGTATAATGATATTCTCTGATGATCCTTGTGTTGTGGGAGTGGATTCCCCCAAGAGGCGGGGCCACCATTACATCATACCTAAGGGACCGCCCCCAGCCTTTAAAAACAGAGGCTAGCAAAGCCAAGCCCTTGCAGTTCACTGAATGTGCTTTGGTGGACTTGTGAGTCTTTGTCGTGAGTATTTTAATTGAATTGTTTTCCTTGGATTTATTTAATGTTTCACGTCTATCGTTGCATTTTGCTTTTTGGATTATTGTTGTGGTTGCTGTGGATTGTCTTTCTGATATTTTTGAAATATTTTTTGATGAATTCTTTACAATAATAAAGATGCCTGGGTTTGCTCCTTATGTTTTGTTTACACAAGCCAAGGATTTATGGTAATCTCCTCCCATGTGAGGTATTTGAACTATTATTGGGACACCACTTAGATTTTTGAACTTTTGAAGCCAACGTGTCAGCTCTCCAGCTGCCTCAGAGTGTACCTTAAATGGGTGGATGGTATTCGGGGTTGGTGAGGGTCTGATTGGTAGAGTGGGCCCTTCAATTGTCAGACATTAAAACATCAGAAAACCCGGTAATTTCATGCTTGGTTATGTCGATCCATTCTTTTGTGAGTTTAAATAGAATCAGGAGAACTAAAATAAGTGTATGAGGTGCAGTCATGAGCAGGAACTGATTCCATGTAGACATGACTTGGGCCTTCTTGGTGGTCTACAGGGGCTGCAGTCACAAGCCTACCACAGATTCTACACTATGGCAGCATCTCCAATGTCAGGCAGCTAAAACTGAACCAAAACTCGAAACAGGCAGCTGAGCAATGAATCAAAACATACCAGCCAGTCACAGACAGTCAGATGGAAAGACAAGAAAGTCAGGATATTCAAGAATTTCAAGACCCTAAGCTGTGCGGGACTGGAATAGAGTTTTGTAGCTGAGGAAAAAGTGAAACGTTAGAGAGGTGAAGTCACCCATCCACTCTGTAGGGGAGCAAACACCAGAAGATGACGAGCTCAGCACTACCTTGAAACGTCTAAAGGGCAACAGCAGTTGCTACAAGTTCAGCTTTAACCTCTCAGCAAAGTCACACAACCTGACTGCACTCCAACGGCCAAAAACACAAGGAAACAAAACATGGACTTGAAAGGCACTATAAAAAGTAAAGGCTGTTTGCTAAAAGGGGCACAAGTCACACCCAATCAATGGGGTGCACATTCAGACACAAGGGCACGACATGCCAGCTAAAGATGGGAACAAATCTGTGCATGCCCTTTGTCAAAAGATAGGAAAGGTGCTATATGATAGATAGATAGATAGATATGAAAGCCACTATATAACAGATAGATAGATAGATAGATAGATAGATAGATAGATAGATAGATAGATAGATATGAAAGGCACTATATAACAGAGATAGATAGATAGATAGATAGATAGATAGATAGATAGATAGATAGATAGATAGATAGATAGATAGATAGATAGATAGATGTGAAAGGCACTATATAACAGATAGATAGATGGTGTTCTTTTCTATGAAAACTTCATTTTCTTGTCTGTGGACATCAAGCTGATGTGACTTGTCACAAAGTTCCAGTTTGGTCCCATCTGACCAGGGGACATTCTCCCAGAAGCACTGTGGCTTGTTAATATTCATCTGAGCAAATTCCACTCTGGCTTTTTTTTGACAATGGAGTCCTGCTTGGCTTCTTCCATTGAGCCCACTGTCACTCGGGTGGTGCAGTCAGACACTGGTGGACCTCCACATCACAGTTCAGCTTGTATTTCTTGTGGTGTACGGCCCGGCCAGGATGCCTCCATGCTGGAAGGACTGAGGGAGCATATCCAGAGCATTACCTCCCTCGAAGCAGTAGGTGGCAGTACCCTCTGGGTTGCAGCAGTGCCTCAGTCATCCGCAGGGCTCCATGGGAGCTGGAGTTTCATACAGCCCTGTTGGGATCTGGGGGTGCCACCAGGAGGTGCTGCAGCTTCTGCTAAGTCCTTATGGGCAGTTATTCTGCCACACCCAGAAGAGCTGGAGGAAGTGGAACAACAAGCACCTGAAGCACTTGTGGGGGGCTTATAAAAGTAGCCAGCAGACACTACTCCAGGAGCCAGAATTGGGTGGGAGAAGATGAAGCTTACTGCAAGGAGGAGCGGAGAAGGAGAAGGAGAAGGAGAAGGAGAGAAAGAAGAAGAAACTTGCTTTGAGCTGTGCTTGGTGACTGTGTTGTGCTCATGGGAAACGGGGAAAATAAAAATAAAAACGTGTCCCATGTCTGACTGTGTCAGGTTTTGGCAGCGGTGTGCCCCCTGGAGGTCCACACTCTTTAAAAGTTGTCCTTGGCTTTGTGGCTGTACCATTCTTGCTATCCTTTTGCGCAATCTGAGGTCGATTTCTCTCTTGGGAGGTTGGCTACAGTGCCATGGACCTTCAACTTCTTCATAAAATGTGTCACTGTTGTCACAGGAACATCAAGCTGCTTGGTGATGATGGTCTTCTAGCCTTTTGACATTAACATCTCCTCAGATGACTCCCTCGCCTTTGCTTTCTCTGGTCCATGTTCCAGTGTGGGGCACACGATGGCACCAAGCAGCACAGTGAGGACTTTTCTCGGTTTAAAGACCGAATGATGGATTGCACGATTGTAGACGTGTGTGACACAAATTCAAAAGAAGAGCAAGTTTGAAAAATCACTCAAATCCACTTATTTAGGATCTTTTCCTGGGGTCACACCAAGCCATTTTAGAAGATTGTTGTAGAATAAGCAGCAATTGATCTCTTAGCACACTTACTTTGCTCTACTTGATGACATCTCAAAGGCATGCAGGTCCACAGGGGACACTTGCTTTTCATTCCGTCACTTTCATGGGGCATGCACCACTTTTTTAATGAGCTGTAAGGGGACCGACACATTTGTCCATGTCTGCACTTGGACAGTTCCAGGAAGATTGGTGCATTTGCTCAATTAGATGCACAGAAAGGTTCTTTGATATCCAAATCATCTGATTCTACCTTGGCCTCGCTTCTAATGGTTGGCACTACTCCAGTGCCACATAAGGGTTTAAGGCCTCTCCGCAAACCCCCCTGCCACCCTCATTCAGGATTATGGATGAGAGTCAAAGTTTACCATGAAGGTTCAGAAGTCACCATCGTCATTTCAGCTGTCAGTATAGCATCTATTTAAAGGAGCAGGGTCCCAGACTCAGCACAGACCTTGTCTCCGACTAAATTAGGCAGGCTTGATTGACGGAATTCCCAGTTGCCAAATGCAGGGAAGATAAAAAGAAAGGAGCCTAAAGAGCCCCGTGTGGTTTAACACGGGTTCAAGGCTTATAGTATGAATAGTGTACTGATGGCAACAGGATAAAGCGGGTCCTCCTCCACTTCTAGGGAATTATGAATGCCTACTGGGCAATGTACCGGACACAGTCTGCCTGGCTGACACCTAGTGGAGAAGCTCTACCACAATCTTCACAAGGAGACTTTTCCCAATCCTAATCCTTAACTCACAATAATGCAGTCCTAATCTTAAAAAAAGGTTTATGAGGCCCTGATGTTAAAAATCATTTATGGAGCCTTAATCTTAAAAAAAGATTATGGTCCCTAATCTTAAAAATGATTTTCAGGACCATAATCTTAAAAATGGTTTATGGGCCCCTAATCTTAAAAATGATTTATGGGACCTTAATTGTAAAAAAAATGTATGGGGCCCTGATGTTAAAAAAATGATTTATAGGTCCCTAATTTTAAAAATGGTTTATGGGACCCTAATCTTAAAAAAATGCTTATGGGGCCCTAATGTTAAAAATGATTTATGGGTCCCTAATCTGAAAAATGATTTATGGGTCACTAATCATAAAAATGATTTATGGGTCCCTAATCTTAAAAATGGTTTATGGGACCCTAATCTCAAAAATGGTTTATGGGTCCCTAATCTGAAAAATGACTTATGGGTCACTAATCTTAAAAATGGTTTTCAGGGCCCTAACCTTAACCTTAGCATTTACCTTCTTTCGACTTCTTATTTAAAAATGCCTTATTTAAAAATCATTTTAAAATTCTATACTCTAATCTCTATATATAATCTTCATTTGGGTCTTGATCTTTGTTTGTCTGCAAATGAATTTGAAGA
Organism: Polypterus senegalus; assembly: GCF_016835505.1. Lineage (NCBI taxonomy): Eukaryota > Metazoa > Chordata > Cladistia > Polypteriformes > Polypteridae > Polypterus > Polypterus senegalus. The sequence goes on from NC_053160.1 coordinate 188,880,087, forward strand.
AGAAGCACTAGATGGAACTAGAGAGGCAGCTAAAACATAGGCATTGCATTAAGAATCTCCTCCAGGCTTATACTACTGAAGACTGCAGTACGCCAGTCACACCTCAAAACACAGACATTCAAACTAAACAAATTGTTGCGCTTTAAAAGAACTAAAGAGATCTTCATTTAGATCTTGATCTTTGTTTGACCGCGAATTCCATGCATGCATAGACCACCGTCCAGTTTAGTACATTGTTGTTACTCACGGATGTCAACAATGTGCCAGAGTAACGAAAGGGGTGGTGGACAGTGTTACCCTGGTTATCTCCTGAGGCCTGGTTAGAGAATGAGATTGCCGAAGATAAAAGGTACGTGCCTACGTAACATATGAATGAAAGACAGTGGGTACAATGAATGACAACGTGACAGCACGTTCCGGAAATTATTATTGTTACATTGTAGCCGGCGAGTGCTGCGCGTCTCACAGTTGTACCGTGGCTTGCTCACATATCAGTGAAGTGATCCCTATTTATGCTTTAAAGAGCCTGGATACCTATGTGTCCCCCTTTTATAACCATTGCTCCGTGTATATTGCCTTACTCTTTGGATTGCCACAAAGCAACCTGCGAGATTGGAGAAAGGTTGAGAAGACATCGTGAGTGGAAACATCAGCGTTGTGAAAACGAGACGGACTGTGAACGGACAGAAGCAGAAATGCTCCTACACCACCACATAATTACGATTTGGACAGTGATTCCGAGTAGGCCGTTCCTATCGAATCAATATCCAAGGGTTTTCTTTTGTAATTTTGTTTCCCTTATAAAAAATCATAATGCTGTGCTTAATAAGGGCCCAGTTCACGACTGGCAGCCGCGTTTAAACAGGGAGCCCTTCACAGACAACTTTAACATGCGCAACGTAGTTTATTATTATTGTTATTATTGTTCAATTTGTTTGGTCTAATTTTAGTGTCTCTTTTGATTGAATATTTATCTGTTGTAGATGCCACATGGGCTGGATGGGCATCCCAGCCAGAAGAGGGGATGGTTCCTTACTTGGATGGGAGGCTCCTAACAGGCAGCTAGGCACCCCGGCCAGGGAGGAGAAAGTGATCAGACCCAGAAGAAAAGACCAGAAGGGATGGATGGACAGCCCACTCGAGAGAAAAGACGTACCTGGGGGCTTTTTACTCCCCCGCCACTGCTAGATGGCAGCAGCCCCGGATATCAGGGCCCAGTGGAAAGCCAGCAGGGCATGCCGGGGTCACTGGGTACCGCAAGAGGGTGCTGCAGGGAGACAAACCCCCTGCTACAATGGATTCTCATATGACTCAGTGGCCCTGGTACCAGAACTACTCCTGGGTCCTTAATGAAGAGACCACACTGCCTTACCCAGGCGAGTCGGAGCTGGGAGGACATAAACAACACTCAACTGGAGGAGGGCAGTGCGCTGTGGAGATTATTGTTTATTGTGAAGAGGTTTTGGGCCGCTGATGCCCCTGGTTCAGAATTTGAATGCTATGAAAGTAATTAGTTCGATCTCCAGGCTGTCAAATAAACAAACCACACGCCTTGGCACAGCGTAAAGAGGCTTCGTCTCTGACGCTGATGTCCGAGGTTCGATTCCCGTGAGGGGTGCATTTGAGCGTGTATGCCTGATGAGCCCAAATAATGGTGAAACACGTGTTGCATACTCCTTGCATTATTTGACTGTAAACTATGTAACATTCTATGATCTGCTTCTTGCAACTGAGAGGGCACCCGTGGCAGATGTTTGCCAACTGGCAGACCAACCACATGCATTACCTGGTAGGTAACCACCCATACAATCAGATCGAGACTCAGACTACAGATGCTATGAATATATATATATATATATATATATAGTAAGAGCTAGTCCGGACACAGACAGACATGACACCGCAACGTCCACAACACACACGTTTATTTACACAACTATTTAAAGTTCACTCAATCCTTGGTCATTCAGGCCACCTCCACTCCTGCCTCGCAAGCTCTGTCCTCTTCCACCCGACTCTGGCTCTCCGAATGTGTTCCAGGTGCCTGATGATGAACTTCCGGCAGCACTCCCCAGTGTGGTGGAAGTGCTGCCCTTGCACCTGGAAGCACTCCGAGCGTACACCATCCCTGGTCTGTCAGCACCTCCTGGTGTACCGGGATCAAGGACCATCCAGGTGCCCAGGGAAGAGAAGTACCGCTCTCCCCGTCCCTCCATCCTCCAGGCGTCCCGGCAGGGCAGGGTTCCTGTCAGTCTATCACAATATATACAGTGCATCCGGAAAGTATTCACAGCGCATCACTTTTTCCACATTTTGTTATGTTACAGCCTTATTCCAAAATGGATTAAATTCATTTTTTTCCTCAGAATTCTACACACAACACCCCATAATGACAACGTGAAAAAAGTTTACTGGAGGTTTTTGCAAATTTATTAAAAATACAAAAACTGAGAAAGCACATGTACATAAGTATTCACAGCCTTTGCCACGAAGCTCCAAATTGAGCTCAGGTGCATCCTGTTTCCCCTGATCATCCTTGAGATGTTTCTGCAGCTTCATTGGAGTCCACCTGTGGTCAATTCAGTTGATGTGACCTGATTTTGAAAGGCACACACCTGTCTATAGAAGGTCCCGCAGTTGACAGTTCATGTCAGAGCACAGACCAACCATGAAGTCAAAGGAATTGTCTGTAGACCCCTAAGACAGGATTGTCTCGAGGCACAAATCTGGGGAAGGTTACAGAAAAATGTCTGCTGCTTTGAAGGTCCCAATGAGCACAGTGGCCTCCATCATCCGTAAGTGGAAGAAGTTCAAAACCACCGGGACTCTTCCTAGAGCTGGCTGGCCATCTAAACTGAGCGATCGGGGAGAAGGGCCTTAGTCAGGGAGGTGACCAAGAACCCGATGGTCACTCTATCAGAGCTCCAGAGGTCCTCTATGAAGAGAGGAGAACCTTCCAGAAGGACAACCATCTCTGCAGCAATCCACCAATCAGGCCTGTATGGTAGTGTGGCCAGATGGAAGCCACTCCTTAGTAAAAGGCACATGGCAGCCTACCTGGAGTTTACCAAACGGCACCTGAAGGACTCTCAGACCATGAGAAACAAAATTCTCTGGTCTGATGAGACAAAGATTGAACTCTTTGGTGTGAATGCCAGGCGTCACGTTTGGAGGAAACCAGGCACCGCTCATCACCAGGCCAATACCATCCCTACAGTGAAGCATGGTGGTGGCAGCATCAGGAACTGACAGACTAGTCAGGATAAAGGGAAAGATGACTGCAGCAACGTACAGAGACATCCTGGATGAAAACCTGCTCCAGAGCCCTCTTGACCTCAGACTGGGGCGACGGTTCATCTTTCAGCAGGAGGACGACCCTAAGGACACAGCCAAGATATCAAAGGAGTGGCTTCAGGACAACTCTGTGAATGTGGTTGAGTGGCCCAGACTTGAATCTGACTGAACATCTCTGGAGAGATCTTAAAATGGCTGTGCACCGACGCTTCCCATCCAACCTGATGGAGCTTGAGAGGTGCTGCAAAGAGGAATGGGCGAGACTGGCCAAGGATAGGTGTGCCAAGCTTGTGGCATCACATTCAAAAAGACTTGAGGCTGGAATTGCTGCCAACGGTGCATCGACAAAGTATTGAGCAAAGGCTGTGAATACTTATGGACATGGGATTTCTCAGTTTTTGTATTTTTAATAAATTTGCAAAAACCTCCAGTAAACGTTTTTCACGTTGTCATTATGGGGTGTTGTGTGTAGAATTCTGAGGAAAAAAATGAATTTAATCCATTTTGGAATAAGGCTGTAACATAAGAATATGTGGAGAAAGTGATGCGCTGTGAATACTTTCCGGATGCACTGCATATATATTGTGATAGACGGCCAGGAACCGTCTATCATTCATTTATTACACACAGACTGATGTATTTCAAATGTTTATTTCTTTTAATTTTGATGATTATAACTGACAACTAATGAAAGTCCCAAATTCAGTATCTCGGAAAATTAGAATATTGTGAGAAGGTTCAATATTGAAGACACCTGGTGCCACACTCTAATCAGCTAATTAAGTCCAAACACCTGCAGAAGCCTTTAAATGGTCTCTCAGTCGAGTTCTGTAGGCTACACAATCATGGGGAAGACTGCGGACTTGACAGTTGTTCAAAAGATGACCATTGACACCTGGCACAAGGAGGGCAAGACACAAAAGGTCATCGCTAAAGAGGCTGGCTGTTCACAGAGCTCTGTGTCCAAGCACATTAATAGAGAGGCGAAGGGAAGGACAAGATGTGGTAGAACAAAGTGGACAAGCAATAGGGATAACCGCTTGTACCCTGGAGAGGATTGTGAAACAAAACTGTGGGGGAGATTCACAAAGAGTGGACTGCAGCTGGAGTCAGTGCTTCAAGGACCACCACACACAGACGTATGCAAGACATGGGTTTGTTTCAGCTGTCGCATTCCTTGTGTCAGCCACTCTTGAACAAGAGACATCGTCAGAAGCGTCTCACCTGGGCTAAAGACAAAAAGGACTGGACTGCTGCTGAGTGCTCCTAAGTTATGTTCTCTGATGGAAGTAAATTTTGCATTTCCTTTGGAAATCAAGGTCCCAGAGTCTGGAGGAAGAGAGGAGAGGCACAGAATCCACGTTGCTTGAGGTCCAGTGTAAAGTTTCCACAGTCAGTGATGGTTTGGGGTGCCATGTCATCTGCTGGTGTTGGTCCATTGTGGTTTCTGAGGTCCAAGGTCAACATAGCCGTCTACCAGGAAGTTTTAGAGAACTTCATGCTTTCTGCTGCTGACGAACTTTATGGAGATGTAGATTTCATTTTCCAACAGGACCTGGCACCTGCACACAGTGCCAAAGCTACCAGTACCTGGTTTAAGGACCATGGTATCCCTGTTCTTGATTGTCCAGCAAACTCGCCTGACCTTAACCCCATAGAAAATATGTGGGGTATTGTGAAGAGGAAGATGCAATACGCCAGACCCAACAATTCAGAAGAGCTGAAGGCCACTATCAGAGCAACATGGGCTCTCCTAACACCTGAGCAGTGCCACAGACTGATCGACTCCATGCCACGCCGCATTGCTGCAGTAATCCTGGCCAAAGGAGCCCCACTAAATATTGAGTGCTGTACCCGCTCATACTTTTCATGTTCATACCTTTCAGTTGGCCAACATTTCTAAAAATCCTTTTTTTGCATTGGTCTTAATTTATATTCTAATTTTCCGAGATACTGAATTTGGGACTTTCATTAGTTGTCAGTTATAATCATCAAAATTAAAAGAAATAAGCATTTGAAATACATCAGTCTGTGTGTAATGAATTGATCTAATATACAAGTTTCACTTTTTGAATGGAATTAATGAAATAAATCAACTTTGTCATGATATTCTAATTTTATGACCAGCACCTGTATATATATATGTATATATATAAAATTCGATGTCTGTCTGTCTGCTTTTCATGAGAGAACCGCTTAACGGATTTAGATCGAGCTTTTTTTCTATAATTTGCTCGAACATTCCGGTTGATTTTGTGATCTTCACCTTTCTTTATTTTCAGATGTTCTGTAATGGGCCCAGGTGAGCTGGTCACATGGCGGCTTGTTTTGGGTCTCATTATTGTTTGGCTGCTAATTAAAGAAAAAGAAAAAACCTGAGTCAAGTGAATTAAAACAAAAGAAGTTAATTAGCAGCCAAAACTGGTCACTAATTAAGAAGATGGTTAGAATGAAAACCTGCAGCCACTGTGGCCCCCCAGGAATGTAGTTTGATACCCCGCTATAAACTGTCCCCCATACCCATGTGTGTGACACCTTTTGGCATTCAGTGTTATCTATGTGGGTGTCTGCTCTGGTCATGGTCAGTTGTGATTATTTGGGCACAATTCAGGCAGCAAGTGACAGAAAATGGCAAACTAACACGAAAACAACAAAATAATTTCATTTTCTGTGTATCGTGACGTATGGACGTCGGAGGATCTCCTCACGGGTTCGATCAAGGTATGTGATAACCCACTGGGGCGAGAGGGGGGCGCTGTCGCTAACATTCTCTTCTCCTTCTCTCCCCAAAGCACAGAGGAACCACCCAGTGTGGACACTTAGCTCCACTCCTTCACGCATTATAAGGAAGGCGGCTGCCCGGAAGGAGAAGTCATTCACCATTGAGAGGAAATCACTGGGCGGAGCTCCAAGGAATGACCCTTTCCGTAAAAGACGAAGAGCTTAACCCTTTGCTGTTCTTTTGTGCCTTTTCAAATTTTTGCCTTGAGGTGTCTTTTTTGTTTGCATGTTCTCCCCATGTCTGCGTGGGTTTCCTCCCACAGTCCAGAGACATGCAGGTTAGGTGGATTGGCGATTCTAAATTGGCCCTAGTATGTGCTTGGTGCGTGGGTGTGTGTGTGTCCTGCGGTGGGCTGGCACCCTGCCCGGGATTGGTTCCTGCCTTGTGCCCTGTGTTGGCTGGGATTGGCTCCGGCAGACCCCCGTGACCCTGTATTCGGATTCAGCGGGTTGGAAAATGGATGGATGTAGGTGTCATTTTTTGTTGCGAATGACAGCATTAAATGGGACGACCTGGTTGGTGTCCTTGCTTTTCACTGTTGCCTGTCCTGTTATTCCTGCACCTGGCCACAATATATACAGTATAGCAAAATACCTGCGCTTCGCAGCGGAGAAGTAGTGTGTTGAAGAAGCAATGAAAAAGAAAAGGAAACATTTTGAAAATAACGTAACATGATTGTCAATGTAATTGTTTTGTCACTGTTGTGAGTGATGAGTGTTGCTGTCATATATATATATATATATATATACATATATATATATATATACAGGTATATATATTTACACACACACACACATAAACATATATATATACATATCTATACATATACACATATATACACATACACATATATACATACATATATATATATATATATACACATACACACATATATAAACATATATATACATATACATACATATCTACATATATATACACACACAGCTATTTCGTATCAGTGCAATACGCTGCTTGTTAAAACGGATAACTCCCGCTCTTACGTGCAAGTCTGCGTGGATATTATGAACTATCGTATTTGTTCAAGTTCTATTTAAATTTTAAATAGAAGGAATTTTTATTTAGTCGACAGAAATATCTTTGGTAGGAATGGTAAAAACAGACAGGAATATTATTCGTGAATAAATCAACTCAAACCTTAAATAACTTAAAAGAACAAACATTCAAATTTCTTTACTCTTATGTAAATTTATATAAAAAATAAACTTAGATTTTAAATATCCCAAAAGATTTTGCTCTCCATAAAAATATATCCTTTCAAAATTATACAAATTCAAATATGAACATGCTGCATAACAAAACCTGGAAATATAAATAAAATGTGTTCCTTTCAGCAATAACAAATCAAATCATTCAGTTGTCTTTGCTCAGATGTCATTTTAGAGCTGGACGCCTGGCATCTTTTTTTGGCCACAAGTTCGTTTCTGTTTGCTGTGAGGTTCTGTGTTGTGGAGATTCTCAGGATGGACTGCAGGTGCTCATCAGTGAGGCGACTCCTGTGTGCTGTGCTGTTAGTCTTCATGACTGAGAAGAGCTTCTCACAGAGATATGTGCTACCAAACATGCACAAGGTTCGAGCCGCATGTAGACAGACTTTTTTTGTTCTTCAAAGTCACCAAAGCGCCGTGCAAACTCAGTGCGCTCAGTTTATCAGCAAAGTGCGTATTTGGGAACACCGTAGTGACGACTTGGTTCAACATTACTTGGCAACAGGGAAAGTTGCACTGGTTTATTTGTGTCTCCCATAAAAGCAACTTCACTTGAAATCACTTTGTGATTGTGCACGGGTGAAAACGTTCGCTGGTGTCAGATTCTTATTTAATTCTTCTGCATTGCATTCAGGTCTTTCAGGTTACCCTGATGTTTTGTTTTATAGTGCCGTCTTAGATTAAATTCTGTAATTACAGCCACAATAGCTCCACAAATGAGACACACGGGTTCAGTAAACATATACTCAGCCTCCCATCGGTTTTTAAAGGCTCTATTTTCAGAATCAACTTTTCTCTTCAGCATCGTGTGAGCTAGCGTTGCATTATGGGATCTGTAGTTTATTGTGTTACCAGCGCTTCATATCCCCGGGCCATTAATAACAATAATACAGTATATAAAATGATCTCGCAGGCCGGATATAATTACACGCCAGGCCGGATGTGGCCCGCGGCCCTTGAGTTTGACACATATGGACTAAATAGAACTTGAAAAGATATATTTTTTCAAATGTGATCGCAATTCAGATAGAGTTGACGCAAGACTACAGCCTGCATGCCTCAATAAGTCATCCTCCCTCGCTCTTACTTTTTTACCGTTCATCTAATGAATACACTGAGTATGGCTTTACCAAAACAATCATTGATGGCGAATAAAGTATCCATTATTCGAGTATGTAGATCGGTATATATATATACCGCGTATCGCAGCGGAGAAGTAGTGTGTTAAAAAAGCTAGAAAAAGAAAAGGGAACATTTTAAAAATAACGTAACATGACTGTCAATATACAGTATTTGTTTTGTGAGTGTTACTGAGTGTTGCTGTCATCAATGATTTGATTCTCATTATTTCTTTCAATCAGGTTCGTATTTGTAGGATGTGTTGTGTTCAAGTTACATTCCGTGTTTGTCAATCGTTGTAAAGATGACAGGTTTCATTCATCGATTCGTTTCTTACTGCATCAATAAACAGCTCGTCTTCTTCTTTATCTGAGACCTGACACACTGCATGCACAGGTTTTTTACACTGTCTTCCTTTAGCGGGACATTGACTTTTTCCAACGTGTGCTTTGTTTCCACAGTAGTTGGATTTATGAATATGCTTGTATGTATCAGACGCTTCATATTTTTTGCTGCCTTTTCAATTGTGTAATTCGGTTTTGTTCAGCTCTTTGGAACTGTTGCCTTTTATCTGTGCACTGCGTCAGTTCACGTGAGCCGCTCGGTGTACATGCATCGAAGGTTCCCAGCTGTGCTGGTGCCATCTCCTGCTATGTCCATGGCTGTATTTAATGTTACCTTAGTCCTGGCACTTAAAACTTTCTCTCGCAGTTTCGCTGAGTTTGTGCCAAACACCACCCTGACCATCTCATCTTCCTCTCCATAAACACAGTCCTTAACCCGTGAATATTTAGTGGGAGTTTGCTATTGGATTGCCGCTGACGGACGGCCTTATATGGGCAGGCACTAAATTACAAACGCCAGCGGCAGCCTGTCTATGAACTTAATTTAAAGTGTAGGTTTACATCGTGCTTTGTTTCCGAAGTAGCAGAACTCATCAATATGGTTGTATATGTCACTCGCTCGCTTCTTATTGTTTCGCTTCCTTCTCAATTATATAATGCATGTTTTCTTGAGCGCTTTTTGGAGGTCTTCCTGGTTTTCTATGTACTGCGTGATTACGTGGGAGGTGTGATGATGTCACATGAAACTCCGCCCCCACGGCGTTCAAGCTCATCTCCATTACAGTAAATGGAGAAAAACTGCTTCCAGTTATGACCATTACGCGTAGAATTTCTAAATGAAACCTGCCCAACTTTTGTAAGGAAGCTGTAAGGAATGAACCTGCCAAATTTCAGCCTTCCACCCACACGGGAAGTTGGAGAATTAGTGATGAGTGAGTGAGTGAGTGAGTGAGTGAGGGCTTTGCCTTTTATTAGTATAGATATACACTGTGAAGCCCAGGATGTATACGGCCACCCTAACCCCGACACAGACAAGCTGAGGCACAAGTTCAAGACAGCACATATTTATTTTCCCTTGCTCCTCACAACACAGTACATCAAATAACCAAACTACACTAAACTACCGCCTCCACTCGTCCTCAGCAAGCTTTGTCCTCCACCTCCCGTCTCTGGCTCCTCCACAGCACCCCCTGGTGGCATCCATGGTACCCAACAGGGCTGAGATAAAGAACTCCAAGTCCCATGGTGCTCTGTAAGAATCCTGGGCACCGCTGTAATCTGAGGAGCTGCCATCTAGCATTTCGAACGCCCTAAAGGAGCTGCCTTTCCCCATCCTTCCATCTCTTGGGTGTCCTGGCCAGGCTGGGCTGCCGGTCGTCTCTTACAACATTTTTATATAGTTTGTAACAAAGAGGCGGGAAAAAATATTTTTGTTGGGTCGAAAAGTGGTCTGTGTGCCACACTTTTCTGCCCTGAAGAGGTCCTGTTTTTTTTTTTAATGTAGCGAGACTCTTTAACATGGCTGTCAAATTTGCAGTTCTTGGCATATCCAAGCTGCAGGCTGCAGCGCTGCTACTTTGAGATCAGCACAGCTGTTCCAGCGGTTATTATACTTTATATATATAACAAGCCGTCCTCTGCGGCTCCGCCCACATACTATTGAAAAAGGACAGTGAGGAGGCCCCGCCCAGCTCTCTACTCCTGACGTCACTCTTCCTCCTCCCCTCGGCCCACAGCCTCTCTCTCTCTCAGATTCACGCTAATAAATCGGTACCACAAGCGAACTATGATTCTTAGTGCAAAGTCGCAAAATCAACGGAATGTTCAAGCAAATTATAGAAAAAAACCCGATCTAAATCTGTGAAGTAGTCCTCTCGTGAAAAGCAGACAGACATACAAATGGGTCTAAAAAATTATGAGAAATTTTGCACTTGGACGACGAAATTTTGAAAACCGTTTCTTAGTGGGCACCTATGGGCCAATGGTAACCTACATTCCAAATTTCAAGACCCAAGTCCTCATGGTGTGGGAGATTTCATGATGAGTGAGTCAGTGGTATTTGGCTTTTATATATTGTCACACACGCATGAGTAGTGGGCACCCAATGGGCACAACGCAGCATGAATATAACAACTAGGGGGATTTGACGTTTAGCGCTAGTGCCTCTCTCTCTTGTTGTTCAGGAAAAATGACGATCAGAAGACGTACCGTCCGAAACTCTCTTTGAAATCCACCCAAAACACAGTCCTCTTCCAGGTACCGAACATACATCTCCATTTAATGATCTCACTTCCTCCTTCATCCCATCTAATCCCCTCTGGCTCATCAGTTATACGTCAATGTCATTCATCACTGTCATTTCTTGTCCGTCACATATAAAAGTCCTCTGTATCATGCAAACAATGTCTCATGGAAGTCTTTGTTATTTTGACAAGACAGCAACCTCACGACCTTCAGTATACGGGACTGGGTCCCAAACCTTTTTGTGTCTCTTTGGTGTCTTCTGTCTTCACAGTATATAGATTTAGAGTATAAAAGAAAATCATAAAAATAGGCGACTGCAATGAAACCATAAGTGATAGGAAAATTTAAAGGTGATTTTGGTGATCAGCAGGACAAAATCCATAAGGAGTCCATTAGGATGCAAACTCTGGTGTGATCTTGTGTGGTTCTCTCTGATAGGCCCCACATTGTGAATAAGGATACGGATATTTTAATGACTAAATGTGCTGACCGCACTCCATCATCTAAAAGAAGTGGCTCTCAAGTTCAGTCCTGGGGGCCCCCCACCCTGTGGCTGCAGGTTTTCATCCCAATCGATGTTTTCTTTTACTTCTGCTTTACCCAAGAAAGTGTTTTTTTTTTACCCAGTTTCCGTTTTATTTTTGTATCACTCCAGAAATTTGAAACCTGGTGTTGCTACAGTGCCTTGCAAAAGTATTCATCCCCTTCAGTGTTTGTCCTGTTTTGTCACACGACAACCCCGAATGAAAATGGATTTTTGGGGGGTCGACACCATTTGATGTACACAACATGCCTATCACTTTGAAGGTGCAAAAATCTTTTTATCGTGACACAACTAAGAATGAAAAGCAAAGAAAACAGAAATCCTGAGTGTGCATAAGTATTCATCCCCAAAAGTCAATACTTTGTAGAACCTCCAAGTCTCTTGTTGAACGTCTCCATTAGCTTAGCACACCTACGGACTGGGATTTCCGCCTATTCCTCGAAGCCAAACTGCTCCGACTCCTCTAAGTTCGATGGGTGGCATTGGCGTCCAGCAATCTTCAGGTCATGCCACAAATTCTGGTCCATTCCAAGACATTTCAATGTTTCCCTGTAAACCACTCCAGTGTCACTTTAGCTTTAGAAAGGCAAGGCCTACAGAAAGCAAGCCTTAGCTATTACTACTCACTGAATATGATCAGTCCACATACATTCACCCTACACGTGGCACTGCATCACTGAAAAGGCTTAGCAGGACTTTCAAGTCAGGGGGCCCCAGTGCTGCTGAGATAAAGACTGGACCGTCACCACGGCCTAAGTGCGGTTATCTGGTGGTAAGCTGTGGTTTGTTTTTCCAATCCACACACCAGAAGGGCACAAAAACTGAAAGTTGACCTACATGAGCAGCCTAATCTTTTAAACAATAAATCGCAGTGCTAGGCAAACTTTCTAAAGATGGACGATCCTTAAAAATTGCTGCTATCAAATTTTAATACAACTCTTAAGTTACTGAGATTTTAGAAATTATCCCAAAAGTACAAAGTGGGTCTTGAAGAAATGTAAAAGTTCATATCAGCAGTATGTTGAGGGTCATTCATTGTCCTGCTGAAAGGTGAACCTTCATCCCAGTCTCAGATCTCTGGCAGACTTAAGCATTGTCCTGTGTTTAGTGCCATCCATCCTTCCTTCCAGTCTGACCAGTTTTCCTGTCCCCACAGCCTGATGCTGCCACCACAATGCTACACTGTGGTGTCCTCAGGGTGGTGGGAAGTGTTGGGTTGGCCAAAAAAACTCAATTTTAGTCTTATTTAACCAGAGGGCCTTCTTTTGTATGTTTGAGGAATACACCACATGCTGTTGGGCAAACTCCAAATGTGTTTTCTTATTTTTTTTAAGCAATGGCTTTTCTGGCCACTCTTCCCACTCTGTGAAGTGCATGGCTTGACATGGTCCTATGGTCAGATGATCCCATCTCCACTGTGGATCTTTTCAGCTCCTTCAGCGTTACCCCTGGTGTCTTTCTTACATCTCTGAACGTCTGGTCTATGGGTCTTGGTTCTCTTGTTCTCTTGTCAGGTTTGCAGTGCTGTCGTATTTTTTCCATTGTGTTATAACAGAGTTAATGGTGCTCCATGGGATTTTCAAAGTTTGGGATGTTTTTATAACCCAACCATGATTCACACTCCTCCAAAGCTCTGTCTCTGACCTGTCTGGAGTGCTGCTTGGTCTTCTTGCTTAGTGGTATTGCAGAGTCAGGGGTCTTTCACAATAGACATCATGTGACAGCTCATGTGACACTTGGATTGCACACAGGTGGACCCAAATCAACAAATTATGGGACTTCTGAAGTTCTTTGGTTGGACCAGATCTTATTTAGGGGATTCATAGCAAAGGAGATGAATACAAATGTACTCACCACTTTTCAGTTTTGACTGGTTTTTTGTAGATATTGTAAGATCAACAGCAGAAACAGATGATGATCTGGGGCAGCATAGTGGACCTTGTATAACTGGCAGATTGAAAAAGCAAATAGAAAATAAACAGAAATGTCTTTTCAAGAAGCAAGTCTCAATTCAGCTGGCTCCAACACGGTTTTCACCAGAGGACAGGAAGAGGTGGGTTCAGGTGTTTGGAAACTGGAAGTGATGTCATTGGGGATGTGACTGTCAATCACTGCTTCTGTAGATCGAGGAAAAGAAAAAGAATTAGGCAACAGTGCCACCCCCTGGTTGGGAGTGTAATTACATTTATATGAGCCTTGACGTTATCTCCCAAGTGCACAAGGGGGACACTATCTGCAGGCAAATGTATTTTATTTTCACTGCACTTCAACAACATTCATGTCTCTGGTGACTCTTCCTGTGAAGTCAGTAGACGGATTGAGAGAGCATGGGGGGGTCATGAGGTCACTGGAAAGGGGTATGTGGCGCTCCTGATATCTGTAAAAGGACGAAGGTCCAAGTCTTTAGAGTCCTGGTGCATCCTGATTGTAAGACATGGGTGCTATCCAGTGACCTGAGACAAAGATTGGACTTCTTCAGTACTGTGTCTCTTCGGAGAATCCTTGGCTCCCGCTGATTTGATATTGTGTTGTTCACAGAGTCCTGAATGAGGCACATGACCTGCAACAGCTGCAGGACTGTTTCAGTATGACCAACTGGGACATCTTTGAACACCAAGACCTTGAAGTGTTTAGTGACAGCGTACTGTGTTATATTAAGAACTGCACAGACATTGTCACCGTGGATAAACGTATCTGGGTCTACCCCAATCAGAAGCCCTGAATGACCAGGGAAGTCTGGAGGCTGCTGAAAGAGAGGAACACTGCCTTCAAGTCTGGTGACAAGGTCCTCTACAGCACAGCCCATGCCAGCCTAAAGAGGGGTATCTGAGAGGCCAAGTTAGATTAGAAAAGGAAGGTCGAGGAACACCTGGACAGCAACAATGGCAGGCAACTGTGAATGGGTGTCCAGCATATGACCAACTACAGGACCAGTCCTGGAGCTGTGGGAGGTGATTTATCGCTGGCTGAGGAACTGAACCACTACTTTGCCCGGTTTGAAGTGGATCCACCAGAGACAGTCAGACCCCATCCAGAAACCAACAAAAGCCCCATCTTCACAGTGGGGGAGCACGAGGTGAGATGCACGCTGCGAGCTGTCAACCCACGGAAGACAGCTGGACCTGACGGCATCTCACGACGCGTGCTGAAAGACTGTGCAGACCAACTGGCTGGGGTCTTCACCAGAATATTCAACCAGTCTCTGTCTAAATCCACTGTGCCATCCTACCTGAAATCCTCTGTCATAGTGCCTCTGGCCAAGAAACAGATCATCACCAGTCCTAATGACTACAGGCCAGTTGCACTGACCCCTGTGGTTAGGAAGTGCTTCGAGAAGCTCATCAGAAACCACATCATGTCATTCATTCCTCCCATGCTTGATCCCCACCAGTTTACCTACAGAGCAAACAGGTCTACAGAGGACACTGTGGCCACTGTTCTCCATGTTGTTCTGTCCCACCTGGAGCAGCAGGGGAGCTACGTACGGCTGTTCTTCATAGACTTCAGCTCTGCCTTTAATATCATCATACCCCACAGACTGGTGACCAAACTGTCAGACATAGGACTTCCACATTCCACCTGCCTTTGGATCAAGGACTTCCTGAGTGATAGCACTCAGAGGGTTAGAGTGGGCTCCTACTTCTCCACACCCATCAGCCTCAGCACTGGCTCCCCACTGGGCTGTGTGCTGAGCCCCCTGCTCTATACCCTCTACACCCACAATTGCATTCCTGCCCACCACAGTAACACAATTGTTAAGATCGCTGACAATACCACAGTAGTAGGGCTCATCTCTGGAGGGATAAGTCTGGAGGTGGAGCGGCTGACAACGTGGTGTAGGAATAACAACTTGCTCCTAAATATATCCAAGACATAGGAACTCATTGTTGGCTTCAGGAAGAAGGCAGACAACATCCAGCCACTCATCATCAACGGGGACTGTGTGGAGAGGGTCTCAGTCTTCTGCTTCTTGGGAGTCACCATTAGGGAGGACTTGACCTGGGGAAGACACACTGCTGAGGTAGTGAAGAATGCCCAAAAGAGACTCTACTTCCTGAGGGTTCTCAGGAAGAACAACATCCCTGAGAAACTGCTGGTGTCCTTTTACCGCTGCACATCCTGGCCTACTGTCTTTGTGTGTAATTCTCCAGCTGCACAGTAGCACAGAGGAAAGAGCTCCACAGGGTCATTAAGGTCACCCAGCAGATAGTCGGGTGTTCTCTCCCCTCACTAGAAGAACTACATAGTTCCTGTTGTCTTAGGAACATCAAGAGAATTCTTCAGGACCCATCACACCCAGGACATGCATTGTTTCAATGCCTGTCTTCAGGCAGACGTTTCAGATCCATAAAGACTACGACGAAAATAGACTGAGAAAAAGTTTCTATCCTTCAGATATCACCAGGCTGAATGCTGCTAAGTGGTAATTCTGACCAAGTGCACCTTCATGTTTACAATACAGCCCTAAGTCAGCATTGGCTATGGCACAAGTGCAATATGACATATTAGCCAACCCGCGGCGTACCATACGCCCCATAATCAGGCCGGTTTTTTAATGATTTTTAAGCACAGGGAGAAAATTTACATTTGAAAAAATCGGTAATGTAATAAATCAGCAAGAAATGCAACATTGTAACAATGCACGGAACGAACCAACACACAATCGTCCGTGACTGAAAACTGGCGGACCGCCATTGCGCCTTCTCCTGCCAGACGGTGGGATGGGTGTGCACAGCGCTCAGGCGCGGAGTGTGGAACGGGAGGAGAGGAGAAGGACGTCCATTCAGCTCCCTCCGTCATACTAGTCTGCTGACATCTCATTCAGTATGCACTGCCCGCTCATGTGCCCACCTCCAACTCGTCACTTGAGTCGTTGTCGACTTTACACAGTCCAGATGCACCTGTGCCTCACGTAGACTTTTCATTGCTCTGTGTGGTTTTGGCTGTTTTTCTATATATAATCCACCAAGACACCCGACCACGGTAGTAGCGAGGTGGGAGGGGGGTGTGCACAAAGGGTTGGGACGCAACCAGTGGGAGCGTATGAGTCGCACTTAGTGGGAATTCCACGTTTTGCAGCCCGAATGGGGTTCAACAGCTTACCCACGCCTAGACACACGCTCAATCTCATGCATAATTATTTATTGATGGTTAAACACTTCTGGAAAGACACAGTTGTCTAAAAAGGGAGGGTTTGAGGATACAACAGAAAGTGAATGAAAAGATGGAACTCTGGAGAGAGCAACATATAATTGTCCGTGAGTGAAGAAGATGCATGTTTGTCGCGGATGCGAATTGCTAGCATGCTAGAATTGCTAGTATGTAGTGTGTAAAACAGTTTGCTATGGTGCACGCGGTCGTGCGTCGTAACCGAAAACAAGGTTTTTAAAGACTGCTTACTTCATTGTGTTTTAACCTCAGTTGTAAAGGATTGTTTTAAGGATCCCATGGGATACCCCTCGCAAACCGTTTAACACGCTGCATATGGCGACTCACCTCTGCGAGAAACATGCCTCTATGAACAGTCAAGGTGCCTCAGAGGTACATGAGGCCTCTACGACAGACGAATATAAATGACGTCGTTCTTTCTGTGTCGTCGCGTCCGAGTTGGTGGACGTGGCTCTGTGAGTTGTCGTCGTATCCAATGGTCTTGGAGTTGGTGGGCGTGGCTCCTCCCTGCGTGCGCCATAGGTGTCTTACTTGTCGGCGGCTTAGTGAATCCACGCCCCTTCCGGTGTGTTTTCCATGGGTGTCTTGCCTTTCCATGGGTGTCTTGCCTTAGTGAATTATATATATAGATGTATGAATGGATAATTTTAGTTTTAACTTGAGTAACAGTATTTTGTTTTTATTTTATTTTTGCATTGGAAAATTGCACCTAAATTTCGTTGTACAATTTCTCATTGCTACAATGAAGATAAAGATTTTGATTGATTTGATTTGATTGTGAGGGGGCATCAGTTACGGCACTACAGTCATGTGGTGCAATTACCTGAGGGTGATCCGGCTCTCAGGACCCTCATTGTTGAGGACTTGAGTGGTTGGACCAGGTCAAGGGGATGCCCACATAACACCTGGCTGCAGGAGACAGTTCTGCAAAGAAGAGTGGGACAAAATTCCTCCACAACGATGTGAAAGACTCATTGCCAATTATTGCAAAGGCTTGATTGCAGTTGTTGCTGCTAAGTGAGGCACAACCAGTTATTAGGTTCAGGGGGCAATTACTTTTTCACATAGGGCCATGTAGTTGGGGATAGCTTTTTTTCCTTAATAAATAAAATCATCACTTAAAAACTGCATTTTGTGTTTACTTGGGTTATCTTTGTCTAATATTTAAATTTGTTTGATGATCTGAAACATTTAAGTGTGACAACCATGCAAAAAAATAAGAAATCAGGAAGGGGGCAGATACGTTGATTGAAGTGATATGGATATTTGATGAGGAGAGACAAAAAATAAATGAGCAAAAGCGTGATGGGAATGGAAGTACAGGTAGTCTCCAGGTTACGGACATCCAACCTATGACATACGAACGGTGTCGCAACTGTGACACATGCGCCTCAGTAACTGCCGCTTCCTCATCTTCAGCCTGGGGACACTGCAAGCGGTGGCTGGAGGGGGTCAATTTCGCTGCTCGCAAAGTGTAGAGTCCCTCGGGCGGCAAGCGTTTTCACTGCCCGCCCACCACACACAGCTGCACGTTTATTCTCGGTGGGCGGCTGGTAATGCTGTAAGCGGTGACCCGGTTGTGGCTTAACAGATGCCATTGAGGGTGAACGGGGCGGCAGGGGGTAGCATTATAGTGTGCCTTGGATGGCTGCATGTTGAATGGGGGCGGTGGTGTGGCAGACACTGCAGGCAGCATACTGTAGTGGAGGTGACTGTGAGGTGGGCTGGGGATGAACCGACCCTCGCTGCCCCCATTCATTCTCAATTGCAAGCCTGCTTGTACTGTTATGCACATAGCAGGAAGTTGTCTCTTGTCAGTACAGGGTGGTCCAGATCTAATTATGCAGATCCAGATCGTCTGGATGACTTTGATTTATGCAGGGACAATTCCAGTTCGGCGCTGTGACGATGCGGGTTCTGGCTCCACACTCCCTTTGATGTTTGGAAGCACTTGAACCCAACACCGTCGATAATGTTGCCGAGTGAGCTAGTCAGTGTAGGCAATAAACAATCGAGCAAGGGGATGGTTCAAAAAAAAGTGCATAGTGCTTTTATTTAAAAGAAACAATCAAAAACAAATCAGTGTTCCATATAAAGTGCAGTTCTTTCTTCAATAAATAATCCAATAAAAGGTGGAGGTTAAAACCAATAGAAAAACACAATCCTTAAAAACCAGAGGTTAAAATCTTCTTTAGGAAGCAGTTCTTAAAACAACAAGTCCGGTGCTCTTCTATGTTAGCGTCTCACCTGCTTCTCCCAATTGGGCTTTGCAGCAGGCGAGACGCTCTCTGCAGCTGCCCTCTTCTCTCACACACACACACACGAGACTGGAGACCTCCCGATCCCTGGCTCCGGTCTGGCACTCATCCCAGTCCCCGAGACTTGATGTCCACCAACGGCCAGGTCGCCCACGTTGGGGACTCCACCACCAAGCCTCCCGACTACTGCTGCCTTTCCGCGGCCTTCTGCGGCTCGTCGCTTTCACCTAGTCACTCCCGCTACCTGTTCGCTCAGCAGGAGCAACGTCAATTCAAATACCTGGGTGACGGCCTAACACCCAGCTTCCTCGCAGCTGCCCTTGAGCGCTCGATCGTGCGCTCATAACACGCACGCACCGTGTGCCCGTCTCTCCTGCACCACCTGCTTCCTCGCTCCCTGCAACCTCCGTCCTCTTTTTTCCTTTCTTTTCCTCTCGATCTCCGATTCTTTGATCTCCTTTTTTCCCCACAACCGACTCGCGCTTCTTTTAAAATGACGAGGGCCACAGCAGCTGCAGCATTAGCCACGGGACAATCACGAATGTGGGCAGTTCCTCACCTGTGCACTAGGTGAGAACGCCACCCTACGGATCGCCCCGCGGCCCACTATGGCCCAACGTCCCCTCGCTAAGCCGCGAGCGTGGCGATCATTTATTTAAAACGAATGGCTTTTGCTCAACGAGCTGTGGACCCATAACACCACAGGCGCGAAGACGATTCTTCATGTCGTCAGTTCACACACTTCTCGATGGTCCGGGATTTTTCGGGTGATTCTCTATGTAATAAACCAAATATGTTATAGCGTAATGAAAATTGCATAATTAGATCTGGACCACCCTATACATGAGACTTGTTGACGTCTGGTGCCTTCCTGCTGTGATAACGCGTACAGTGCTGTGCAGAAGAGTTCATCTTAACCTTTTGTCTTCAACCTTCAAGAATGTCTCTGAAACGCAAATCTGATGCAAGTGCTGGTGATACAGTAAAGAAGATAAAAACCATCACCATTGAAAATAAATTAGAAATAATAAAAAGGTCAGAGAGAGGTGAAACTCCATCATTCATTGGCAGAGCACTTGGTTACAGTCTGTCAGCAATAGCATTTATTAAATTTATGTACCTGTTCCGACTTACATACAAATTCAACTTAAGTACAAACCTACAGTCCCTATCCCGTACGTAACCTGGGATCTGCCTGTACAGGGGTTGAGAAAATGGGGGAGGCCAAAGCAGAGACGGATGCATCAAGTCAAATAAGAGGGTCTTGACTCGGAGGAGGTGTATGGTGAAATTTGACCAAGCCCCTCGTCCCCACATAAAAATGGGAAAAGATGGAGATTAAAAAGAAGAATGAGAAGAAGACGCAGCCTGCTGTAGTGCTTGAATGTCCAAGTAGGTAGTGCCAAGATCTCACTCTGAGCTGAGAAGCACTACGGTCATCTTGCCACCCTCTTTTGAGTCATTCAACCATTCAAATTTACAATTCAAAAAAGGTACCCGGGAGTGAACAAGTGACTAATACCGTAGCCGAGATCTAACCGTTTCTCTCACCTCATGTTTAGAACTCCCAGCGGCGCCGCGGACGGGACTCAGGTTTGTCGTGTGTCGTAACCGAGGATTACAAATGCGCGCTCCCGCCAGGTCAGGCACATTCGTGCACGCTGCCTGGTAAACCCTCCGAGAAGTCGCGCCCGTGTTCCTGGTACCTGCTCGTATAGCGCACCGAATCTTTCAATCCCCGCTTCGCGCACACAGCGCTCTTTCCTCGCTGGTGTCAGCGGGCGTGTGCGCGCGTGCGCGTGACTGTAAATAATGGGAGAGGGCGGGCTCAGTGCCGCGAGTTCCCAGAAGCAGCCACTTGCCCGCCCGCCTGCTCGCTCTCTCACTCACTGTCGCTCTAATCCAGCACTCAGGTGTTTGAGTTCCTGCGACTGCCACCCTCGTATCAAAGCGCTGTGCAGAGGAACGATGGAAGACACGTTGTTGAGCGACCTGACCGGGAGTTAAAGAACCGACAGAATCGAGTTGTCGAACAGAATTATCCCTTGCAGAGCAGTAAATCCATCCAACCCCCCCCCCAATTTCAAGCGAACGAGAGCTTCACTCGCCTGTTTCTGTGTGTATCGCCTTGGATTGATTCACTTCACCTTGGAACTCCTCAGTTTCGCACAGAGTGGACCAAAAGCCGGGCAGACACGAGGATGTGACGCCGCACCCCAGCAGGAGGCGAAACGCCAGCCTTTTGGATGAGGAGGAGACAGATTGGCAAACGCAATTCACACGGTTAGTTTGGAAAACTTTTACTGTTTTGCATCGCCATTTTTGTAGGGCTACTGGCGCGCGCTTGGTGAGTACGGAGTGGGGGTGGGGCTGTACCTGACAGCCAGGTAAACAAAACGCCTGTAAACAAAGGGGTGCGGAGGGCGTGTGGCGCGCCTGGTCAGGGCATCAGCTGGGCATCTTCCCAACGCCGGGTGTGTGCCGTGATTGGGGCGATTGAGTACAAAACGTACAGGAGCGAGGGATCGGTGGGGCTGCTCGGTATTTCAGCAAAGTATGAAGCAATATTTGACCAATAGGAATCGGAACACGTCACGCTGTGTACAAACGGGGACGGAGCGGCGCAGCGGCGTAACTCTATTACTCGTTACCCGGCTTTGAAACGCGAAAGGTTCTCGGTGGCTTCTGTAGCTTGTCCAGAAGGCTGCCATCAATCAACTGACCACTCAGTATTTATTTCCTGTGGCGTTTTCCAGCACTGCATTCCAGTTAAAAAAATCGCGGTGTTAAGCATTGTTGAGCTGATCAGTGATTTGAGCAGTGTTTTATTAGGTTAGTATCTGGTGTGTTTATTATTTATGCCTCCTCAATTTTTGTTTTACTTTTTTTTACTTTCTGTATAAAGTCGACTACTTCAAAAAGGAGTTGTATTAAAAAGATCAGAAAAAAATATTAGGATTTGCTTCTGTATGCCTTTACAACTTTAAATGGGACGCTAGGAGTATAAAGCCATGGCAGGTACAGCACCTGGGTCCTTGTCCTGAAGTTGACATATTCCTGCATATGAGTGAGTTTTTAAACATAGTTCTTAGTTAGGCTTGGTGACTTTGATTGACCTGGACTGTCTGACTAACTGCCATGACATAATATTTATCATCCTGTTTTAGGTGAAAGGGATTCAGAAAGATTGTTATTATTCATCAGTGGCAAGAACAGCGCTAGAAAAATGTTAAGTCGTCTTCTTCTTATCAGATTTAGTAAGGACACTTTTGTGGACTGGAGTTGAAGCCCAGTCACTGTGTAGAGTTTATATGTTTTCTCCCGAGACTTCATTTTTTTTTCCTTTCCCAAAATGCAGCATTGGTTGTTTGCTAATTTTGAATGATCCTTTTACTAATACAGTACTGGGTTGGGCATCCTTTTGCACTCAAAACAGCCACAAATATTTCGTGGCATGAATTCCACAAGTTGTTGGGACATGCCTTTGAGATTCTCTGTCCATTTTGACATGGTCACATCAAGCAGTCCCTGCAGATTTGTTAGCTACACATTCATCTCTTTCTAACACATCCAGAAATATTCTATGCAATTTAAATCAGGTGACTGGGAAGGCCACTGAATGTCCTATTGCCGAAAGCACTTTGAGATGACTTTTGCTTTCAGTAGCCACTGGAAGATGGATGCATTTTGGCCAGAAAGAGGAGCATGTGGTAAGCAACAATACTCAAATAGACCGTGGCGTTCAAGCAATGATTGATTTGTATTAACGGATTCAAAGTGTACCAAGGAAACATTCCCCACACCATTACACCACCGCCTCCACCCAGGACTGTAGACATAAGGCACGTTGGATGCCTACCATCTATGTACCTCGTCACAAATAGAGATTTTTTTCTGACTAGGCCACATTTTTCGATTCTTCAACTGTCCAGTTTTGGTCAGCCTATGCATACGGCAGCCTCCTCTTTCTGTCCTTGGCTGACAGGAGTGGAGCCCAACATGGTCATCTTCTGTTGCAGCCCATCCTCCTCATGTAGCGATGTATTGTGCATTGTGCGATGCCTTTCTGCTTATCATAGTTTTACAGAGAGGTTTATCCGAGTTACCATATAGTTTTTCTGACAGCTCGGAACAATCTGGCTTCTCTCATTAACAAGGCCTTTGTGTCTGCAGAGCTGCCACTCACTAGATTATTTTTTACACTATTCTGTGTAAACTCTGGAGACAGACAGTTGTGCATGAAAATCCCAGGAGATCAGTAGCTACAGAAATACTCAAAGCAGCCTCTCTGGCACCAACAATCATCCCACAGTCCGAATGTCTGAGATGGCATTTGTTCCCTAGCAGTGGTGTAGCTTGGGGGCACCTGTCCCCGGGCGCAGCATCCAGGGATCGCCAAATTGATGTTACGAAATTTTAGAATGAAATGTTTTCTATTCAGAAATGAACTAAAAAGTAAATAAAAAACATTTGCATACTCCGTCCATCACTCCATCAGTATGAGGATATCTATTTCCTATGTTTTTTGTCTCTTTCTGATTTCGAAGCACGTATTAGTTCTATATACCCAACAGACAATAATTTATCCCCTCCACTACTCTTAACATGCTTGACTCCCTCCCAGAAACATTTTTGACGTTATTAAACAGGTTGCGCGACTGACATGAGGCATTAGGGTATCATTGTCTGTCTAAGTTGTTGCAAATGCCATTTCTGTGTGCCAAGTGATTTGTGTTTATGTGTTTGATAGAGAATTGATTGGGCTGTGGTGACGTATTCTTGTAGATGGCTGCAAAAGTCTAGACGTTTCCCCATCATATTTTCATACAAATAAATTGTAAGTAATGCAGTTTTTATAAATATATAATTATTTTGCTTTATAATTTGCTTTATACTTTCTTTAAAATCATTTTTAAATGGGGAAAACAATTTTTTTTTCTTACAAAAACTAATGACGGATTTAGATTTTAAAGAACACGAGGTGGCGTAATCATTTTCGGAGACTTATATGAAATTATTTTCTTAAAATTATTTTAAATATATTTTTTAAAAATTTTCTTTCCCTTCCCCATTGCATTTTGGCAAACAGGAGTGGGCGTGAAATATTCAATTGTCCTCGGGCGCTGAAAACCCTAACTACGCTTCTGTTCCCTAGTATGGTGTTTGATGTGAATGTTAACTGAAAGTTCTGGCCTGTATCTGAATGAATTTATGCATTGTCCTGCTGCCACGCGATTGGCTGGTTAGATCACTGCATGGATTATCAAGTGTTCCGTATAATTTGATCATTGAATATCTAAATGGGTGCTGTGAGATACTGGCTTCCTGTTCAAGTCTCGTTCCTCTATTTCATCCACCATTCTTATGGTTCCTTATCTTCCCTCCCATGAATAAGAGCACATTCTGAAAAATGTGAGGATTCTGATTATTAATAAATTCATCCCATTGTTTAGTGGAATCATATATTTAAAAAAAAAAAATAGGTTTTCAAATGCTTGTCTGCAAAAAAAAATATTTTTCATCACTCTTGTGAAACATTTTAGGTGTTCTTGTTAGATTTGATTGTGCTAAATTCAAATCTGACAAGTAGAGATAAAGTTTTAAAGTGGAAAAACAAACACTAATTTAAAGAAAAAAAAAATGAATTCGGGAGCCCAAACTTTATCCTGATCACCAACTCTGTAGCGGAAATAAAGATGTTGGGCGTCTTCCACAAGTGGTGTGAGTGACTTTTATTGTACTACCAAGGTCAATTCCCCGCAATTGTAGCAAGTATCATTCGGTTTGTTTGGGCAAGCAGTAAACAAGTTTTACTTTCACAAAAGCACAACTAAATAAAAATAAAATAACCCTTGCAGGCAGACATCTGAGGTGCTACTGAACCACGGGAGTGAAAGGCATGGTTTACTTCACTAGTGGCATTTCCCTCTACTTCATCCATCTATTCATCCATTAACCAACCTGCTATATCCTAAAACAGGGTCGCACGGGTCTGCTGGAGCCAATCCCAGCCAACACAGGGTGCAAGGCAGGAAACAAACTCCGGGCAGGGCGCCAGTCCACCACAGGGCACACACACACATACCCACACCCCAAGTAGGGACAATTTAGGTCTGCCAATGCACCTAACCTGCATGTCTTTGGACTGTGGGAGGAAACCCATGCAGACACGGGGAGAACATGCAAACTCCACGCAGGGAGGACCCGGGAAGCGAAGCCAGGTCTCTTAACTGTGAGGCACCAGCGCTACCACTGCGCCACCGTGCTGCCCCCCTCTACTTCATTTTATATTTTATCTGACCCTCTGAGAGATTTGTCAAACCGGTAGCTGTTGTTGTCTCACTAAAGGTAAGCTGTGTATTCTTTTTACCATTTGCTGACCTGGTCAAGACAATGAATAGGTGCACCTGATCTTGTACATTTCTGTAAAAAACTTTCTCTCTTGTGGGCAATAAGTCCTATATCTAACCTTTTAAATATAAATTCCTAGCAATTTTGAAGGAATAAGAAGAGACAAAATAAAATAAGAGCAGATAATTTGTAGCAAATTACTGATTTTGGATTGTTTCCTTGCCAATTACCATTAAAAATGAGAAAGACTGCCCATTTTTCAGCTCAAAATATGCTTTCATGAAAAATACTTGTACCGTAAAACAAGCATAATCAATTTTTTCAAAACAGCGTTTTTCACAGAGTCCGATATCTCACGGGAATTTATTGTGGTAGAGAAATTCCAATTTCACAAATGGATTCAGAACTCTTAAATCTGTAAAGTACACTGATTTGTTTGCATGGTAGGATTTTGGGCCGAGCAGTGTCACTCACTAAGCTGCACTCTGTGATACGATTGAATGTTCATCTGTGGCCTGTGTGGGTTTACCCTCGGGGCTTCAGTTGTTCACTGGCTGTAAATTTGTCTGGGTGGGTGTCTGCCAGATGAAGAACAACTTGTGCCCTTTCCTAAGTGTGTTTCCTGCCTTGTGCCAGAGGTACTGTAGGCTTCGGCTGCTTTCAGGTCAGTCCTGAATGAAGTAAAGGTTGATGTTGTTGTCTGATCTGTGGTCTGTTAAGCAATACTGACATTCAAAGGGTCTGCAACCCAGTAATTAGATCAACAGGGCTTGTAAATAGATGGATGGATCATCAAATAACCACCACGTGTTTATATAGTGACTGAGAGCTGAGCGACTGAAGGATCACACAGTAGTACTGCGTCTAGGCAGAGTTACATTAAGTCATCAGGTTTTTGTTTAAGGTCCATTCCTTACACAGTATACTCAGTTCAATTAATGTAAACTGTTTACTTGTATGTAATTGAAAATTTAACATTTTTGCTACTTTGGTGCTTCTTTGTTACATAAAAAGGGGGCTTAGTAGATTATATTTTTCAGATTAAATATCCCTTCACAAGCCTACAAAAAGCTTGCATCATAAATACAGTAAATCCACCTTTTCTGCTCAAGATCTACAATCAGTACATTTCATTATTATGCAAAAATTGTGTCTATGTGCTGATGCTGCTTTGATACTATACATCGGTATATGTTCATTATTTTATGTAACCTTTGCAGACTTTTCCCAGAGTTTTTGTGAAATATACGAGTATGTGCTCTACATTAATATATAAATCTCTCCATAAGCTTCTGCTGGTCCAGAATTCTTCAGCTCGCATCATTACTCGAACCCCATCTATTCACCATATTACTCCGGTCTTGCAGCAGCTTTATTATCTCCTGATTTAAGTTTCAAATTGATTTTAAAATTCTTCTGTTAACATTTAAGGCCATTGAGAACCTCACCCCTCCATACCTGTCCAACCTTCTTCATGTTGCCATTCCCTCCCATAACCTTAGATCCTCTTCCTCCATCCACCTGACTGTCCCTCTCGCCTGTCTAAACACCTTTCAGTCGTTCTGCTCCCCAGCTTTGGAACTCATTGCCTACTGAGCTTAAAAATACTGAATCATATTCTCAACTGTCAAATGTAAACTTAAAACCTATCTGTTCAAAATGGCTTTTTCTTTATGATTACAGTGGCTTTGTTTGGTTTTAACTTCTTATATTTTCTGTATTTTCTTTAGTTAGCCAATAAAAGGTGTCATTTGGCTTGACTTCTCACTGTATTTTCTGGTACTTTTAGTTCTGTTTATAATGTGCTTTTTATTTATTGTTTATTCAGTGTCTTTGAGTGCTTAGAAAGGTGCCTTTGGATACATAAAATGTAGTATTATTATTGTTATTAATATTAGTGGTAATGAAGGCTTGCAGAGTTTAGTTTTTCTTGTGGAGTACAGAGTCCTGTAAAGTTCTTACTTGCTTGTGTGTAGTACTAGGGTGTTGTACCGTGTTAGCTATTATGGAGGAGTGAGAGGTTAAGCAAAATGATTCCTTTTATTGGCTAACTAGAAAGATTACAATATGCAAGCTTCCAACACAACTCGGGGCCCCTTCTTCAGACAAGATGATGATTACATTCTGCCTCAAGAAGGGGCCCGAGTTGCCTCGAAAGCTTCCATATTGTAATCTTACTCGCTTGTGCTAATAAACATGGCACACATCACCAATTTCCAATTCCATGATAAAGAAGAATGTACTCTCTGAACGAGTGAAGAATTGCAAGTCCCAAACAAGGAACTATTAGGGCGGCAAACCGGTTGTCCCCGTTTACTTTAGCGTTGTTTCATGAAAAGTACAGGTGCCCAATGGCACAACAGTAACAAAGCAGAACAAATGAAATGGCCTCAGTTAGGCTTGAGTTAACATCAGGTTGTATGACAGGAGCTACTTCCGCTGACCCCGTGATACTTAGCCAGGAAACTGGAAGGGGTGGAGTTGGGTGCCCTAAGAGGGGCATCTTTTTGGTGCTGTTGGAATAATGGGAGAGGGCATGATTAACGACATCTCGACCTGGGGTAGTACCACATATCTTAGAGGAGCACTGAGGATGATCCACAGACACATGCTTGACAACTAAAACATACAACTTTATTTAAATAAACATGCAAATCAGCTTTCCTGATTTACTCTTGTGTAGGAACAGTCTATATTAAATGACAAGGGACCTTGACTTCATTCTGTTTGTTGTGTTAATTTTATTTTGTCAAAAATATTTTTGCAAGAAGCCTAAAGTAAAATAATAATAAAAATAAAATAGAAATGTATATGACAATACAGTAAGTATAATTAATATTGCCTTAGTGTAAAACTTTGTAACAATCTGTAATACACAAAATCTGAAGAAGATATTTAGGAAAAATTTTCTATTTTTTTACCTCATTAAATGTTTCCGTAAAATTTCATTATAGACAACATTTCTTGTAAATATTCTGTCTGAGTTTGGCAGGAATCTCTACAACCTTGACAACACCATCTGGAAAACTTCTAACTCTTGATAATCTATACTAATAAAAGGCAAAGCCCTCACTCACTCACTCACTGACTCACTCACTGACTCATCACTAATTCTCCAACTTCCCGTGTGGGTGGAAGGCTGAAATTTGGCAGGTTCATTCCTTACAGCTTCCTTACAAAAGTTGGGCAGGTTTTATATCGAAATTCTACGCGTAATGGTCATAACTGGAAGCAGTTTTTCTCCATTTACTGTAATGGAGATGAGCTTCAACGCCGTGGGGGCGGAGTTTCGTGTGACATCATCACGCCTCCCACGTAATCACGCAGTACATAGAAAACCAGGAAGACCTCAAAAAAGCGCTCAAGAAAACATGCATTATATAATTGAGAAGGCAGCTAAACAATAAGAAGCGGAAAGTGACATATACAACCATATTCATGAGTTCTGCTACTGAAACAAAGCACGATGTAAACCTACACTTTAAATTAAGTTCATAGACAGGCTGCCGCTGGCGTTTGTAATTTAGTGCCTGCCCATATAAGGCCGTCCGTCAGCGGCAATCCAATAGCAAACTGCCACGGGTAAATATTCACGGGTGAAGGACTGTGCTTATGGAGAGGAAGATGAGATGGTCAGGGTGGTGTTTGACACAAACTCAGCGAAACTGCGAGAGAAAGTTTTAAGTGCCAGGACTAAGGTAACATTAAATACAGCCATGGACATAGCAGGAGATGGCACCAGCACAGCTGGGAACCTTCGATGCAAGTACACCGAGTGGCTCACGTGAACTGACGAGTGCACAGATAAAAGCAACAGTTCCAAAGAGCGCTGAACAAAACCGAATTACACAATTGAAAAGGCAGCAAAAATATGAAGCGCCTCATACATACAAGCATATTCATAAATCCAACTACTGCGGAAACAAAGCACACGTTGGAAAAGTCAATGTCCCGCTAAAGGAAGACAGTGTAAAAAACCCGTGCATGCAGTGTGTCAGGTCTCAGATAAAGAAGAAGACGAGCTGTTTATTGATGCAGTAAGAAACGAATCGATGAATGAAACCTGTCATCTTTACAACGATTGACAAACACGGAATGTAACTTGAACACAACACATCCTACAAATACGAACCTGATTGAAAGAAATAATGATAATCAAATCCTTGATGACAGCAACACTCAGTAACACTCACAAAACAAATACTGTATATTGACAGTCATGTTACGTTATTTTTAAAATGTTCCCTTTTCTTTTCTACCTTTTTAACACACTACTTCTCGCATGATGCGCTGCGGGTATATATATATGTGTATATATATCCCGATCTACATACTCGAATAATGGATACTTTATTCGCCATCAATGATTGTTTTGGTAAAGCCATACTCAGTGTATTCATTAGATGAATGGTAAAAAGTAAGAGCGAGGGGAGGATGACTCATTGAGGCATGCAGGCTGTAGTGGCGTCAACTCTATCTGAATTGCGCGATCACATTTGAAAAAATATATCTTTTCAAGTTCTATTTAGTCCATATGTGTCAAACTCAAGGGCGCGGGCCACATCCGCCTGGCGTGTAATTATATCCGCCCGCGAGATCATTTTATATACTGTATTATTGTTATTAAAGCCCGGTATATGAAGCGCTGGTAACACAATAAACTACAGATCCCATAATGCAGCGCTTCAGCTGCCTTGCCGAACACTAACCGAGTTAATCAAGTCTACCTTATAATGCTGCAAGTTATTGCGAAGCTAGAGTTATTGCGCACTGAGTTTGCACGGCGCTTTGGTGACTTTGAAGAACAAAAAAAGTCCGTCTACATGCGGCTCGAACCTTGTGCATGTTTGGTAGCACATATCTGTGTGAGAAGCTCTTCTCAGTGATAAAGACTAACAAAACAGCACACAGGAGTCGCCTCACTGATGAGCACCTGCAATCCATCCTGAGAATCTCCACAACACAGAACCTCACAGCAAACAGAAACGAACTTGTGGCCAAAAAAAGATGCCAGGCGTCCAGCTCTAAAATGACATCTGAGCAAAGACAACTGAATGATTTGATTTGTTATTGCACGTAAGAGCGGGAGTCAACCGTTTTAACAAACCGCATATTGCACTGATACGAAATAGCTGTGTGTGTATATATGTAGATATGTATGTATATGTATATATATATGTTTATATATATGTGTGTGTGTGTGTGTATGTATGTGTGTGTATATATGTAGATATATATGTATGTATATATGTGTATATGTATAGATATGTATGTATATATATATATATGTTTATGTGTGTGTAAATATATATATATATATATGACAACAACACTCATCACTCACAACAGTGACAAAACAATTACATTGACAATCAGGTTACGTTATTTTCAAAATGTTTCCTTTTCTTTTCATTGCTTCTTTAACACACTACTTCTCCGCTGCAAAGCGCGGGTATTTTGCTAGTGCAACATAAAACTGACCGTGGCTGAATACTGGCTCTGGCAAGTAAATGCCAACATTTTCTAAGGTTTGCTCTTCTGAGTCTTTTTCTTTTAGCGTTTTTCTGATACGCATTTTCTTTTTCCTCAGTCGATCTATTTGCTCGTATTTTTCTTTGTCTTTTAGCCTTTCTTTTGTTGATGTTTACTTGTTGAGCTGACCGTTCTTCCAGGAAATGTTGCTTATATAGGATTTGATTGTCTTTTGTCCTACTTGACGTGTCCTTTTTTTTGGGTGGCATGTTGTTAGTAGATACGTCCGTAATATTTTCTCTCACAGTAATACTGGCTTTGATGTCCGTGATATGACTTTAATTTTCTGTCACAACAGTGGGCAATCAGCAGAGTGTCCCCAGCAACTGATATAATGTGTGGCGTGCAGCTGATAATCGTGCCTGTGGCGTCTCCCCAGCAAGTACTGTGCAGTTCCCCAGCAAGTATTTTAATCTGTGGTGGCCTGCAGCTGATTATTGTATGTGTGGCGTCTCCCCAGCAACGGATTTTATGTGCGCAGTCGTGACTACCCAATCGGCACTCTCCCCAGCAATGATGTCCTTTATTTGCTTATCATGCGCAGCCGCGGCTTGGCCATTCACTGTGTGCCCAGCTTCCAGTGTGTGCGTCCACGGTGCCGTGTGTGGCGCGGCCCCGCGCATGCATACTTCACCAGAAGAGACACACACACACACACACATATATATATATATATATGTATGTATGTATGTATGTATGTATGTATGTATGTATGTGTATGTATATGTGTATGTATGTATGTGTGTGTATGTATGTATGTATATATATATGTATGTATGTATGTATGTGTATATATATATGTATGTATGTATGTATGTGTGTATATATATATATATATATATATATATATATATATATATATATATATATATATATATACACTGTGTGCACAATTATTAGGCAAGTTGTATTTTTGAGGATTAATTTTAATATGGAACAAACACAGTGCTATCAGTCAATCCAAAATGTTAATAAACCTGAAACCTGAATGTTTCACAACGGAAATGTGAGTGTGAACATCATCAGGGGAATACATATGTGCACAATTATTAGGCAACTATTAGTGTGCAGATTTATTATGCAACTAAAGGAAAATGAAAATTTTCCCATCTCACTTGTTTATTTTCATCTGTTATAGTGAGAATAATAAACAAACACCTCAAAATTTACAAATAAACATCTCTGACATTTCAAAAAAATCAATCAATCAATCAATGACCAATATAGCCACCCTTCTTTCCAATAACAGTCATAAGCCTTTCCATTCATGGAGTCTGTCAGTTTCTTGATCTGTTGACGATCAGCTTTTGTGGAGCAGTGACTACAGCCTCCCAGACACTCTTCAGAGAGGTGTATTGTTTTTCTCCCCCGTAAATCTAGCGTTTAAGAAGTGCCCACAAGTTCTCGATAGGGTTTAGGTCAGATGAGGAAGGGGGGCCATGTCATTATTCCTTCATCTTTAAGGCCTTTACTGGCTGGCCACGCATTGGAGAACTTCGATGCAAGTGATGGAGCATTGGCCTGCATAAAAATCATGGTCTTTTTCCTGTATCACTGTTTGAAGAAAGTGTCTTCGAAAAACTGGCAGTAGGTTTGGGAGTTGATTTTGAGTTCATCTTCAATGCAAAAGGTCCAACTAGCTCATCTTTAAAAATACCAGCTCATACCAGTACCCCACCTCCACGTTGGAGTGGAGCTCTGTGCCCATTACTGATCCACAGGTCCATCCATCTGGTCCATCAAGAGTCACTCTCATCTCATCGGTCCATAAAACCTTTGAAAAAATCTGTCTTCAGATATTTCTTGGCCCAGTTTTGACGCTTCAACTTATGTTTCTTGTTCAGTGGTGGTTGGGTTTCAGCCCTCCTTACCTTGGCCATGTCTTTGAGCACTGAACACCTTGTACTTCTGGGCACTCCAGGTAGGTTGCAGCTCTGGAATATGAAAGTACTGGAGGATAATGGGTTCCTGGTAGCTTCACGCTTGATTCTTCTCAAATCTTTGGCAGCTAATTTATGCTCTTTTGTTCTCAACATGTTTCTTGCGACCCTGTTGACTATTTGCAACAAAATGTTGGATGGTTCTGTGATCACACAACAATATCTTAGCAATTCCAAAAGTGCTGCATCCCTCTGAAAGACTTTTACAATTTTTGACTTTTCAGAGTCAGTTAAATCTCTTTTTTGGCCCATTTTGCCTGAGGAAAACTAGCTGCCTAATAATTCTGCACACCTTGATATAGGGTGTTGATCTCCTTAGGCCACACCCTCCCTCATTACACAAATACACATCACCTGACGTGCTTAAATCCAATAAGCATTCAAGTTAATACAGCTTGGAGTTGGAATATACGCATTAAAAATGATGATATGGTCAAAATACTCACTTGCCTAATAATTGTGCACACAGTGTATGTGTATATGTGTATATATATATATATATATGTGTGTGTGTGTGTGTGTATAGATATAGATATATAGATATATAGATATATATAGATATATATATATATATATATATATATATATATATATATATATAGATAGAAATACAGAAATGTATAGAATGCAGTGACAGATTTAAGAACAGGAGTGATCATTTTAAGTTCCCAGGTTATCAATAATGCAGGAGCAAGTCGGAAATATAAACTAGATACATAGCAACTTTATTAAATCCCAAAGGAAATTGCAGGGTTTCAGCAGCAGAAAAAAAAAAGGCACGATATAAAATAAGAATGATCATAATCTTAAGGTACACTCATGAAAAGCAATATCTTTAAGTAAATCAACAAAATGTAGGTATTTAGTAGGTGTGAAGTGAATAGAATTGAATATAAATCTTAGTTATAATTTCACAGTACATGACGTCCATTAGTGGCACAGTATACTCCATATAGCGTCATTGTTAAGATGTCTGCTAGACCAGCTCAGTACCATTCAGCTCGCAGGGATCGAGACCACCTCAGCCGTGGGGTGAAATTGCTGTTAACAATGCTGCACATGCTCTCTCTGACACACTAACACAATACTTTCAGCCAATGATTTATTCAGCAGAAGTGTGTCAAGAAATGCACAGGGGCTTGTTTACACCAGCAGTAACACATCTGCATAACGCAAGTCAGAAATTTCCTTCTTTTTATTTTATTTTTTGCTTTTTAGCCATTCTGGTGTGTGTGTGTGTGTGTGTGTGTGTGTGTGTATTGGACGACTAGGTGTTAGGCAAGGTCGTGAGGTCCAGCAGCTGTGGGGCATCAGTTGACGAAGAAGGATTCATGGATCTTGATTTTGCCGACGATACTGTGATTTTTGTGGAGTCAATGGAGGCTCTGATTGGTTGTCTTGAGAGACTGAGTGAGGGGTCTGAGTGTCTGGGCTTGCGAGTGTCCTGATAAAAACCAACATCCGGGCTGTTAATGACCTCTCTTGGGCACGGCCATCAGCAGTGTGTCTGTCTGTCAGTATCAAGCACACGCTGTCTCAGCCACGGCAAAACATTTCAAAGTCTTTCCTGTATGGACCTCGTGGTTCAGAAACAGTTTCATCCCAAGATCTTTAAACGCACTCAGTCAATTGCTCCTTGTAGAACTGTTTGTACTTATAAGTACAATCACCTCACTGTAAACTTGCATTACAGTTATAATATTACACAACCTGAGCCACTTTATAAAGCGCATATTTACTTATGATGACAATATCATTTTTAAGATGAAATGCAGCAAAATATGTTTATTATATTATACAGATAAAACTTTAACTTCATTTAAATAATCTACATTCTCCACTGGGACTGTCGTGAAGGATAGAATAACTAAACATGTACTACAAAGATATTTCAGTGTTCCTTAAACGTTTTGAAGAATCGGCACTCTAAGCTTACAGATGGCTTTACGTCTGTTACAGAGCTGATTGTGTGGCGATCGGTTACTTGGAGAAAGAAAAGCAAGGACTGCTGGGGCGTTCACGCCAATATATATTGAATATAAAATGAAGACTGGACTCCTTCAGTAGCATGTCTGTTTGGAGAATCCTTGGGTGACTTTGTGTCACTCACAACAGTACCGAATGAGGCACATGGCCTGCATTGTGAGGGAGCGATTTCCTGATCCTCATTGTTGAGTGGCTGGACCAGGCCAAGGGGAAGCCCAAGTAATACCTGGCTGTGGCAGATAGAGGGTCATTTCCGGAGGGTGGGACTGGACCGCGTGTCTGCCTGTGTTGCCAGCCGGGATCCTGAGCCGTTTCATCGTGTGGTAGGTACGTCAACACGTTGTACGAGTGCATACTCCCCAACCTGACCTGGTGTGTGTGCAGACAAAAGTGTGTGTGTGTGTGTGTGTATTTATTTATTTTTTACTTATCTATGTATATATGTTTTTATTTATTTAAAGAGCTTCTGTAAAAAGCCAGTTTCCCCCTAGGGACAAATAAAGTTCTGTCTATCTGCTCTGATGGCTGAGGGTAGAAATGACCTTACATAATAAATAAATAAATTAAATAAAGAACAATGCAGGGTCAAATATTAAATAAAAAGGATATGGACCAGACTTGGACTACACTGTTGCTGGCCATCTACACTATTCTGCATTTTTCGTAGACTGGCACAAACACCGCCTTTCCATCTCCTTAATGTGGAAAACATTGTGGTTTTCTCTGATGCTTTGAAATCATTTTTGTTTGGTCTGAGAACTCCCCCCCCCACATATGATGAATCATTCCACTTGTCTTGTTGTCCAGTTATGCAAGACCTTGAGCTTTATTGAGTCCCCACCCCGTCACCTCCTCATTTCTGGCCTTCCAGTCTCTAAAAACCCTGATATTTTAGGCTATTTTTGGACCCTATTTTGTGCAGGAAATGACACCCTTCTTATAAGAAGTAGACCAGTAGGTGTCTTCAGCCAAAATGATCAGGCAGGCTTGAAGTTGTGCAGGTCACTTCAACTGACTATAGCGCTTCACCCCATAATGGGATATGAGGGAGGCAAAGTTGCAAAGCTCAGAAAAAAATGAGGATCTGTAATATAAGCGCATAGAGTGTCGTGTGGGAAATTTGAACCAATAGAAACTGCTTTGTACTGTTTTAAATAACGTGTTTTTATAATGACAAAAAAAACCTTTGCTTGAGTAGCTATTTGCATCTCACCGCAGAGTTTGATTGGCTAAGCGTTCTGTGCCTGTGAATGCCTCTTCTGTAAGCTGATTTCAGGGTCATGTTTCTAGAAACACTGCAACACACTTCTTTATCTACAGACCTTGCTTTTTGATTATTTCTGTCAAATATTATTTTGGTATTTACATTTATTTTAAAGTATACAGGTATACCAATTAAGGTATTTTTGAGTTTGTATTTTCTTGTAATCCTAAATTGTTACTTTATTTTCCATCAGACCGTTTTGTTTTTAGAGCTGGCAATATCGGGTGTGAGCCTGAACTCTGCCATTGATCATATGCACACTGTTGGAAACAGCCCAGACACAGACAGGTAGAAATCATTCAAAACGCCACAACACGTTTATTTACAGGAATATTTACAAATGAAACATGGCACACAACCCAAAACTCCCCCAAAGTCCAGGCCTCTCAATCACAATGCCTTCTTCACCACCTCCACTCCTCTCCTCTCCTCCGAGCTCTGTCCTTCTACACTCCCGACTCCAGCCCTCGAATGGAGGGAGGCGGCCCCTCCAGGTGCCTCCCAATGATCTTCTGCCGGCACTTCCTGGTGTGGCGGAAGTGCCAGCCGTGCACCCAGAAGCACTCTGGGTGTCCCTGGTCGTCTTCCCCCAGCACTTCCGGGTGTGTTGGAAGAGCTATGGGCCAGGGCTCCTCAGACATTTGGGCTCCCCCTGGCGGCAACCACGGGCCCCTATAAGGTTGAGCTTCTAAGCTCTGTTCCCGTGGTCCCCAAAGCCACCAGGGCGGTCGCCCCCTCGTGGTCTGGAGGAGGTGTAATCCCTCCTCCGGTCCTTTTAGGTGTCCCGGCTGGGTACCACCCCCAGCCACTCTCCACAACACATACACACACATTCATGCATGCAGAGTTCCTTTTATATTGTATTTGTTTTTACTTTAGAAGCTTGGGACAGTTACAATGAAAACCTGACATCTAGCCCATCATAGACTTGTCTGCCTCTATTCGCCTACCTCTCGCAAAAAAAAAAAATAAAGTTGAATGTTGTGCCGCCTCTTGTGATGCTGCTTAATTTAAAATGTGCTCAGTAAAATAAAGATCCATTATCCAACCCGCTATATCCTAACTATAGGGTCACGGGGGGGTCTGCTGGTGCCAATCCCAGCCAACACAGGAAGCAAGGCAGGAAACAAACCCCTGGCAGGGCTCCAGCTCACCAAAGGGCACACACACACACACACACACACCCACCAAGCACACACACTAGGGACAATTTAGGATCGCCAATGCACCCGGAGGAAACCCATGCAGACACAGGGAGAACATGCAGTCTCCACACAGGGAGGACCCGGGAAGCGAACCCGGGTCTCCTAACTGCAAGGCAGCTGCGCCACCGCGCCGCCCTAAAATAGAGATGTTTCTTTTTATTTATTTAATCATCCCTCACTTTTCTCTATTCACTTTTCCAGTGGGTGGCAGGTGTTTAATCCTGTAGTGCAGTGATCTCAAACTCCAGTCCTGGAGGACCACAGTGGCTGCAGGTTTTCATTCTAACCGTTTCCTTAATCAGTGACCTGTTTTTGCTGCTAATTAACATCTTTTGAATTCATTTTAATTGACTTGTTTTTCAAGATTTGTTCATCTGAATTGCTTCATTTCTTTTCTTAAATGGCACCCAAACTGAAATAAAATGTGAAGTGAGTGAGCCAAAAGGAGACCAACTAAGTCAGGGTCTCAAACTCCAACCATTTGCTTCATTAGGCGCCGAGTCTTGTTGTTAATTAAACCCGTTCTTTAATTCAATGGCTTGTTGGTGCTCTCATTGTGTAATAGCAGACATTTTCAAAACTGTTGATTTTTCTCTTTCCTAAGAGCGCTGGTCAAATGTTTTGGCAACCTGAGCAGATTGGCATTCCTGAGACCTTCACCCTTTTTATTTTCAGATATTGTATGATGGTCACAGTTTGCTGTTCATGTTTCGGTTCATTAATTTATCTCATTATTGTTTGGCCGCTAATTAAGGAAAAAGAAACAATGAAGGCTATGGTGGGCTGGCGCCCTGGCCATGGTTTGTTTCCTGCCTTGCACCCTGTGTTGGCTGGGATTGGCTCCAGCAAAACCCCGTGACCCTGTAGTTGGGATATAGCGGGTTGGATAATGGATGGGTGGATATATTAGTTACCGTATTTACTCGCGTTTAAGTTGTCCTGCATATAAGTCAGGACTTGATTTTACCGTATAATTTCCAGTATTTTATAATGTCGGTCGTATAAGTCAAATGTGGAAAACTCGCGCTATTGATCCAAGAAATTATATGCTAACGCCCACCTAAGAGAGTAAACACGGGGCACATGGCCTTTTTTAACTTCTATATATTGTGCCTACGTGACCACACGGTAATACCCGAACTATTTGTAAGCGACGTTTATACTGATTTGTATTTTTTTGAGTCTTTAAGAGCAAGTCAATTAAAATTAATTCAAAAGAATTTAATTAGGAGTAAAAACAGGTCACTAATTATTAAAAGGGTTATAATGAAAACCTGCAGCCACTGTGTCCCTCCAGGACTGGAGT
This sequence comes from Polypterus senegalus, assembly GCF_016835505.1. Lineage (NCBI taxonomy): Eukaryota > Metazoa > Chordata > Cladistia > Polypteriformes > Polypteridae > Polypterus > Polypterus senegalus. Next base: position 188,918,651 of record NC_053160.1, read on the forward strand.
ATGAAACCCCTGCTTGTAGCGCTAGACACAAGATGTGAATAAATCCTGGTCAGGAAGCCATTGTGACAGTAAAGCACAAACCCTTTACAGATTCACACTAAGCGAGTTTAGTTCTACAGGTCAGCGTAACAAAATGATTTATGACTGTGGGTGGAAACCAGTGTCTGCAGAGGAAATCCATACCCATACTAATGTGCCTGTATGGAAGGCGCCCAAAAAGAAAATCACGCCTGGATTCAAGTGTTGTGAGACAGCAGCGCTGCAGCCACAGTGTGAAGGCATTTGTTTATCTTTATTTAACAATAGTGAACCTGTTCTCTATTCCAGGTGTGTCGTAATCGGGACGCACACCAGAATGGGAGCACAAAAGTAACTAAATAGCACATCATAAAAGCATGAAACTCCTATAAAATCTGTAACAGTTAACAAACAATTATGCACGCATTCTAAAAAGAATGTGCTTTACAACAACACAATTCAAGAACCCAGAAGTGATTAACGGAAACTTCAGACAACAGGAATTTTAAATAATGTGAAGGAATTCTCTTAGCTGGTTTCCAATTTCTCTGAATAGCCTGCAAGTCCAAGGCATTTAAAAACAACAAGTGCTAAGGCCAAAAAGACAAATAAGTCTTTGGAATGACCATTAGTATGCAAATGAAAAAATCTCCACATTTCAATGAAGACAAATGCAGGCCTATTGATGAAACACTCTTTTGCTGCTTCAGAATGTAACATCTGTTTAAATAAAAGAAAAATTCTCTGAATTCAGCCTGTTTAAGATCTTGATGTGAGGGACATTTGGAGCTTAACAATCCATGCTGTTGTTCAGGCTTTGTTTTTTGAAGGGTTGAAATGCATCACAGGGGTGCAGTGGTTGACGCTGCTGGCTTATATTTCCCGAGTGTTCATTTTGAATCTATGCCTGTGTATTTTCTGTGTAAAGTTTATATACAGTATGCTTCTTGTGTCCCTGTGAGCTTTTCTTCAGGTCTGTTTCAAACTTGTACATTTATGTTAATTGGTGACTCTCCAGTTGGCCCTTTATGGTAAGTAGAGTGGCATGTTATACCTAAGGGCTCATTTATACTTCACGATCAGAACGTGTACACGCCCGCATCATTACCAGCGTTCATTTGATGCGTCCTCTGAGCATGTCCTCAGAAATTAGCGCGACACGAGTTGCAGTACCAGCAAAGAGTCGGGGGGCGCAGTGTGCTAAAAGTTGGAATGTGACGTCAGAGTCTGTGGTTACAATCTACATGTGACAGAAAGTCTCTTTGCGGATCCTACTAGATCGATGTGCGTGCTTCGATGTTTGATGAACAGTTCGATGTACGCCGACATACAAATGCATTCGTGGCGCTTTTATATTCAAGCGTCGCATATTCCCGATCGTAGTGACACGATACATTTTAAAAGTCTTTAACCGTCTTCTGTGCCGTCTTTTTTTTTTTTTTTCTCTAGGGCTTCCTCCGGACCTGACAGCAGCGGCAAACAGCAATAGATCACCACACAGGACACATTAAACGTAGGATATTCCAACTCTCTGCACATTTAGAATCCTAAGATTTATACTTGACATGACTTTCATGATGAAATGCATTAAAGTATGTATGTTACATTTTACAGATAAATCGTTCATTTCGTTTAAATAATGAATAATGTTAATAATTACACCCATGGGGGTGACACGGTGGCGGAGCGGTAGCACTGCTGTCTCGCAGGGAGTCCTGTTGCTGGTATTCCCTGCCTGGAGTTTGCATGTTTTCCTGCTGGGTTTCCACCATGTGCTCCCGTTTCCTTCCAAAGAGATGCAGATTTGGTGACACTAAAATGACGCCAGTGTGTATGTGAGTGTGTGCTTATATTCATCTTGCGAGGCAAATCTAGAATGAAATTTGTGGACAAATCCCTGGATTGATGGATTTAATCATTTAAACATCCTTTTCAGAGATATTGCGGTAAAGTGCCATCAGAATTTAATGGCTGTTCCAGGCAATTCCCAACACAGCAAAGCCAAACCTGTTCTCACCGTGATGATCTCGTACTGCCACCTGGTGGCTTCTTCCAGATTTCCGTAAAGTACACACGCAGGCATAAACAGTAAAACGCTTGCGTAGCAGGAGCGTCCGCGGAAGCATGCATCGTGTCGCGTGAAGTATAAACCCGGCCATAAAAGGTTCTGGGTCTCCATTTTTCACAATTGTGCTAAATTCTTTAAGACCACTGATGAATGAACTAATGAACTGTGCCACATCTTTTGCAGTGCTCCAAGGAGGAAGGGGGTGTAGCTGGCCATCATTCAGATTTACGTATGAAAAGTGGACGTTCCTCATGGCTTTTTTCTGTGGTGTGGGGCTTTGTTTGTCTGCAAGTTCAAGGACTGGAAGTGAGAAACTGTAATCTCCTTGGACAAGTAAACTGCTTGTAAATTTGGGCTTTATGTGTAAAACAATTAGACTTGTCTTGGCTTCTTAATCACCCTGCTGCCACCCTGGAGAGTTTCTCTACCATATAGACAGTGAGCAGGTAAAGAAATAATGAGCAGCAGATTCAGAAACGGGAAGATTGAAAGAATTGGTAGCACCGTCGACCAGTCTGCTGTTTTTGCTTGCTATCTGAAGCGGTCTAATGGCAGCACATGAACTTGCCTTGAAAATGGCCACTTCCGCACTGGATATTGTGTGTTTTTATAGTACGTCTTTATTTTGGCTGAAATGATGTTATTGCCCTTGTAATCACTTTGCATTGATGTTTTGTAGTGGCTATTGATTAATAGACTCTATAAACCTCTCTCAAGCGCCTCCCAAGACCTTCTACTTAATGTCCTTACTGTTATTGCCTTAATCCCAGAGTGCTAATGGATCATTTTGATGAGGTTTCTGGTGCACCATTTCTAAATACACAGCTGCACTTGAGATTTCTGGGTTTCTAGGCCTCTACATGTTCATACATTTGTCATTCTTTTTTTTTTTTTTCTCCTCTTTAATGAAAATTCCCACTTCTGTTATTTCATTTCGGCATTCCAAGCAGAAGTGAGCAAAAATGATTTTGAGGCATAAATTAAAAACACAATTCCCTAGGCATAAGAAATGTGTTACTTTTCCAAAAGGTATTTTAAATATTGCAAGCAGCTTTCCATCCAAACAGTTAAGTACCTCGCTAAGCCTGGGGAATATCTCTCCATTATGGGGGAAAAAAAAAAATTGGGACTGCGACGAGACGTGATCTTTTGAAGAGAGATCTTTGAGAGACATGGGCATGATACACATGCAGAGCAAGTTAGAGATAATGGAAGTAGAAAAATTGGAAAGTCTCAAGAAAATGAGAGTAAAGCTCACATTAGCGCAAACAAACAAATATTACTCAGTGAAATAATGGCACAGCAAAAAGAGATCGACAAGGCAGTGACTTTAAAATGTTCGAAGCACTGCACGGGAGCAGCAGCGAGCCAGCAGCTGATTGAGTAAAGAGGAGGTAAAAAAAACAAAACAACTGTTGTTTGATTCCCATTGTATCACCGCTAAAGAAGGTTTTGTAGGAGCCGAACGCGTCTCTTTGGGGTGCATTCAGCCCCCCTTTCCACAACGGCGCATAGCGATGGCAGGGAAGGGGTGGGAAGGCTAGGCTAGCGAAGTGCAGATCACGTGGCACGGCAGCAGCACCAAGCCAGCATCTGATCGAGCAAAGAGGAGGTAAAAAAAAAAAAACGACGGTTATTTGATTCCTATTTTATCACCGTTTAAGTGGGGGGTTGGACGAGTGAAAGCATCTGCTTGGGGTGCATTCAGCCCCCTTCTTCACAATGGTGCGTAGCCGTAGAGTAAAGATTGCATTAGCGCAAACAAACGGAAAATATTACTCAATGAAATAACGAAATGGTGCAAAGAGATCGAATAGTGTTTTGAGGATGTCTGGGGGAGAAGAGAGACAAGGCAGTGACTTCAAACATTTTAAAGTGACGTACAAAATGTAGATCACACCGCACAGGAGCAGCAGGAAGCCAGCAGCTGATTGAGCAAAGAGGAGGTAAAAAAAAAAAAAAACCTGTTATTTGATTCCCATTGTATCATCGTTTAACAGGGGTTTCGGAGGAGCGCCTCATCTCCTTGGGGTGCATTCAGCCCCCTCTTTACAACGACGCATAGAGCTTGGTGGGGGATGGGAGGGGAGGGGTTGGCGAGCAAAGCGAGCAGGGGGCAAAGCCCCCTAGTATGTATAAAAAAATAAAAGAAAGTAGCACACTTAAGAAGAGTTACTGTCCTAACAATAATAGGACCTCGATGGGTCTTGGGGAAGCATCAAGACAAACAGTAGGGTTTGCATATGGTGTCTATTGTTTTGGTGAAGGCTTATGATAAAGTGCCATGTCCAGAGGTCTGGAGGTGCAGGAGAGAGAAAGAAGTGTGTGAGGATTGTCCTGGACACGTACGAGGGTGTGAAGCAATTTTGGGGTAACAGACAAGACCCCAGTTAGAGTAAGTCTGCACCAGGGTTTTTCTTCCAAGTCCTTACCTCTTGGACCTGGTTATGGATGTGTTGACTCACGGGATAAAAAGGTAATCCCCCTGGTGCAGGCATTTTGCTGATGACGTTATGTTGTGTAGCACCAGAAAAGAGGAAGTTGGAAGAATGTAAAAGGACTTTGGAAGATAGTGGGTTGAAGATAAACTGGAAGAAGACAGAATAAGAGGGTTAATGATGACCAGTATTCAGAAGTTAGCCTGCAGAAAGAACTATTGAAAAGAGTGGAGACCTTTCAATATCGAGGATCAGTGGTAAACCAAGATGGAGAACTGAATGCAGAGAGAACCCACAGAGTGCAGTGTGGTTGGAACAATTGGAAGAAGATATCAGGGATATTGTGTGACTGAAGAATTAAGGCAAAGGTCAAAGGTAATATTTAGTAGTAAAACCTACAATTATGTATGGAACCCTGGGCAGGGCGCAAGCCTACCGCAGGGCACACACACACACACACACACCCACACACCAAGCACAATTTAGAATCGCCAATGCACCTAACCTGCATGTCTTTGGACTTCGGGAGAAAACTGGAGCACCTGGAGGAAACCCACACAGACACAAGGAGAACATGAAAACTCCACGCAAGGAGGACCGGGAAGCGAACCCGGGTCTCCTAACTGCGAGGCAGCAGCGCTACCTACTGTGCCACCGTGCTGCCCCTAGTAAAATATCAATAAAGTTAATTTTGAAGCTCCGTAAACAATTACTATTAACTACATTACTTATTTATTCTGAATATCTGATGCTCTTTGTGTGAGTAAATAGTTAACATTTAGGTATAATGTATCCTTAGCTAGCTGCCCCTATATCACTGTGCTTTCGCAGAACAATGGTTGGCATCCACCCTACTAGCTCCCCTCATAATTTTAAACACTTATTATGCCATGTCTTAATCTCTGTTGGCCAGCACTGAAAAAATTCGGCTCCCTTCAGGCTTTTCCTCATTGCTCATATCCTGTGTTGCAGAATCACTTTCCTCTGGCCATCCTCTCGTGCTGTTCACTTATTATTACTTTTTTCTTTTTACTATTACCGTGTTGGAATGGTCTGTCTGAAGTTTTGGTTACTTCTGCCTGACAAGATGGAGTTAGGGATCAATCACCTTTGGGCTGTTTATGATGCAGTTTAAGAAATACTTTGTCTTTTTAAATCAGAAATGAGCAAATTTTTTTAATATTGGCCACTTTTTCAGGAAATGAATTGAGGTTTAATTTATAGTATTTTTATCATTTTGCTGTTGTATACTCCCAAACTTTGGAATGAGTAGGCAATTAAATAAAAACACTACAAAGGGATAATAAAGAGTTGAAAAAGAAGCTGCAAAGGTAAACACAGCTGTATGAGACGTATAACGCTAATAACTTCAGTGTGAATTGTAGGGTGTATGAGAACCTGAGGGCAACCATCAAGAAGGATACTAGGAAGGCTGAAAGGCTATAAGAGAGAAATATAGCAGAAAACCCAAAGAGATTCCTTCAGTATTTTAGTAGTAAAAGAACAGTCAAGGAGGAGGTAAAGGGCATCATGATTAGTAAATGGGAACTAAAAAAAATAAAGACGGTATAATGACAGATGCTCTAAACTCATGTTTTTCTGATGTCTTCACATGTGAGGAAGTAGATAACCTCCCAGCGGTAAAAGGGACTACTAAGGGGTACTGCGGCATTTGGAAATTGTACTGCTGGGATCAAACAAATCACCAGGACCAGATTATATTTGTCCTTGAATTCTTAAGGAGGTTTGTGAGTACAGATTGACACGTATTTTTAGGATGTTGCTACACACTGGAGAAATTCCAAAGCACTAGGAAATGGCAAATATTATCTTGTTACGGTATATAAATAGAGTGATTGAGCACATCCAGGGTGGAGTGGTGTCTCTGAGGTTAAGGATCTGCGCTGGTATCCCGAAAGGTTGCCGGTTCAAATCCCCGTCACTGCAAAAAGAGATCCTACTTTGCTGGACCCTTGAGCAAGGCCCTCCAGGGACACTGTACAATGGCTGACCGCGCTGTTTGACCCCAACGGGTATGTGAAAAGTAACAAATACCTAATATGAGAAATTGTATAAGGCAAAATAAAGAACAAAAAAAAAAAAATCCAAGAAGCTACAAGCCGGTAAGCTTAATGTGCATCACAGATAAATTACCGTATTTACGCATGTACCACATGCACATTTTTTCCCGAAAATTAGCATTAGAAAATCAGGTGCGTGTCATACACCAGGAAATGTAATTCTGTAATGTTTACTTCTTCTGCTTGGGCTCTCTCGCGCTCTCTTTCTATCTCGCTCGCTTGCTTGCGCTCTCTCTCTCTCTCTCGCTCGCTTGCTCGTACTCTCTCTCTCTCTTGCACGCTCTCTCTCAATTTTGTGAGAGTTGGTGCTGGTTACAGCGGTAGTCGCAGTATGGAGAGCAATGAAGGCCCAGGCCGAGGCCCCCACAGAGAGAGTGTAATTTTTCACGCATTTCGCAGAGATTCCAGGGGGGCTCTGGACCTCCCCTTTCGCCTAGGGCCCCATAATACCCAAGACCGGGCCTGCTTTAGGGACTTTCAAAACTTGACTTGGTGTTATTTTCGAGGAATGAAGTGGGATAGGAATGTTGAGCTTACTTTGGCTGAACGCCCTTTTCTCTTCCAGATTGTCCTAATGTTCTTGAACTGTTTTTGATGTCTTTTGAATTTTATGTAATAAAGGTACAGTTTTTAATGCCTATATGTGATTTATCTGTCCGCCCTAGGTGGTGACTCTCAGGTTGTTGATTTCAATTGCGTAAATGCCAGAAGTGATTCCACAACTTTGGGCCCTTGAGCAAGGCCCTTACCTGCAATTGCTCTGTCCAGGCTATGATGTTAACCGGTCTCCAGCCCTGCAAGCAGGTCCTCCAATTTGCAGGGGAAAAAAACAGTTTGGTGGCAAGATTGGCACTTGCGCCCAAAAAAAAAAACATCATACTGTTCCATTCTATTTGAACTAGTGTGGTGCTGAGGTGTCACCCATTAGACAACTGCACTTGGGTCCTAATTTGGGATCCTGAGGTGGTTTGTCATATGGTGGGTGCGGAAGCGTGCTGTTATCAGTTGCTTGCTCCCAACCTCTCTCTATGACTTATCCGTCTTATTTATACTATGACAAGTTCATAGCTTAAGAGGCTTCATTAATTCTTTACTGAATTTATTTAAGAGTACAAGTTGGAAAATTAAGTGATGCATTTGAGTGTTTCATTATCTTGAATTGCTGGTATATCAATTCTTATTTGCAAAGTAATGAAATCAGTTATAACCGGTTGCCAATTTAAATGTGACAGCATCGTTCATTAGATAAAGCAAATTTACTTTCAGTGGATTTTGACGGTTAATAAATAGCCAAGCACTACGCATGAATAGAGAAGTCATATTTTATGGCTGCTGGTCAGTGGTAATGGTATGCTGATGGATTTATACAGTTTCGATAGTACATTATTAGTCCCTGGGGGTAGTTCACATGCCTCAGCAGTAGCATAGAACATAATACAATACAATACAATACAACTTATTTTTGTATAGCACAAAATCACACAAGAAGTGCCGCAATGGCTTTAACAGGCCCTGCCTCTTGACAGCCCCCCAGCCTTGACTCTCTAAGAAGACAACGGAAAAACTCCCAAAAAAAAAAAAACCCTTGTAGGGAAAAAATGGAAGAAACCTCAGGAAAGGCAGTTCAAAGAGAGACCCCTTTCCAGGTGGGTTGGACATGCAGTGGGTGTCAAAAGAAGGGGGTCAATACAATACACAGAACAGAACAAATCCTCAATACAGTATAAAAATTTTAAAAGTACGGAGCAGAGTTTAACAGTAGAACAACGGTATCTACGATTGTGAAAAACAGACGTTATTAAAAACTAAAGTGAGGTTAAACGTTCATTTATTTCATGTAATTGCTTTTGTATTTATGTATTTTTAGTATTAAGCAGTGTTTAAATTATTTTATACAACCCCATCAATGTATAATATGCCAATAACAATAGGATTTTTTTTTCATGGGAACGGATTAATCACTTTCCTTTTATTTCTTATGGGAAAAATTTGTTTGACTTATACCAAACAGGATGTATACCAAAGGATCTGGAACGGATTAAGGATGTATACCGAGGTACCACTGTGTTTGTATTAAATTTCAAGCTACAGTAAAAAGTAAAGTATTCTGTCTGTCTCCAGATTGGTCTCTTCAAAGAGGAGCAACAAACCCATTCACTCCTCTGCTCTACTTGAACTAAACACAAGGTTAAAAAGACTCCCCTTCCAGCCTTGGACACTTAATGTCTTGTGACAAAAGCCACTATACCAGTGCTCAACCCGAAACAGATACATGCAGGAGGCACACTGATAAAACAAACACAGTACATTTTTTTGTTTTTCTTCGCCCGTGTGGAATGTCTTGCCCGTCCCCACAAGCCCACAACACAGTCCCACAAGCACAGTACCACACAATTTTTCTTCTCTTGCTCTTTTCCCCACCACTCCTCTCCGGCAAGCTTCGTCTCCCTCCTCCTGACTCTGGCTCCTGGAGTGGTGGCTGCCGGCTCCTTTTATAGCCCACCTGGAAGTTCTGCAGGTGTTTGACGACCTATTTATGGCTTCACTTCTGGATGTGGCAGAAGAGCCACCCACACGGGCTCAGGAACAATTGCAGTGTCCCCTGGCAGCACCCCTGGATCCCAACAGGGTTGTAGAAAACTCCATCTCCCATGGAGCCCTGCGGGAATCCGAGGCACCTCTGCCATCCAGGGGGGCTGCCATCTAGCGTCCCGGGGGAGGTGCTGTTCAGTCCATGCCTTTTCCCCCCAGACCATATAAAGAAGAGGCATCCCGGCTGGGCAAGGGCCCCAGCCATCCACCACAGTCTCAAAACAGTAAATGAAATATATTTTAATAGAAGAATGTAGGCACATAAGCAAGCAATTTTTAACATAATTAATAAACATAATGTCGTCATTTTCTAATCTGCCTTATCGAGGTTTTTCTGGTTTTGGACTTTGCCAGGAATAGGAACAAACCCTGGACAGGGTGCTGGTCAATTGCCGGGTGAACACACTGTAAATGCCACATGGGCTGGACGGGCATCTCGGCCAGAAGAAGGGATGGTTCCTTATCTGGATGGGAAGCTCCTAGCAAGCAGGTAGGCATCCCAGCCAGGGAGGAGAAAGGGATCAGACCCGGAAGAGAGAGCCAAAAAGGAAGGACGGACAGCCCACCAGAAAGAGAAGATGTTGCTGGGGTTTTGTATTTCCCCAGCATGCAAGATGGCAGTGGCCCTGGATATTGGAAGCCAGCAGGGCATGCCGGGAAATGTAGTCTGGCAGAGCAGCTCAGCTAGGGTCAATGCTTACTGCAAGAGGGCTCTGCAGGGATACAAGCGTCCTGCTGTAATGGACGTTCGTATGACTTGGAAGTGCTTCCATTGGGCACTAGCCCTGGCACCGGAAGTACTCCCGGGTTCTTAATAAAAGGGACTGCACTCCCTTTACCCAGGTGAGTCGGAGCTGGGAGGAAGAAAGGCAACACTCAACTGGAAGAGGGCAGTGTGGTGGTAAGAGTTGGAAGGAGAGAGATTTTTGTGTATTGTGCTTTTGTGCTAGTTTGTGGACTCATTGTGTGTTCTTGTTGGGGGTTTGAGCCATTGGTTTGTATCACAACTGGCGTAGTCGGCAGGATTTTCCGGCCATCTGAGTGTCAGAAGACCTGTTTAACAAATGTATTGTGAAGTGGACACCCCCACACACACACACCAACCACTCACTAGGTCAAATTAGCTTTGCCAGTTCATCTAACCTGCATGTCTTTTGAACAGTGTAAGTAAGCCAGAGGACACTGAAGAAACCATACAGACATGGGGAGAACATGTAACCCCTTGTCTCTTTACTTTGAAGTAGCAATGCTGCCACTGGGCCACCATGTCTCTCACAAACATAAAGACAAAAAAGAAAAATTGATGCACACACCAGTCCTTGTATTTAATATCATATTCCAAGTCTCCAGAGGTGAGTAGAATGATTAGATCAGATGGCTGGGAGGACAAACCAACCAAAAAAAAAGTTCCAGTTAAGATGAGGGAAAATAAATCTGTGGGGGTTCAAGGCTAAAAGACCACCCAGCCCTCACTGGGCATTCTACCTAACATAAATGTTCTTATGTCATTCGTCGTTATTTGTAGTTTTTGTCCCAAAGGGTTAAATGCAATAGATCTCATGGGCAGCTGGGGCACCTGCCTTCATTTGGGTATCACAGGTGGCAACCCAGTGCCTCAATCCGGTGGTGGTGGTGGTGGCATTTTAACCAGAAAAGAAAGCAGAGAAAAGTAGAGATTGGTTGGCCTCTGTGAATTGTCCATGAGTTAGGAGATGGAGTTATGTCATGTGGTCTGCACTGAAGTACCACACCGTCTGAATATTGAATTCTGCAGTCCGTATGTTTCAGCATGAACGCCAAAGAAACAGCAAACGGCTTTACATAAAAGTTTCATTACATTTACCAATCTCCTAACATAAAGAACATTATATCTCAGCACCAAGGCCTCTAATAAAACCTCTAATGCACCTAAAATCTGGAATAGCCTGCCAAAAGGAATTCACCAGGCTAATACAGTAGAGCACTTTAAAACACTGCTGAAAAGACATGACTTTAACATGGCCTTCTCATAACTTCACTTTAACTTAATACTGATACTCTGTATGTTCAATTCATCACAATAACTATTCATAGTGGCTCTAAAATCCGTACTGACCCCAACTCTCTCTTCTGTTTCTTTTTCCGGTTTCTTTGTGGTGGCAGCCTGCGCCACCACCACCTACTCAAAGCATCATGATGCACCAACATTGATGGACTGAAAGCCAGAAGTCTACGTGACCATCATCATCAGGGGCCTCATGTATAACGCCGTGCGTAGAACTCGCACTATAACATGGCGTAAGCACAAATCCAGATGCAGGAATCTGTGCGTACTCCAACTTCCATGCTCTTCCGCTACATAAATCCCGATCAGCGTGAAAACTAACGCTTGTGCACGCGCATTATGTAACGCCCCAACTCCTCCCAGAATAATGCCTGTTTGAATATGCAAATCAATATAAATCGCCCTTAAGCGCAGCCTTCTGTGAAAAGACAATGGGAAAAGCACGGGGGGAAACATAAGAATTTCAGCGAATACCAAGTGGAGGCAAAGGAAAAACATACTATTTGTTCAAATAAGCCGTGGTATAATCAACAAAAGGAAGTTGATCGAGTGGCATAGCGTGTTGGAGAAACATGAAAGCTCACATCCACAAAATCACACAGTGCCAGAAATAAAAAAGAAGTCACATATCAAAGTCGCCGTGAAAAGCCGAGTTGTAAGCCCACTGTCTGAGTGTCATATGAAAGCTCAATCTCGACATTTCCACTTTAATCGCGTAGTTTATTTTGTCATTAAAGTAGAACATCATAAAATTCATCTTAAAATTGTTTAATTAACCAGTTTCTAAAATCACATCGTAATTAAAGTAGCACGTTAAATGCTTTGTTTTGTATCTGATCTTCTATGTGCTCTATGTGTGTGTGAATCACTACTTGCTTCTTAAACTGGCTCTCTTCCTCCAACTGGACACAGAGTCCATTACATTCGTGATATTACAGCTCTCTGAATAACTAAAATACTGAGATGTATACGTGATGTCATATTCATGATGATAGGAGTTAAAGCACGTTATTAAACATGTGTTTCACTTCGATGAAATAATTTATTGCAGCAGTACTCGGGGGCGGCTCTAAGCTTGTGGTAGCACTGGGCAGAGGAAGAATCGGTGGCTCCTTCGCCCGCCAATGTCATGCACGGTGGATGGCCACGTCCGTTGCAGACACTGCATAGCCGCCTCGTGCTCATGACACAAGCATTTAACTTTTGCCGAAATTTGTTGCTGCGTTTTTAGCTGTGTTGTTATTTTCTCTTTCTGTTTTATATTCAATATATATTGGCGTAGCCGTCACTGCAGTCAGTGCTTTTCTTTCCCCAAGTAACCGATCGCCATACAATCAGCTCTGTAATAGACGTTAAGCCATCTGTAAGCTTAGCGACGATTCTTCAAAACGTTTAAAGAACATTGAAATATCTTCGTAGTACATGTTTAATTATTCTATCCTTAAAGACACTCCCAGTGAAGAATATAGATTATTTAAATCAAGTTAAAGTTTTATCTGTATATAATTTAACAAACATATTTTGCTGCATTTCACCTTAAAAATGATATCGTCATCATATGTAAATACACGCTTTATAAAGTGGCCCAGGTTGTGCGATATTATAACTATAGTGCAAGTTTACAGTGAGGTGATTGTACTTATAAGTCCTAACAGTTCTACAAGGAGCAATTGATTGAATGCATTTAAAGTTCTTGGGATTAAACTGTTTTGAACCGCGAGATCCGTACAGGAAAGGCTTTGAAACATTTTGCCGTGGCAGAGACAGTGTGTGCTTAATGCTGTATACCGATAATTCTCTTTCCGATTAGCTGCTGCTGTGATTCACACTCAGATACAGTGATATAAATACTCTGAGTGGTGCAGTGAGAGTAATATGGAAAAAGATGATCCGCTGTGGCAACTCCTAACGGGAGGAGCTGAAAGAAGAAGAAGAAGAAGAAGGAGGAGAAGTGAGAGTAACAACGCTAAAGCAGTTATGGCATTTGGAATACTATGGCTGTTCCCTGGTCCATTATATTGTTACGAGTTAATTACAATCAGATGCATTACACTAATAAACGATATGCGGTTAGTTTCAGTGTATTTATAAAGCCGCGTCAGGAAAATAATGAGTAACCACACAAGAACAGTAGCACTGCTTTGATGCTGGGTGCCGCCAGTTTGCAAAACCGAACGGAGAACTTGCGTACGACAAGGCATGAGGTACCGTGGAAAAGTGCGTGGGTTTACGCCAAGTGTAGGTTTTATACATCGTGATTTGAACGTGGAAAAATTCTTACACAACATTTCTGTGCGTACGCACCGTTTATACATGAGTCCCCAGGTCCTTCCATGAAAACCCTAAATACAAAGAGGACTGTTTCATTTATGTTAGGTAGATTGCCCAGAGGGGACTGGGCGGTCTCGTGGTCTGGAATCCTACAGATTTTATTTTTTTCTCCAGCTCTTGGAGTTTTTGTTTTTCTGTCCACCCTGGCCATCGGACCTTACTTATTCTATGTTAATTAATGTTGACTTATGTTTATTTTTTATTGTGTCTTCTATTTTTCTATTCATTTTGTAAAGCACTTTGAGCTACATTTTTTTGTATGAATATGTGCTATATAAATAAATGTTGATTGATTGATTAATATGTATAACTTGAGCTTATCAGTTTCCATAATTACAATCATTGCTTTAGTGCTCAAATAACAACAACAACAACATTTATTTTGTATAGCACATTTTCATACAAATGATGTAAAGCACTTTGAGCTACATGATGAAAATAATACAAAATAAATAAGAATTGAAATAAGGGAACACTAATTAACATAGAATAAAAGTAAGGTCCGATACCCAGGGAGGACAGAAAAAACAAAAAAATACTCCAGACAGCTGGAGAAAAAACTAAATCTGCAGGGGTTTCAGGCCACGAGACCACTCAGCCCCCTTTAGGCATTCTACCTAACATAAATGATCTCAATCATTCCTCATTATATTTAGGGTTCTCATGGAAGAACTTGATGATGATGGTCAAGTGGACTTCTGGCCTTTAATCCATCAATGTTGGATGATGTTTATGTTTGTAGGCTGTTAAATTTGATGAAAGTTTAATGGAACCTGTCATCTTTGATGTTCTGGTAATGGACTGTCCTCTTCTTCAGTCAAGACACCTCGATTTCCTTTTCTCCTGCCAGGAAAGACATCAATTATGACAAAGTGTGTTCAGAAAATGGATGCATGGATATTTAATTCTATGAACAAAACCTGAGTGTGTGTCACTTGGAGCAGTGACTTAACTTGGCACACAGTAGTCTGTAACAAGTTCAGTTTACAGAGTTGAAGCTCTCTAGACCTTGTTTTTGGTTTTCCCCTAAGGACTCTGAGAGTTCAAAGATTTTTCTCTTAATTGTTCTGATGTTGACGTGAATGTATTTTGAGATGAATGGGTGTTTATTTTATCAAAAGTGGATTTCTTTGTTTTTTGTTCTTTGCCGTGGGGATTACTGTCATGCTGCTGTTCAAGGTAAGCAGCTTTAGAAGATTGTTGAAAGAGGCATATTTTCAGAAAACATGATTAGATTTTAGCTGTTCTGTGTTCTAGGTAGTGATTTGTGTGTAAATTATATTTTACCGTCAAGAAATAACCGGCACCCTTGACAATAAAGAGTATAAATCTTATGTGAAGCTCTCCAGCTTTGTACGTGTGTAACAAATTTTTAAACGTTTTTACATTTTATTTTTATACAACATTGAATCACAGTGGATTTAATTTGGCTTTTTTCGCACTAATCAATAGAAAAAGTCTGTCTATGTCAAAATGAAAACAGATCTTTGCAAAGGGACCTAAAGTAATTACATACACTTCTAGTCAAAAGCTTTAGAACACCTCAGTTTTTACAGAAATGCGTGCAGTTTAAAGTGTTAGTGTTTCATGAAATCAAGGCATAAAACAAATAAACAACAACAAATAAAAAAAGAAGTCATAGAATCATTAAGTGCACAAAATTGTATTCATATTTTGGATTTGTCAAAGTATCCACCTTTTACCGATTGTATCGGCACAGTAATGTTTCTGATTCAGAATGCCAGTCACTGTGCAGTTCACCAATTCTGCCACCCGCAAAAGAAGCAGAGTATCACACTTCCTCCTCCATGATTGACAGTTGGTGTCACACACTGAGGACCCTTCCTTTCACCAACTCGATGGTGTATAAACACCCTCGTGATGAACCAAAGATTACAAATTTGGATTCATCAATCCATAAGACTTTCTCCCAGCCTGCAGTAGCCCACAGGCCCTATTTTGTCCTTTACGGACACGAAGACTACCACTTGCCCTGTCAAACCTGCAGCACAAGATCTCCTTGTCACTTTAGAAAGTGACATTTGCTTTTCTTTTAACCACCGTTAAGCTGTTCTTGAAGTTGTTGTGTCGTGAATCACACAAGCTGGAGACCCTCCGTAACGTGTCTTCTGATTGGCTTGTGACTTTGTGGATGCCAGATCTCTTCCTACTCGGGGTGTCATCCAGTTTTCCATTACTTTTGGATTGTGTATGACATCACTGGACTCGCTGACACTTTTGTACTATTTTTATTTTTTTTTTTTTGCAGTTTCTCTAAATGAAGGGCCTACACTTCTAAGGGTAAAAACGCTCTGTCTCATTTCATTTGTGAATTGCCGTTTTCTTGCTATTATCACTGGAATATTGTCCGGTGCTTCATAGGGTGTAGTAACACAGTCTATTCCACTTCTGCTTTAAGGCAGATGGAGGGTTTTTGAGTAATCAACAGAAGTTGGGACACCTGTGCAAATTGTCTGCTTCAACTAGCAAGGCTTCATTTACTTGAATTGCTGCAGAACATCAGTTGTTCCCCGAAGAAGGCCAATTTGTAATATTCTGAAACTGCCTTTTTTCAGTTTTTGTTAACCAAAATTACTGCTTAACTTTTCACCATTTAGGTCATTCATTGCATTTCAACTGATTAAATTTGAAGAAAAACTAGGAAGACCGAGGTGTTCTAAAACTTTTAACTGGTAGTATATGTAAAACACAACATAATGAATTGCATAAGTACCAAAAACCTTAAGTCAGCATTTAATAATGATAATTCAGTAGATGCACGTTCGGTGGCAATTACAGCTTTGAGTCTGTGTGCACATGTCTCTTGCTCTGCACATAAGCAGTCACCTCCTTGAACGTGATGCCCCTAAACCATCACTGGTGTGTTGCCATTTGGTTTTAGAAGCCACAGGATTAGTTCTGTGGAGAACATCTATCTGGGGTTTCAATTGATTACATGAGAGAAACTTTATTAATCCTATGGGGAAATTCAGAAGCACACAGCAGCAAGGATACAGACTCGCAGGACAAATAATACAGTCAAATTGAAATAGACAAAACGAGTACATCTGGTGGAAGCATTGAATTGTCTGCTAGCAGTGGCAGAAAAGATCCAGAGTGGCACTTCTTAGCACATCGTTGTGGAATGAGCCTGTGACTAAAAAGGGCTCCAAGAGAACACCTCCTGGAAGAAATGGAAGGGATGTTTCATGATGGCACCGTCCTCTTTTTTTTTTTTTTTTCCCACCAGAACTTCCAGTGTGTCAAAGTTTGGCCTTGTAATGGAGGAAGCTTTACTGAGAAATTTATTCAGGCATTGTGCTTCTTTTGAGCTCAGGGTGCTTCCCCAGGAGACTGCGACATAGAACACACTTGCTACTATGGATTATAGCATAATCTGATGCTGCTATATCTGAAAGATGGTCTCCTAAATTACACAAAAGAAAACCACAAGCAACTCCCTGTAAAGGTAAGTGAAAAGCCAGGGGACAGAGACAAGAAAACATTCACTCACATCAATTATTAAGATCTAGAAAGAATATGGCACAGCTATAAACCTGCCAAGGGAAGACCATTCACAAAAACTGAAGATGGCAAGTGAAGGGAGGCCACCAAGGGACCTTTTAAGAACTTTGAAGGAGTCACAAGCTGAGAATGGAGAGAGACTGTACAGACAACTCTTCTCGGGTGCCTCACCAGTCGCAGCTTTATGGGAGAGTCTTAAGAGGAGAGATAAATAAAAACTTGTGCATATGACATCCCAGCTTGCGTTTGACAGAAGGTTCATGGGAGAATGATGTCAACTGGAAGAAGATTCTATAGTCTGATTAACCCAAAATTGAGCTTTTTGGCTATTGGACTAAACAGTATGGTTGATGTAAGCTAAACACCCCACTCCCTTCCTGAAGCATGGTGATGGGGTGCTTTTCCAGTGTTGGCCCTGGAGGACCTTGTGAGGGTAACATTGGGATGATCCTGGAGAAAAACCTGATGCAGTTTATGAGAAACTATGTATGTATTGGGAGAAGATTTGTTTTCCAGCAAGACAACATCATCTCAAACATAGTCAAAGCAGCACAGGCATTGCTTCACAGACAACAGTGTAAACGACCTGGAGTGGCCAAGTAAGAGTCCAAATCTCAATTTCATAGGAGAATTTGTTGCTGTTCTCTCACGATTCCCATGTAACCTACACCGTTGAGCCCTTCCTCAAAGCCCTTAACCTGAAAACTGCTCCAGGAGCATTGCACAAATGGCTAACCCTATGCTCTAAACCTCAAAAGTCAAGGGAAATGACTAATTCCCCCCCGTTGGGGATTAACAAAGTACATGTATCGAATCAAAATCAAAACTCAAACCTGGGAGAGCTTGAGCAGGTTTGTAAAGAAGAATTTTTGGGGAAAAATGGCAGAGAGAAAGAGAGGCCTGTGCACTCGGGCTCAAGGCTGTCATGGACACCATCTACTAATTACTGAAGGGGGTGAATAATTATGTGTTTAGATGTTGTTATTGTTGTTTGTTAAAATATTTCTTGAGCTTCGGCAAAAAGTTAAATTTCCCCTTGGGGTAAATAAGTACTGTCTTATCTAAATTCAAAAGTCTAAAACAGGCAAAAACATAAACTGGTCAAAATGAAGAACAAAAGAGCTAAACCATAATTAACCATTGTTGTCAAAAATAGAGTTCTTTAAACACAGGAGGTAAAAATAATGGAGGCTTTTTCAGGAAAAGCGCTATAGCTTTATGTAATCATCCTGTCCCCATACTGTGATCAGTGAAGCTCAAATGAGCCCGAGATGACGGCGTTGCCAGGCAACAGCATGTCAGAGGTGTGTCAGGCAGTGAAATTGAGTGCAAGGCCTGACACTGGGAGATGCTAATTGCAGTTCATCCCAGACAGAACTTTGGCAGCATTTGCAGCATTTGAACTCTTACCTTATCCAAATTGATGCAGAATTTAGAATTTAAGACTCCGTGTAGATAACTGTATAGCTAGAATTTCATTCTGAAAGTGTAAAATTGCTTTTTCAAAACCTTTCTTAAGATAAATGCAAAACCAATTAGAGTAGCAAGGCTGCACAGAGGTTAGTGCTGCTGTCTTGTAGTTCTAGTGTCATGGGTTCAAATTCCAGTCTGGGACCTAAGCTTCTGTGGAGTCACCCTTCAGCTGAAAGAATGTTGCTGGATCTACTTTATCGATGCTTTCGAGGATTTTAAATACCTAGATGAGGGGCCCACATTGTCTCCCGTTGAGACTAAACCGGTTTAACTCTCTTGATTATGTCACAGTAGGACATATCCTGAAGTCCCATGATGCACCTGGTTGCTCTCCTCTACACAGCTTCAAGTGCTGTTCCTTCACACATTACTGCAGTACGTTATATATTTTGAGCATAATGTCCCTTGACTTAAATTCAGCAGTTTTTATGATACAACCTAACAGTTTATTTGCCTTTTTAATTGCTTCTGCACGTTGATTGCTTAGTCTATGAAAATATTGCATCGACATAAACCCCTAAATCCTTTTCAGAGGCCTATTCCTGTATGACAGCATCTCCCATCTTGTATTTATAATTGAAATTCCTTTTGCACACATGTAGCACTTTGCACTTTTCTCCATTAAACTGCATTTTCCAGTTCTGAAGCTTGTTCAGGTCTTTTTGAATTCTTTTTGCTGCCTCATCAGTGTCTGCCTTCCCTCCAGTTTTAGTGTCATCAGATAATTTTACAAATTTACTAACTATGCCAGAATCAATGCCATTAATATAAATCAGAAAAAGTAACAGAGTCCAAGGACAGACCCCTTAGGGACAAATATGGACAATTCTAAGAATGATAAAAAGGTAAAAAGCACTTAAATATTGAGGTGTGCAGCAGAATGTATTCAATATTCAGAGCCCACCATTTTTGCTTGATTGACCCCTCTGCTCCACAGTTTAAAATTATAAATCAAACAGTTCAGACATTGTAATTAAAGTGCACATGTCAGACTTTCATGTAAGGGGATTTGCAGACATTTCGGTCACACAACACTTTTTCCACACGGTCTCCCTAATTTCAAGGCACAATAATCTTTGGGACACAGCAGTAGCAGGTCTACTAAAGCCATTGTCATATTTAGGACTTTGTCACATATCGCTGGTATGCAATGACTGCTTGAAGCCTGCGATTCATAGACATCTCCAGGTGCTGAGGATCTTCTCTGGTGATGCTCTGCCAAACCTCTAATGCAAGATTTCTTCACCTCCTGCTTTTTTCAGGGGCTTGTCCCCTTAAGTTTTGTCTTCAGCATGTGGAAGGCTTGTCCAATTGGATTTCACGCAACTGGCTTGGCCATTCAAGAATTTTCCATTTTTTAGCTTTAAAAAAGTAGGTAGTATGTTTGGATCATTATCTTGTTGTAGGATGAAGCTCATTCCAGTGCGTTAGTAGACATTTACTCGAACTTGAACAGGAATGATGTTTCTGTACTCGTTCTGTGCTCCTATTCATTGTGTGACTGCCGTCAGCAGTTCCATCATCAGTGAAGAGAAGTGTGCCAGGACCTGTGGCAGCCCCACATGCCCAGGCCATAACATCCCTAGCACCGCTATGTTTAACAGCTGAGGTGGTCTGGTTTGGATCTTGGGCAGTTTCTTTTCAAGTACACACTTTGCTCTTGCCATCACTCTGATGATGTTCATCTTTGTCTTGTCTGTCCTCAAGACCTTTTCCCAGAATTCTACAGGCTCTTTGGATTCCTTTATCATAAACTGTAATCTGGCCATCCTGTTTATGTGGCTAACTAGTGGTTTGCTTCTTACCATGTGGCCTCTGTATTTAAGTTCATGAAGTCTTCTGTGAATAGTCGGCCCTGAAACATCCATATCTGCCTCCTGAAGACTGTTTCTGGTCTGCCAGATGCGCATTTGGAGCTTTTTCTTTACCATAGTGGAGAAGAAGTGTACTGGTGCTGATATTTAATAATAAGGGGGATGTGCCGAGCTGTAGTAACTACAAGGGGATAAAATTGATGAACCACAGCATGAAGTTATGGGAAAGAGTAGTCGAAACTCAGTTAAGAAGGGAGGTGATGATTAGTGAACAGCAGTGTGGTTTCATGCCAAGAAAGAGCACCACAGATGTGATGTTTGTTCTGAGGATGGCCAGAAGGAGTTGCATTACATTTTTGTGCACCTGGAAAAAATCACATGACGGGTGATAAGAGAGGAGCTGTGGTATTGTATGAGGAAGTCAGGAGTGGCAGAGAAGTATGTAAGAGTTGTACAGGATATGTACGAGGGAAGTGTGACCGTGGTGTGGTCTGCGGTGGGAGTGATGGAGGTGGGATTACATCAGGGATCGGCTCAGAGCCCTTTCTATATGCAATGGTGATGGACAGGCTGACAGACGAGATTAGACAGGAGTCCCCGTGGACTGTGATGTTTGCTGATGACATTGTGATCTGTAGTGAGAGTAGGGAGCAGGTTGAGGAGACCCTGGAGAGGTGGAAATATGAGAGGAGAGGAATGAAGGTCAGTAGGACCACCAGGACAGAATACATGTGTGTGAATGAGGGGCAGGGCAGTGGAATGGTGAAGGTGGAGGAGTTTAAATACTTGGGATCAACAGTACAGATTAATGTGGATTGTGGAAGAGAAGTGAAGAAGAGAATGCAGGCAGGGTGGAGTGGGTGGAGAAGAGTGTCAGGAGTGATTTGTGACAGATGGGTATCAGCAAGAGTGACAGGGAAGGTCTACAGGGCGGTAGTGAGACCAGCTGTGTTATATGGGCTAGAGATGATGGAACTGACCAGAAAGCAGGAGACAGCTGGAGGTGGCAGAGTTAAAGATGCTAAGATTTGCATTGGGTGTGATGAGAAGATTAGAAATGAGGACATTAGAGGGTCAGCTCAGGTGGGACGGTTGGGAGACAAAGTCAGAGAGGCTCGATTGCGTTGGTTTGGACATGTGCAGAGGAGAGATGCTGAGTATATTGGGAAAAGGGTGCTAAGGATAGAGCTGCCTGGTAAGAGGAAAAGAGGAAGACCAAAGAGGAGGTTTATGGATGTGGTGAGAGAGGACATGCAGGTGATGGGGGTGACAGAACAAGATGCAGAGGACAGAAAGATGTGGAAAAAGATGATCTGCTGTGGCAACCCCTAATGGGAGCAGCCAGAAGAAGAAGACGACATGAGGATTCTTCTGTCCTCAGCAGTGGAGGTCTTCCAGGCCTACCAGCCCCTTTGTTATTACTGAGCTCACCAATGCGTTCTTTCTTCTTCATGACATTCCAGACAGTTGATTTTTTGTCATCCTAAGGTGTTTCTGATATATCTGATGGTTTCATTCTTGTTACTCAGCCTCATGATGGCTTCTTTGACTTTCATTGGCACAGCTCTTGTTCTCATGTTGAACAATGGCAGCTACAGACTCCAAAGGGGAGAGGTGGGCCAAGGTGTCTTATGGAGCCAGGAAACCCACCTGAGGAATCACAAACACCTGTGTCGCCAATTGTTCCAAACATAATGGTGCCTTGAAATGGGGGGGTTCCTGCGTAGAAAATGTGTGGTGTGACTGAATTATAAGCAAAAACTGCAATGTGCACTTTAATCACAATGTGTGAATTGTTTGATTTTTAATTTTAAACTGTGGAGCAGAGGGGGAAATCAAGGGAAAAATGTCTCAAACATTATGGAGGGCACCGCATGTTACTCTTTATACAATATGCGTCTACGTTTTGTCATGGCATATATCAAAAATGATAATGTTTTCTTTTTCTCTGATTATTTGTGCCCCCACTTCAGGAAAGGAGTCGGCTCCAAAAGGTCTTGGCGTATGACATTTTGTTCTTGTTCACTACATTGCTGTGAACATCTTGGTGCTACTTGGTGTTAGAGGTTTACTGACGTTGAATTAGTTCTTTCTATAATGAACTATACTCAGCAAAAAAAGAAACGTCCCTTTTTCAGGACTGTGTATTTCAACAATAATGTTTTAAAAATTCAAATAACTTTACAGATCTTCATTGTAAAGGGTTTCAACAATGTTTTCCATGCATGTTCAATTAACCATAATCAATTAATTAACATGCACCTGTGGAATGTCGTTAAGACCTTAACAGCTTACAGAAAGTAGGCATTTAAGGTCACAGTTCTAAAAACGCAGGACACTAAAGAGACTTGTCTACCGACTGTGAAAAACACCCAAAGAAAGATGCCCAGGGTCCCTGCTCATCTGCGTGAACGTGCATTAGGCCTGCTGCAGGGAGGCATGAGGACTGCTGATGTGGCCAGGGCAATAAATTGCCATGTCCGCACTGTGAGACGCCTAAGACAGCGCTACAGGGAGACAGGAAGGACAGCTAATCATCCTTGCAGTGGAAGACCACGTGTAACAACACCTGCACAGGATCGGTACATCCGAATATCACACCTGCGTGACAGGTACAGGATGGCCACAACAACTGCCCGAGTCACACCAGGAACACACAATCCCTCCATCAGTGCTCAGACTGTCCGCAATAGGCTGAGAGAGGCTGGACTGAGGGCTTGTAGGCCTGTTGTAAGGCAGGTCCTTACCAGACATCACCAGCAACAACGCCGCCTATGGGCACAAACCCACCTTCGCTGGACCAGACAGGAGTGGCAAAAAGTGCTCTTCACTGATGAGTCACGGTTTTGTCTCACCAGGGGTGATGGACGGATTCGTGTTTATCGTCAAAGGAATTGAGCACGTCTGGGACCTGTTGGATCGCAGGGTGAGGGCTAGGGCCATTCCCCCCAGAAATGTCCAGGAACTTGCAGGTGCCTTGGTGGAAGAGTGGGGTAACATCTCACAGCAAGAACTGACAAATCTGGTCCAGTCCATGAGGAGGAGATGCACTGCAGTACTTAAAGCAGCTGGTGGCCACACCACATACTGACTGGCACTTTTGATTTTGAGCCTCCCTTCATTCAGGGACACATTGGGAAACATTTTTAGTTTATGTCTTATGGTGTTGACTCTTTTAGTGTTCATACAAATATTTACACATTAAGTTTACTGAAAGTAAAAACAGTTGAAAGTCAGAGGACGTTTCTTTTTTTGCTGAGTATATGAGCACTTTATGGAGCCCACCTTTATAACTTATTTTTCTTACTGTATCACTACAGATGTTCCAGTTTTAGTTGCTGTTCTCTGTATGTATAATTAGAATATGAGGGCAAGTCGCAAAAGTTAAGTGATTATAATAAAACAGTATGTGATAGAAAAGTATTAAGGTGATATTTGTAACCAGGTCAGAATCCATGAGATACATCAAAAAGGAAGTAAAATCTTAGTTGCCCACTGTCATGGACTGCGAGGAAAAGTAGTGCTGTAGCACCATCTAGCTTCACAATGCTTCACAATACCTCTAGAACTGCCCGAGTGTCATCTTCTCGTTGCCACGTCTGCTGGTCAAATGATGATCTCCTGTAGGTGATGTAGTCTTTTATTCTTCCTTTCTGGATGAGGTGGAGTCAGAGGCAGAACCAGGCATTTTCCTGTGACTGTTCCTCCATTCTGTCAAGGGAATTGCATGTGAGTAACGGTTCCCCACCCCATTATTATTACCATGGTGGACCCTTAATGTGCCCCCCATAAGAAACTTGCCAAGCTTGGGTGTGCAAACCTGAGTAAAGTGTAAACTGCCTTTTGGAGTAAATAACTGGAATTTGCCAGTCTGTCTTGTGTATCGCTGCCATTTGCGAAAGCCCCTCTGAGCCTCTCTGTTAGAATGGTAAACCAGAAGGAAACCAACTCAAAAGAGTCTGCTTCAGTAAACATATTCTGTTGGTTTCCTGCTGCACTGTAGGGCTGACATAATGTCCTACTGTGACAATTTCTTTGTCTTGGATACAAAGGAGTAAGAAGACTGATGCAAGAAGATGTTCTTTTAAGCACTATTCAAACAAATATACAGTGCATACATTCTCAAACTCTTTAAATCCAATTCATGGTCACATGGGGATAAAGCCTACTGTGTCTCAACAGTATGTGGAGCTATGGAGAAATAACACTGGATAAAGTACCAGTCCATCACAGTCCACACTCCCAGTCACACCGGGCCAGTTTGGCAAGAAGCTGCATATCTCTGGGTATGTGAGGGTAAACCAGAATACAAGGAGGAGGACAACTGCAGACACAGGGAAAATGTGCAAAAACTCCACATGGACACATCAAATCAAATTTCATTTGTCACATACAATTATATTGTAGCACTGCTGCCTCGCAGTAAGAAAACCAGGGTCAGATGGAGTTTGCATGTTCTACCTGTGTCTGCATGGGTTTCCTTCAGGTGCTCCAGTTTAATCCTACAGTCCAAAGACATACAGGTTAGGTGAACTGGCAATCCTATATTGGCCCTAGTGTGTGTTGGTGTGTGAGTTTGTTGTTGTGTGTGTTTTCCCTATGATGGACTGGCGCCCTGTCCGGGGTTTTTTCCCCTTCCTTGCACCCTATACTGGCTGGGATAGGCTCTAGTAGACCCCCGCGACTCTGTTCAGAATTAAGTGAATTAGAAAATGACTGACATACAGTTCTATACACAGTATGATATGTATTGGGATTTAAATGTGTACCACGGACACTATATCAAACTCGGACTTTCAAAACTCGACTTGATGTTTTCTTGGAGGAAACAAGTGGATAGGACTGGCGAGCTTTGTTGGGCTGAATGGCCTGTTCTCGTCTAGATTGTTCTAATGTTTTATATCCCAGAGACGGAAGCATTCATAATTGCACCCAAAACATTATTTTTTTTGCATAAATGATTAACTCGCCAAAGTATCTGGCATTGCCCAGGAATATTTGTAAAATGGCATAAGATAAGATAACAAATCTTTGTGTTTTTCAAATGTTAACCCTTTTGTTTTTTCTTGCCGTCCAGTCCGTCATCTCCAATACTCCTCTAGCAATTTCCCTGCTCTCTCAAGTTGAGAATTTATTCTTTTTGTATGATTGGATTCCATTATTTCCATAACTGCTTGCTGGGTTGGAACCATGAACACTCCTTCATTGTATTTTCCTGGTTTACTGTGGATTCGCGAATAGATAGATAATGAGCCAGTGGTTTGTTGAATAACTGAATTTATAGACTGTGGAAAGTATCTGCAGCCAGCATGAATTAGGAGGATTTGGGTTCACAGATATTGCTGCAGTTCTCTGTATTTCTACAGGAGACCTCACCAGTTGTGGTATTTGATAATCCTATAAAGAGGGTTCCTTCAGCATTACTTTAAAATTGCTACAAATAATAACTACCGTATATACTCGTGTATAAGTTGGGTCTTGAAACCCAAAAAATCGATCATAAAATCAGACCCCGACTTATACGTCTGTTCAAAAATGCGACGATTAATTATTTTGTTTTTTTTTACATCTTCTTGCCTCCTCCAGTCTCGCTCATCAGTTTCTCAGACACATCGAATTTTGTTGCAGCAGCGCAGTTACAAATTTCTTTCGCTACTTCAACAACGTTTAATTTAAAACGCTCCATCGTAGATCAGGGATGCTCTTATGATAAAGGTGTGTGAGGATGTGAGATAAAAAAAACACAAATCAGTGCACACGTTGCTTCGGAATAGTTTGGGTATTACTGTGTGGTCACGTAGGCACAATATAGAGAGAGACGGAGAGAGGTTAGGAGCACACGCTGACATAGCGCATTGCCACACTCGCATAGAAATAAAAGGCAAGGTGCTCCATTGTTACTCTCTCAGGTGGCCGTTAGCAGATCATAATCCCTTGTACCAATAGCGTGAGTTTTCCGCGACT
Organism: Polypterus senegalus; assembly: GCF_016835505.1. Taxonomy (NCBI): domain Eukaryota; kingdom Metazoa; phylum Chordata; class Cladistia; order Polypteriformes; family Polypteridae; genus Polypterus; species Polypterus senegalus. The sequence goes on from NC_053160.1 coordinate 188,944,999, forward strand.
GTTTGACTGACATTATGAAATACCAGAAATTATATGATAAAAGCAAGTCTCAACTAATCCGTGGGAGAACTTATCCGTGAGTATAGTACGGTATATCACAGTCTTGTTACTTCTCGTTTGGGCTACTGCAATTCACTCCTCTTTGGTCTCTCTAATAAATCTCTTCATAAGCTTCAGTTAGTCCAGAATTCTGCACCTCGCATCATTACTCACACCCCGTCTATTCACCATATTTACTCCGGTCTTGCAGCAGCTTCATTGGCTCCCGATTTAAGTTTGAAATTGATTTTAAAATCCTCCTATTAACATTTAAGGCCATTCATAACCTCGCCCCTCCATATCTGTCTGACCGTCTTCATGTTGCCATTCCCCCCCATAACCTTAGATCCTCTTCCTCCATCCACCTGACTGTCCCTCTCGCCCGTCTAACTGTTCAGCCATTCTGCTCCCAAGCTCTGGAATTCATTGCCTAATGAGCTCAGAAATATCAAATCATTTTCAACCTTTAAATGTAAACTTAAAACGCATCTGTTTAAAATGGCTTTTTCTTTATGATTACAGTGGCTTTGTTTGGTTTTAATTTTTATATCTTCTGTTTTTTTTCTGATATTTTAAGTTGTTTATAATGTCTTTTTATTTATTTATTTATTGTTCGGTGTCCTTGAGTTCTCAGAAAGGTGCCTTCTATAAATAAAATGTATTATTATTATTATTTCATCATAAAATGTGTACCTGCAATAAAAAGTAAAAGTTACTAACACCATATTCATTCGTTCTCTTTCTACCATATTCTGAATGGAGACTCTGCCTGTGTTAAAGTCGCATTTCATTCTGTTTTATCGTGGCTTATCTCTGCCACACTTAGTAATGATATGCGGGTGTATGATGGTGTTGGCATTGTAAAAAATATAAGGTATTCCTGTGATTGAGAAAAAAAAAAAAAGTCGTCACGTCTACACAGTGTCATGAAATTCGTATCTGCACATTTGATCAACAAAGTGTGCAGGCAGCCGGAAGCCCAAATTTCACTATGTTGATTATGGAGCTCCATCAGGAACATTGCTCCTTAAGGGTTTGACAACACCATACTGTATATTGTATCCCTTTTGGATCCGTATTTTCTCAGAAAAGGGTCTCGGATTAGTGTGTTTTTAAAACTGTTTTGCTCTTGACTCAATGTTGTTGCTTTTGTCCCTTAGGGACTAAGAATCGTCACCAACAGTTAACCAGTTGAGCGTTTCCTTCTTGGAGAATCGCATCTCTAGGTCACAGCAGAGCAAAATCGATTGCTTAAACTGTCTCTGGCGACACATCACGTGACACTCCACAAACCGTGCACAACACTTCACATTGAATACAATTGTGAATCCCAACTCTGTGTGACCCAAATTCAGACAAAATACCTTAAGAACCTATGGCCTTGATTACAGTAAACTAGGGGTCTTTTAGAAATTCAACATGACTAAACACAAACCAGGATGAAACAAAAAACCCAGCAAGAGAATGAAAGTGTTATCCAGATTGGTTGAGAAGATAATGCTGTGCCTATGGTCTTAGGTGAGATCCCGCTTTGGCCAATACAAAGCTTTGCTTGTGTGGATAACGGTGCCCTTCCCATCAGCCCCAGTACACTCCTGCTGCTTGATGGGAATTGTAGTCCCTGCATCTCTGCTGTTTTTTGGGTTGCCCCCAACCCATCACAACTTAGTACATCCTAATCTTGTAGTCTCCTTATCGTATACTCCTGGAGAAATGAACCAAAAATGTAGAATTTTTTTGACAAGAAAAAATGTTTCTGTTACATGTAATAACACATTAATACCAAACATCAACATAATTACGTTAGGAAAGGTTTGTCTTGGGTCCACTCCTGTACTAATTCAGATTTAGTGCACATCCTTCATGTGACGCACGTTGAAACGGTCACCAGTGCACAGCCTGACGTCACAATAGCTGTGTGTTTCTTTGTGGACTTTTCTTACATTTTTCTCGTTCTTGTGCATGAGAGGGTAGAACCTGCACGACTGACACGCACCTCATGTTATTGTAGGTTACTAAAGCATAAGGCTTAGTGACTTGCAAACATTGACAGTTGCTGCATTTTGAGTAACAGGCTAACTTGTCCTTCCACTTGATCATTTGCCTTTTTGCCACACAGTAGCCTCACGCGACCAGGCATATCACGGCGGTGCAGTTCACGTCAGTTTCACTATCTCTGTGAATATCAGTGGATCAATTCACATTGTCATCCCTGTTACTTGATTCGACTAATGGTCCAGTGTCGGTTTGTTCTAAAGCTGGCTTTACATCTCTTTGTTTACATGCCGTTGTGTTTTTGTTTTTGAAGGCTCCACCCCACTCATGAATATTGATGAGTTACCATAGAGTGGCAGAATGCATGGTAAAATTCTTTTTTTTTTTTTTTGCTGGATAATGTTAATTTTACCCCAAGATGGCAGCTGAATGCTGTCCCGAGTGTTATCCTGCCCAAGACTTTCTATTCGATAAAAAGAAAAGGCCACCTCAAGAGCTTTTCAGGGTTAACAGTATTTACATAAAATTCTAAGCCCAAGAGAGAAACATGGGGTTGATGCAAAGGGGGAATTAAGTTGGACCAGCAACAATGCATAAGCAAAACTTTCGAGTAAATAAGTTCAGCTGTTTTTGTGTTATTGGCGAACAGACACCGTATCATTTTGTTAATATAAATTAATTAAGCAATAGCTAATGATTATCCTCAGGCTGAGAAAGTAAAAATGAGGTTAGGAAACACAATGCTTTGGGCTAACCTGATAAAGTCATGAACGACCAAACATTGTCTTATGCAGATGCATGCTGATGTTGCCCTTCACTCACTTTATTTCAAATAATTTAGTCACAATATTTTAAATATTTTAGTTACAATATCATTCTTCAGGAAATATAATCCACCCCAACTGTTTTTTTCTAAGCAAGTGCTGTGTTCCTGTGTTGAATGTGACTTTTCTATTACTTGGGCATTTCCTGGAATAGGTATAGAAGTGTGAAATCTAAAACCTGGAATTCATTACATTTTCACCTATAAGGTGCACATCTGGACAATGCAGAGCACTAGCGTATTTGTTACACACTTGTGTGTCACTTTGAAGAGTGCTGCTTTGGAAACATTTTTCACTCATTTCTTTACTCTTCCTTAAAAGCACTAGTACTTCTTGGCAGGGGCATCGGCGCTGGCAAATGACTGGCTAGTCTAAACAGGAAGCCCCTTTCTCTTCTGTTATTGGATGTGTCTGGATTTTCCCCAAAGTAAATTGACCTGAACATCCTGGTTCTTAATGATGTCTGAAAGTTATCTTACTTGAGCTGCAAGTCATTATTCAAAATTATTGATGTCATTTATCTCTTCTTGTTTTATGTTGATGTTAACTTCACTTAAGCTGCAAAAGTCAAAAATACAGTGCCTATAAAAACATATTTAACCTCTTGGACATTTTTCACATTTTATTGCTACACAATATTAAATTACAATGAACTTAATTTGGCTATTTTGACCTTGATGATCAGGAAAGATTCTTCATCTTGCATGAGATTAAAAAAATGGTATAGATTAGGGCAGGGGTGTCGAACTCCAGTGCTGGAGGGCCGCAGTGGCTGCAGGTTTTCATTCTAACCATCTTCTTAATTAGTGATCAGTTTTTGCTGCTGATTAACTTCTTTTGTTTTAATTAACTTGACTCAGGCCCCTTGGTTCTTCCCCTTAATTAGCAGGTAAACAATAATGAGACACAAAACAAACCACCACATGACCAGCTCACCTGTGCCCATCACACAATATCTGAAAATAAGGAAAGGTGAAGGTCTCAGTAAGGTTGATCTCACAGGTCACCAAAACATTTTGACAGTGTTCTTAGAAAAAACAGAAAATCAGCAGTTTTGAAAATGTCTGCTGTGGCAGAATGAGAGCAGCAACAAGTCATGATATTCAATAACGGGCTTAACTCTTTGAGGGCTGAATATTTTTTCCAAAAAACTCAGTTTTCTGAAAAGCACACAAAGCGATGGTTTCACACATAAGTCAACATAAAATGTCTGTTGCTATGTGTTGTGGCTGCTGTTGCTGCATGGTCGGCGTCTCTGGCAGCAGTGGCTGCATGGGGACACCTCAATGGTCAGCAGGAATGCATGGTGGGCCAGCTGCCTGGCTGTCTTCGCGTACCAGGTGGGTGGTGGTGGCGGTTGCAGTGTGACTCAATATGGTTTGTACCTCTTGTCATCATAAGTGGTGGTCCTCCCAGGCAAATGCTTCTGTAGGTGCATCAGCTACACAAAAGTGTCATGATCAGCTGGGGACTGATCAGATGATGCTGGTACCTCAAACTCGGAGTCTAACAAGTCAGAGTCCTATTCAATGAAATTACATAAAACATCCTTGGAGTATTTTGCTTTGAACATTTGCTTTGGTCTCTCACCACATATCGGAGCCATTTTAGAGGTTGTTTGCTCTTCGCTACTCGTGCACGCGTAGGGAATCAAGGTTAAAGCAACAAAGCTATGTAACTTTATTTCTAGCAAAGACAGTCAAACTAAAATATAAGGTTGAGTTTCGTTGCAGTTTACAGCTGATTACCATCCTCTGCTCCTGACTTTTGACAAAAGTCAACATCAGCCCTGAAAGAGTTAATTAACAGCAAGAATTGGCTTCTCATTAAGAAACTGTTTGGAGTTTGTAGCCCCAATTTAGCTGGTCATCTGTTGGCCCGTTTCATGTCTCATTTCTGTTTGGCTTCCATTTAATAAAGAAATAAATCAATTCAGAGGACTGGATCTTTAAAAACAGGGCTATCAGAATGAAGGGAAAAGGAGTTCATTAGCAGTGAAGAGGGTGAGGACGGAAACCTGCAGCCACTGTGGCCCTCCAGGCCTGGAGTTTGAAGTAGTCTGAGTTTGAGAAGTAGACCAAAAGCACCTCAAAAGCTAGACATCATGCCAAGATCCAAAGAAATTCAGGAACAAATGAGAACAGAAGTAATTGAGATCTATCAGTCTGGTAAAGGTTATAAAGCCATTTCTAAAGCTTTGGGACTTCAGCGAACCACAGTGAGAGCCATTATCCACAAATGGCAAAAACATGGAACAGTGGTGAACCTTCCCAGGAGTTGCCGGCCGACCAAAATTACCCCAAGAGCGCAGAGACGACTCATCCGAGAGGTCACAAAACGTCTAAAGAACTGCAGGCCTCACTTGCCTCAATTAAGGTCAGTGTTCACGACTCCACCATAAGAAAGAGACTGGGCAAAAACGGCCTGCATGGCAGATTTCCAAGACGCAAACCACTGTTAAGCAAAAAGAACATTAGGGCTCGTCTCAATTTTGCTAAGAAACATCTCAATGATTGCCAAGACTTTTGGGAAAATACCTTGTGGACTGATGAGACAAAAGTTGAACTTTTTGGAAGGCAAATGTCCCGTTATATCTGGCGTAAAAGGAATACAGCATTTCAGAAAAAGAACATCATACCAACAGTAACATATGGTGGTGGTAGTGTGATGGTCTGGGGTTGTTTTGCTGCTTCAGGACCTGGAAGGCTTGCTGTGATAGATGGAACCATGAATTCTACTGTCTACCAATAAATCCTGAAGGAGAATGTCCGGCCATCTGTTCGTCAACTCAAGCTGAAGCGATCTTGGGTGCTGCAACAGGACAATGACCCAAAACACACCAGCAAATCCACCTCTGAATGGCTGAAGAAAAACAAAATGAAGACTTTGGAGTGGCCTAGTCAAAGTCCTGACCTGAATCCAATTGAGATGCCATGGCATGACCTTAAAAAGGCGGTTCATGCTAGAAAACCCTCAAATAAAGCTGAATTACAACAATTCCGCAAAGATGAGTGGGCCAAAATTCCTCCAGAGCGCTGTAAAAGACTCATTGCAAGTTATCGCAAACGCTTGAGTGCAGTTATTGCTGCTAAGGGTGGCTCAACCAGTTATTAGGTTCAGGGGGCAATTACTTTTTCACACAGGGCCATGTAGGTTTGGATTTTTTTTTCTCCCTAAATAATAAAAAACATCATTTAAAACCTGCATTTTGTGTTTACTTGTGTTATATTTGACTAATGGTTAAATGTGTTTGATGATCAGAAACATTTTGAGTGACAAACATGCAAAAGAATAAGAAATCAGGAAGGGGGCAAATTGTTTTTCACACCACTGTATATGGGAATAATGTATTTATTTGTTTTTAACAATATTTTCATCTTGATTTTCATTCTATTTTTTCCGGGTGTTGTTATTGTTTTAATTCATCCATTATTTTCTAATTAGTGTGTCTGACGCTAAAGTAGCTGCAGCCTTTCATAATTCCGTGTCATTTGCCTGTCTGTTCTGCTCATTTTTTATTGCCCTTATTAAGTAAGATACAATGAAGGGATCAGTGCTCTCAGTTGTCACTGATTAAACTTGAAGCCACAGTGGGCTCCCCCAGGACTGACTTTGAGAACCCTTGGCTTAGTATGTTTCTTTAGTTTTATTGTATGGAATGCTATTTGATTTTAATAAATTCCAGTCATGTTTTACAAAACTAGGTTCGAAACAAATCAACCCCCACCCCTGAGAGAGAGAGCTAGGCCAACAGAGTAAAACTTTAATAGTAGGAAAAAATAAGTAAATAAATAAAGGGAAGGGAATCTGCTTCCTCAATTTAAATGCTTATTCTAAAATGATACTGATTAGATCCTGCCAGGTTTTGAAGAAGTTTTCTACAAATCCTGTAAGTGAGAATTTATTTTTTTCCAATTTCAGATAATCTTTATATATAATACGCTACCGTGGCTGTCCGTTTGTCTGTCCAGGATTTTAAATCACCTGTCGCTTGCAAACTGTTTGACCTATTGACCTGAAAGTTGGTGCACACATACGACTTGACGTCTACTAACCACTTTCGGATGAGGATTGACCTCCTAGGTTATTCCTCTTTTTATTTTTATTTTATTGTAGAATCAACTCTCGGCAGCACGCAGCAGGACAGCCATGCGGCACATGTGTACTGGCACCGTTCTCATTCCCTACCACCTTCGCCGTCACTTTCCCTACCTCTTCATATCTTGAATCATTCTTGAGGCAGATTGAAGACTTAAGTGTCAGCTTAAGTGAAAAATGAAGGAAAACGTGCTAAGTAATTGCACCACAAACACTGACGTAATCGGTTTTAACGTGAAAAGATGCTGATGAAAGAAGAGAAGAAATGGGCCGCTAGGGTGGAGAGAAGAAGAGCTGTTCAGGAAGCAGCAAGCGCATCAACCTCTGAGAGAACGAATGATAAACGTACAGAGAAAGAAGAGGAAAACTAGGAATGCTCAAGTTAAGTGTATTCACTGCATGTTATCGTTACTGGTTGGCATATAATATCGGTTACCCACTGACTTAATAAAGGTGAATCGGGATTCTTCCAGTTGAGCAAGATAAGTCTACGTGCTAATAGTGAAGCAAAGGTTGTTAGAATTTGTTTGTACTTCTCCACTTTAAGCCCATCTGGGAGTCCACCAGACACAGCTGTTAGTGGAATAGGAGGGATTGTGACACCAAGGCTGTCCGAAAGGCATTTAAAGATTTTGGTTCAAAATGATATTAATTTGGTGCACGTCCAAAACATGTGGCCCAACGAGGCTGAGACTGGATTGCAAACAGCACATCCATCCATCCATTGTCCAACCTGCTATATCCTAACTACAGAGTCAAAGGGGGGTCTGCCGGAGCCAAACCCAGCCAACACGGGGTGCAAGGAAGGAAACAAACCCTAGGCAGGGCACCAGCCCACTGCAGGGCACACACCTACACACCAAGCACACACACTAGGGACAATTTAGGATCGCCATTGCTCCTAACCTGCATGTCTTTGGACTGTGGGAGGAACCCACGCAGACATGGGGAGGACATGCAAACTCCACGCAGGGAGGACCCGGGAAGTGAACCCAGGTCTCCTTACTGCGAGGCAGCAGTGCTACCCACTGCGCCACCGTGCCACCCTTTCAAACAGTACATTTTAATATTTATTTATTTATTTTTTTTACCAAACTTAATTGTCTATTTTCTAGATTGTTCACAAAACACAGAATCTGGGAAATAACAGTTCACTTAATTAGCTCAGAAGTCCAATTAAAAGCAAAAGCTGATTGGTACAAAAACCTGCAGCCACAGGGGGTCCCCAGCACCGAGTATGGGAATCCCTGTTATAAGGATAAAGCAAATCACAGCAGAAGGGTCCAAATGAATTACAGTAATTGAAGGTGCAAGTATTCACATCACTTAATATGGCACACCTAAATCCTCAGTGGTGCATCTAGTTGGTTTTAGAAATCTTAGAATTCGGTAGATAGAACTTTACTTGTCCCAAGGGAGAAATTTGGTTTGTTACAGAAGCTCTTTAAATAAAGAGATACATACAGTGGGTACGGAAAGTATTTAGACCCCCTTCAATTTTTCACTCTTTGTTATATTGCAGCCATTTGCTAAAATCATTTAAATTAATTTTTTTCCTCATTAATGTACACACAGCACCCCATATTGACAGACAAAAAAAAGAATTTTTGAAATTGTTGCATATTTATTAAAAAGAAAACTGAAATCTCACATGGTCCAAAGTATTCAGACCCTTTGCTCAGTATTTAGTAGAAGCCCTCTTTTTGAGCTCATACAGCCATGAGTCTTCTTGGGAAACATGCAACACATTTTTCACACCTGGATTTGGGGATCCTCTGCCATTCCTCCTTGCAGATCCTCTCCAGTTCTGTCAGGTTGGATGGTAAACGTTGGTGGACAGCCATTTTTAGGTCTCTCCAGAGATGCTCAATTGGGTTTAAGTCAGGGCTCTGGCTGGGCCATTCAAGAACAGTCACAGAGTTGTTGTGAAGCCACTCCTTCGTTATTTTAGCTGTGTGCTTAGGGTCATTGTCTTGTTGGAAGGTAAACCTTCGGCCCAGTCTGAGGTCCTTAGCACTCTGGAGAAGGTTTTTGTCCAGGATATCCCTGTACTTGGCCGCATTCATCTTTCCCTCGATTGCAACCAGTCGTCCTGTCCCTGCAGCTGAAAAACACCCCCACAGCATGATGCTGCCACCGCCATACTTCACTGTGGGGACTGTATTGGACAAGTGATGAGCAGTGCCTGGTTGTCTCCACACATACCGCTTAGAATTAAGGCCAAAATGTTCTATCTTGGTCTCATCAGACCAGAGAATCTTATTTCTCACCATCTCAGAGTCCTTCAGGTGTCTTTTAGCAAACTCCATGCGGGCTGTCATGTGTCTTGCACTGAGGAGAGGCTTCCGACAGGCCACTCTGCCATAAAGCCCTGACTGGTGGAGGGCTGCAGTGATGGTTGACTTTCTACAACTTTCTCCCATCTCCTGACTGCATCTCTGGAGCTCAGCCAAAGTGATCTTTGGGTTCTTCTTTACCTCTCACCAAGGCTCTTCTCCCCCGGTAGCTCAGCTTGGCCGGACGGCCAGCTCTAGGAAGGGTTCTGGTCGTCCCAAACGTCTTCCATTTAAGGATTATGGAGGCCACTGTGCTCTTGGGAACCTTAAGTGCAGCAGAAATTTTTTTGTAACCTTGGCCAGATCTGTGCCTTGCCACAATTCTGTCTCTGAGCTCTTCAGGCAGTTCCTTTGACCTCCTGATTCTCATTTGCTCTGACATGCATTGTGAGCTGTAAGGTCTTATATAGACAGGTGTGTGGCTTTCCTAATCAAGTCCAATCAGTATAATCAAACACAGCTGGACTCAAATGAAGGTGATCTCAAGGACGATCAGAAGAAATGGAAAGCACCGGAGTTAAATATATGAGTGTCACAGCAAAGGGTCTGAATACTTAGGACCATGTGAGATTTCAGTTTTACTTTTTTAATAAATCTGCAACAATTTCAAAAATTCTTTTTTGTCTGTCAATATGGGGTACTGTGTGCACATTAATGAGGAAAAAAATTAATTTAAATGATTTTAGCAAATGGCTGCAATATAACAGAGTGAAAAATTGAAGGGGGTCTGAATACTTTCCGTACCCACTATAAATAAATATAAAAATACACATGCACATTATGGTCTGAAAGCACAACAGAATCACTAAAAAGGAAGAAAATTTAAAAAGAAAGAAAACTTCTGACTTGTCAGCCTTACTTACAGGCATATTACTGTTGATATAAAGGAGCATCCGTTGAGTTTCATCACTCATTTTTTGCTGAATAATTTGTTGTTTAGGTCCTCACTGTTAGGGTGTCATGGAGAAGATGTGCAGCTTTGTTCACAATGGCACTCAGTTTTATTTTAATTTTCTCCTTCGCTACACTTCTGGGGGTCCAGAGTGCATCTCATAACTGAACCTGCCCTTTTAATAATTTTGTGTCCCTCCCTAGAAGTGATGTGTCCAGCCCAGCACAGCACACTGGCTATCACAGAGTTGTAGAAGATATGAAGGATGTCCCTTCCCACATTAAAGGAACTTGGTCTTCTAAGAAAGAAAGGGGTCGGGTCGGTCAGAGCGCAGGGTCAGCCATTGTATAGCCCCCCCGGAGCAATTTTCAGGTTAAGGATCTTTCTCAGGGGCTCAATGGGGTAGGATCTCTTCAGGCAGTAATGGGATTTGAACCGGCAACCTCCTGATGCCAGCACAGAGCCACCACTCTTTATAAATACACCTGTCCCCTAGGAGGGCCAACCTGTATGAGTCAGTATGGTAGCCTCACAATGCATCTTACTTTTGTATAGATATGATTGGATTAGATAAGCGTAATTATTCCCATAGGAAAAAATGTAGTAAAAATAAAACATAATGCTCTTCACTGAATGCAAGCATAGAACTCTGTCAACAGTTCTCAGTTTAATTGCAATTATAGATTATACAAATTACTAAATATTGAACTGGTGCACTTTTAAATGCAGATTTGTTAAAACACACAAAGAACAAGGTAAAAACTGATTCAAACATAAGCCTACACAGTGAATGCAAAACAACATTCCAAGCAACTCTGTGAAAAGGTGACACGGCCTTCTGGCTTCACTCTTGGGTCAGGCTTAAAGCAAACACTCCTTCAGCATCCTTCTCTTTTTTTGGGGAGTTGTGTAACAAAAGCACCACCACTGATGTGCAATCTGGTTATTTTTCAGTATTCAAGTGCAGATTTGGTATTTTTAGAATGAAAAAGTTGATGTGAGTCACAATTAGCAGTTGTTCAATTTCAAGCTCATAGAGAGGTAGGTTGGGATGACTGCATGTCTCGACTCCGTTCCGCCCAATTAGTCAGACAGCATGTGATTGTGTGCTTTTGAAAGAGACACAGAGAATCGAGAAGCGACACCTCCCTTTGCGTGGTAAGTGGCTAACGGACCTGAAAGAGATTTTTGTTCAGAGACATGCTATTTTGGTGCATGGGTATTCATTGTATTTTCAAGTACATTCCTGCTGAATTCAAGATTCAGGCGTTTTTTTAGTTTTGATTTATTGTGCGTTTATAATTTGGGCCTTAAATTAGACCTCTTTAGTTGTGATATACTAACATTTTATCTGTTTTAGTATAGTGAAAGTATGAGGTGCAACAGGTAGTGTACTCCTTGACTGTGCTGCCTTTTTTTGGGAGGCTCTTTTGTTGGCATAAAGCACATGGCAAAGGTACATGAGAGATGAAGACATTTTTGATACCAACTGAATGAAAATATATTGGTTGGTTAGCCACTGATGCTCAGTCCATTTCTCAGGAGCTCCGTCTGGCAGGTGGCTGTTGCCAAAAGTGACACCCTCTTCCAGGAAGCCTGAGCTTTTATGGTGATTGAACCAGAAGGGGCGGAGTCAGTTGCCCTCACTGGGTGGTTCCTTATTTTGATCTGCAGCAATTTTTGTTGAATGTCCCACTTTTTTTTTTTTTTTTTTAAATGTAGTGACCTCATCATCAGTGTTACAATAGATTTGACATTTTTGAGAAAAATTAATAACCTGCAACATATCTTACATATAAACGTCTACACATGGAAGTGTGTGTTTCCATCCGTCCCGAAAGCGAGAGGTGGAGTCGGGGTAAGGGCTCCACCTCCGAAGATATGTAAGTGAGTTGAGCACGTCGGCAAAACAAAACATCCGAAGAAAAATAATCACTTAGCCGCTAATGCTGAAGCGATGCAAGCATGTCGGGAAAATGAATCCTCCTAGTAGAGAGACGCCCAGAGTCGTTCCTTTCAATTACCTGACATCTCTGCATTTCAATTTTTTTTTCTGATGATTTCAATAGTTCTCCTACAATTCAAGACAAATTTGTTGCAGCTCAATGCTAAAATCATTTCAGTTCATTTTTTACCTCGTGAAGTGATACTCAAAATTCCCTGAATGACAAAGCAAAAACAAGATTTTAGAATTTTTTTGCAGATTTATTACAAATTAGAAATTTCAAGTTGATACAAGTATTCAGATCTTTTACTCCGCACCTTGTTGAATCTCCTTTGGCTGCCATTCCATGGAATCTTCTTGGGTCTGAGGCGACAAACGTCACACACCTGGATTTGGGAATTTTCTCAAGCTTTGTCAGGTTGGATGGAGAGAGTGGCAGATAGCTTGATTTAATACACTTTATTAATCCCAGAGGGGAAATAGTCTTTTCTCATGACCTTTGGAGGACAGAGAGCTGGATCAGCCATTGTACAGGTCTTTCCAGAGATGTTTATTTAGGTTCAAGCCTGACGTCAGGTTGGGCCACTCAAAATGTTTGACCCAAAGCCACTCCCATGTTGTCCTGTTGGAAAGTGAACCTTTTGCCAAGTTTGGGTGCAGTGTGCTGTGGAGCAGGTTTTCTTTTAGGACAATTCTGTGCTTTGCTCTGTTCAGCTTTTGTGGAAGAAATTAATCTATACTAATAAAAGGCAAAGCCCTCACTCACTCACTCACTCATCACTCATCACTAATTCTCCAACTTCCCGTGTAGGTTGAAGGCTGAAATTTGGCAGGCTCATTCCTTACAGCTTACTTACAAAAGTTAAGCAGGTTTCATTTCGAAATTCTACACGTAACGGTCGACAATGTCCGCCATGTTGAACTTTCTTATTTATGGCCCCATCTTCACGAAATTTGGTAGGCGGCTTCCCTGCGCTAACCGAAAACGATGTACGTACTTATTTCGATGGTATGATGCCACTGTCAGCCGCGATATTGAAGTTTCCAACGTCACTAATTCTCCAACTTCCCGTGTAGGTAGAAGGCTCACCCCATCTTCACGAAATTTGGTAGGTGGCTTCCCTGCCCTAACCAAAACCGATGTACGTACTTATTTCAGTGGTATGATGCCACTGTCAGCCGCCATATTGAAGTTTCCAATTTCACTAATTCTCCAACTTCCCGTGTAGGTAGAAGGCTGAAATTTGGTAGGCTCATTCCTTACAGCTTACTTACTAAAGTTAGGCAGGCTACATTTCAAAATTCTACGCATAACGGTCATAACGGTCGACAACGTCCGCCATGTTGAACTTTCTTATTTATGGCCCCATCTTCACGAAATTTGGTAGGCGACTTCCCTGTGCTAACCGAAACCGATGTACGTACTTATTTCAGTGGTATGATGCCACTGTCGGCCATATTGAAGTTTCCAATTTCACTAATTCTCCAACTTCCCGTGTAGATAGAAGGCTGACATTTGTCAGGCTCATTCCTTACAGATTACTTACAAAAGTTAAGCAGGCTACATTTCAAAATTCTACGCGTAACGGTCATAACGGTCGACAACATGTTGAACTTTCTTATTTATGGCCCCATCTTCACGAAATTTGGTAGGCGACTTCTCTGTGCTAAGCGAAACCAATGTACGTACTTATTTCGTTGGTATGATGCCACTGTCAGCCGCCATATTGAACTTTTCAACGGTCTTTGTTACTTATGGGCCCATCTTCAAGAAATTTGGTACGCGGGTTCCCAACGCTAACTGAATCCTACTTACGTACATATATACGTCCATAGCCTGCAGCTCGGTCACCGTGTGAGGCGGCGTTGGGTCCCCCATCTCAATGCCTCCCACGTTGTTGGCTGCCTGCCTATATAAGGCTGTCCGTCGCTCCGGTCTCTACATTCCCTTCCTTGCTTCGCCACGGGATTCACGTCTTCCTGCTGATAACTACAGCCTTTTTATTTAATCCACAGCTTCTCCGGTGTTTTATTGTTCATTTATTACGATTATAGTTATTGTGTAGGTATTTTAGACTTACTTTACATTGTTCAGGTACCCATTTCCTTTATCATTCCAACCGTACCCCCATTAACATGTCTATCGAGGTGATCACCATCGATCAAAGAACTGTCACTTACCGAGTGGTTTCCATGCCCAGAGATGGCACCTACCTTTTCCAGTCTCTGTGTTACATATTGCACGGCCATATCAGGCTCACTCTTGATATCCATTGTGTCTTATGTATTGATTGACTGGGACAGGTTCAAGGTGTGGACTGATGACGGTACAGGAGATAATTAGACTACACAGGAGCACTAGAAGAGTGAAATGCTTAAGCCCTTCACCTATGGATCTGCATCTGAGTTGATGGCTGCCGCTGAATTGTTCGGTTCTCGCTTTCAAGTGTACTGAAATGGCCAAATATTTTACACCTTTCTACAACAGCCAATGCCTCTTAAACATCTTAGATTGACAGGTGACGATTTCAGTAGTGGACACTTTGATGTTTATGAATGTTTAAACTCTCAAAAGCTGGATGTGATTTTATCGATGAATCCGGTTGTGTGCTTACAACGCTTGATAGATGCCGAATGTCACTTCAACACAAGTCCTGCAAATACTGTCGTCATTGAAACAAACCATGAAACTCAAACCGATTACGACAGCAGCAATCCAAGCTGTGAGATTTGAAACAAGATTACTGTTCACATGGCCAACTGTACGTTACATGCTCAAGAGTAAGCTCAGCGCAGCTTCGTCATGTTACAACCGGAGGGCCGAACTCACAATGTGGCATACAAAGAGATCCTTAACAAATAATTATTGGTATATTTTCCGTCAGTTTAAAAAGGTTTTATTTTCTTCTTATTAAAAATTTTAAGGCAGTACTTCGCTGCTGCGAAGCGCGGGTATTTTGCGAGTTCTATATATATTAAAGACAATTGTTCCCCTAGAACCTCTAAGTCAGAAACCAGGCAGGAGGAAGCTTGTTCATTGTGTCTTTTTAATTTGTTTTCATGAAGAGCAATGCACTCCCTCACAGCAACCTGTGATGGAATGGTCACTGAGCAAAGTTACAGGCTTGTATTTTATAAACAACTAGTGACTCCGCCCACATATTAGTGAAACAGGACAGTGAGGAGGGCCCCGCTCGGCTCCCCACTCCTGATGTCACGCTTCTCCCTCCCCGCAGCCCTTAGCCTCTGTCTTGGATTAGAATGAATATATCGCTCCTGCAAGCGAACTATGATATTTAGGGAAATGAGAGAAGTCGTAAAAGCAACCGGAATGTTCAAGCAAATTATTGAAAAAAACCCAATCTAAATCTGTTCTCTCATGAAAAGCGGACAGACCGACAGACGTTGGGTTTTTATATATATATATATATATATTAGAGAGAGAGAGAGAGAGATTACGTTTATTTACATTGACAGTGATGGATTAATGGTTGTGTAATACCTGACACTTATTCTGATTGGTTCATTAGCCATACACACTCATCTGACATTTATTCTGATTGGTTAAAAGACATGAGCTATTTGTAACAGAGAACATAGCTAGCTTACATACCCAAACTAAAAGTCTCTTTCCACTACATTCTTGTCCTTATCAAACATTTCCTAAGTTCAGCTTTTACCCTTCTTTTATAGCAGTAGAGTGTTGTACCGCGTTAGCCATAGATTGATACAGGAGACAAGGTGTCATTTCACCCTACTTTCTCCTGTACCCTTCTTTTATGAAATTTTCGGCGATTGTGACAACTGACAAGTCTTACGACCACTTCTGTATGGTATACAGTTGGACTTTAGGGACTATCAAATTTCGACTTGATGTTATTTTAAAAGTGGATAGGACTGGCGAGCTTTGTTGGGCTGAATGGCCTGTTTTTGTCCAAATTGTTCTAATGAATGCACCTGAGCCAAATTTCAAGTGTCATAGCAAAGGGTCTGAACACTGGAGAGGAGCAGCGATGCCATGTTCGAGATTAAGCATAAATGATAGAAGACTTGTAGGCTGGGAAAAATGCCAAGGCATTATCGAGAGAGGCGCATTTAAAGAATTTTATTACCATGAGATATGAAAGTTGTGCATTACGGTAGTTGAAAAGCAGCTGATTCTGTAACTCTCCAACTACTGTTTGTAAGAAAGGGACTTTTGTCTGAAAATGATAACCTGTCCGGAAAGTAAATCGATGAGATAATCAATTTACCCTCTCATCCTATTTCCAAATCTGCTTATTCCAAATCCAGGTCAAACATTCTCGCCTTGGACGGAATGCTGGTTTCACATGGAAATGCACATACACTCGGGTTCAATTTGAAATCTAGGAATGTAGAAGAAAAGCCCAAGTAGACACAAGGACAACATGCAGATTGTGTGTGCTTGTACGTGTGTCCGTGTTCTCTTTCGTTGTTTGAAGTCTGTAAAGAACTGATTTTGTTAACCCAAATTAATTAATCTTCTCATTTTAAACAAGGTTCATTTCAGCTGTACTCTGACCTTCTGTAAGCCATTATTGTCGAGAGCAGTAAATTTCATTATTTGAGTTTTCCGGTTGTCTTGCTCTGCTGGCCTTTGTGAATTTATTATAAACGCTGCTTATACTGATTGCATATTTACCAATGTATTTGCATTTAGAATCCTTAGTTGTGGTATTGTATGAGGAAGTCCGGAGTGGTAGAGAAGTATGTAAGAGTTGTACAGGATATGTACAAGGGAAGTGTGACTGTGGTGAGGACTGCAGTAGCAGTGACGGAGGTGGGATTACATCAGGGATTGGCTCTCGGCCCTCTCTTATTTGTGATGGTGATGGACAGGCTGACAGACGAGATTAGGCAGGAGTCCGCATGGACTGTGATGTTTGCTGATGACATTGTGATCTGTAGGGAGAGTAGGGAGCAGGTCGATGAGGCCCTGGAGAGGTGGAGATATGAGAGGAGAGGAATGGAGGTCAGTAGGACCACCAAAACAGAATACATGTGTGTGAATGAGAGGAAGGTCAGTGGAATGATGAGGATGAGGGGAGTAGAGTTGGTGAAGGTGGATGAGTTTAAATACTTGGGATCAACAATACAGAGTAATGGGGATTGTGGAGGAGAAGTGAAGAAGAGAGTGCAGGCAGGGTGGAGTGGGTGGAGAAGAGTGTGAGGAGTGATTGGTGACAGACGGGGATTGGCAAGAGTGACAGGGAAGGTCTACAGGACGGTAGTGAGACCAGCTGGGTTATATGGCCTAGAGACGGTGGCACAGGAGACGGAGCTGGAGGTGGCAGAGTTAAAGATGCTAAGATTTGCATTGGGTGTGACGAGGATGGACAGGATTAGAAATGAGGACATTAGAGGGTCAGCTCAAGTTGGACTGGTGGGAGACAGTCAGAGAGGCGAGATTGCGTTGGTTTGGACATGTGCAGAGGAGAGATGCTGGGTATATTGGGAAAATGATGTTAAGGATGGAGCTACCAATCAAGAGGAGAAGAGGAAGGCCTAACAGAAGGTTTAAAGATGTGGTGAGAGAGGACATGCAGGTGATGGGTGTAACAGAGCAAGATGCAAAAGACAGGATGATCTGGAAGAAGATGATCTGCTGTGGCAACCCCTAATGGGAGCAACCAAAAGAAGAAGAAGTAAACCTAACTGATACTTTGCAACAGTTTGTGGAAGGCATGAAATTTATAGCCTTTTAGGAAGCACACAGGATGGACGGGCGTCCCGGCTAGGAGTCAGAAAGATCCCTTACTTGGATGGGTGGCCCCAAGGGAACATAAAGGCACCCCAGTTGGATTTAACGCCATCCCTTGCCATGAAAGAAGAGGACAAGGAAGGACTGTCCCTGGAGAACGTTCATTCCCCCCAGGTGCTAGATGGCAACAGCCTTCCCCCTCAGTGCCCATTCAGAAACCAGCAGGGAATGCTGGGAGTTGTGGTTCGGCAGCACATCCCTGCTGGGGTCTGGGTGTGCCACAAGGGGGCACTGCAGAATGATGTGCTGTCCCCCACAAATATGGGACTTTTGTGTGACCCGGAAGTACTCCATCGGGCAGGAGCCCTAACACCTGAAATACTCCCAGGTCCTCAATAAAAGGGGCCGCACTACCTTATCCAGGCGAGTCGGAGCTGGGAGGACATAAGCAACACTCAGCTGGAGGAGGGCAGTGCGGAGGTGAGAGGAGTTGTGGTTTGTTGAGAGAGAGAGAGAGAGAGAGAGAGAGAGAGAGACAACCTGTCTGTGTGCGTTTGTTACTTTTGAGGAGGTGAATTTAATAAACCTTCTGTTACTGTTCAGAGGTTTGGGGTACCCTGGTATCCCCGGTATCCATCACACCTTGTAAGATGAATGTTTAGATTTAGGCACTGAATTTTCAAATTCTTGTCATTTAGTAATTTAATAGAATGGTATAGAATGGAATTAAACCTCAAATTTGATTTAAGGTACAGTACATATTTCTCTTTTATACTATTCCATGCAATGTGCAATAGTATGATCAAAAACTTTTCTTTTAATGTTCATTTATTTGTCACACATTAACATTTTTCACACATCTAATTTATCAAACAACTATTAATTGTTAATGTTTTCTTCAACTGCATATGTCACAAAAAGATACATTTTTTTTTTTTAGCCACGTCGTTGCTTGTTAATCATGAAATGCTTTTTGATAGGTACAAATAATTCATTATTTATTTATGCAGTTTAAACTGTCGGCTTATTATTACATTTTATTTTACATGTTTTGACAGAAAATGATGATGTATAGCGCTCTCCATAATGTTTGTGACGCTGGTACCTAGCGTCTGCAATGTGCACTTTAATCACAGCGTCTGAATTGTTTGAATTTTAATTTTAAACTGTGGGGAAATCAAGGAGGAATGTGTCTTTGTGCCAAACATTTTGGAGGGCACTATATGTTTACAGTAATTAAATGATCACCACAAGTTGGTTATTCAGGACTGAAATGCCCTCATCGAATGCAGAAATGGTATTTTTCTTTTCTTTTTTTTTTTTCTAGGTACTGCATAAAATAAAACTGCACCGAAAACGTGGATGCAACATTTTGCCAAATGCGTTTCCTCCTTCTTCTTCTTCTTCAAGTGCCTACAAGTGAATGAGTGGCCAAAGTGAAGACAATGAAACTCGGCAGCTGCCTTGAGGTGGGGTGTCGGCAGCACACTGCGCTTTACACAACATAGACGCTCACGCTGCTTTTTTATTTTTCTTTCTGCAAGCATAATGATCATCAGGAGGCTCATGAAGAAAACTGAGCAGTGGTTTCCTACGCTGCAATTACTGCTGAAGCCACTTGGAGGTTTTGGTTGTGGTGAGAATGACAGCTTGCCATTCGTTTTTCATTTTTGTACTGTCTTTTAAAGCACTCCCTTAGGTAGCCGTCCAAGGGAGTCGGAGAATCCGTTTTTTAAGTTTGCAACCTGCTAAGAAAAATTTGACTTCTTCTCTCAATGCGCAGGCAGAGAGCCGTGAGCAACAGACATCAGGAATCCTCAACAGCTGCTCAACGTTTCGCAACATCTTCATTCAGCTGCTGCTTCACAAGCAGTTTACTTCCTTTGGGATTATTTTAAGTTTTTCTTTTCTTTGTGCGGCGTAACGTTACTCAAATGGCATGGGTCAGGTTGTTCAGGAAACCTGGGAGCAATCTGGGAAAATCCTACCAGCCTGGGAGTATGCTATCACTGGCTCCTACAAAAGGCTTGCTTAATGAGCCAGGACAGAACAGTTGTTTTCTTAACAGCGCTGTGCAGGTAAGACATGTACATTATGCCATCATTCTTGAAGCTATGTTTTTATCGTTATCTGTTTGTGCATAACGTTTGAACTTTAACCGGTAGTTCATTGTGTTTGCAGGAATGAATAGTTTTTGTAGCACACATTCTTAGAGGCATGCAGATGTTGCTTTGAAGCAACTGCTTTGTTTTACAGTCAGTCAGTCAGTCATTTCCCAACCTGCTCTATCCTAACACAGGGTCACGGGGGTGTGCTGGAGCCAATCGCAGCCAACACAGGGTGCAAGGCAGGAAACAAACCCGGGCAGGGCAGCAGCCCACTGCAGATTTGTTTTACAGTTCATTTCCAATGCAGTGGTACCTCTGGTCATGACCGTAATTCGTTCCAAAACTCTGGACACGACCCAAACGTATTTTTCCCCATAAGATTGTATGTAAATGCAATTAATCCGTTCCAGAACATACGAACTCTATGTAAATATCTATTTTTTTTTTTAAGTACAGAAATAGTTCATTATACCATAGAATACACAGTTTAATAGTAAACTGAATGTTAAAACATTGCATAACACTATGAAACCCTTGAGCAACAGACAAAACTAACATTGTAGGAGTTTGCGCTAGACGCTTACGAACCGCTCGCTGTAAACACTTTTTTTTAATGAGTTTTAAGGATAGGGAAAAAAAATGAAATGCCACTTCTCTTGCGAAACTTTTCAAACCATCCTCTACTGGCTTTAAATGCCTCACCTTCGCCACTTGAAGAAATCGCCATGAATCTTCCTGGCTTTCTCACATATGATCGCCTCGCTTACGCTATCCCCTTCAAGGTGCTTCTCGTTCCACCACACTAACAGCAGTTTTTCCACCTCTTCCAGCACTTGAGGCCTCTGCTTGGTTAACGCTGTAACTCCTTTTGCAACATCAGCCGCTTTGTTCAGCCCTGTATACGCAAACAGAAGAAAATGGAAAACGGAGAATGGGAAATCATTGGCGCTTATTAATGCGCATTGGGAAACTGGCCGCCAATGTTTTTGTTCGCCAACAGAGCGTGTGGTTGTGAACAGATGCAAAATTTTGGCACATTTTTTGGCCGATTTCTACGTGTTCCGAAACGTTCGCGACCCGAGGTTCTACTGTATATCTGGTTATTCTCTTGATCATTGCACAGAAGTCCTATTGGCTTAACTAATTTAAATTTCTAATATGCACCCACTGCTGGCCACTTTATTAGGTACACCTGGCTAGTCTCGGGTTGGACCCCCTTTTGTCTTCAGAACTGCCGTAATTCTTCATGGTGTAGATTCAACATTCCTCAACGATTCTGGTCCATATTGACATGACGGCATCACGCAGTTGTTGCAGATTTGTCGGCTGCACCTCCATGATGCGAACCTCCCGTTCCTCTACATCACAAAGGTGCTCTACTGGACTGAGATCTGGTGGCTGCGGAGGCCATTTGGGTCCAGTGAAGTCATTGTCATGTTCAAGAAACCGGTTTGAGATGATTTGAGCTTTGTGACGTGGCACGTTAACCTGCTGAAAGATGGGTGCGCTGCAGTCATATGGTCAACAACAATACTCAGGTAGGCCGTGGCATTTAAACGATGTTCAGTTGGTACTAGGGGTCCAAGAAAATATTCCCCACACCATTACACCACCATTCTGAACCGTTTATACAAGGCAGGATGGATCCCTGCTTTCATGTTGTTGCCAAATTCTGACCTTAACATACGAATGTTACAGCGGAAATCGAGACTCCTCAGACCAGGCCATGTTTTTCCAGTCTACTGTTGTCCGATTTTGGTGAGCCAATGTGAATTATAGCCTCAGTTGCCTGTTTTTATCTGACAGGAGTGTCACCCGGTGAGGTCTCCTGCTGCTGTAGCTCACCTGCTTCAAGGTTCCACATGTTGTGCCTTCAGAGATGCTCTTCTGCACTCCTCGCTTCTAACGAGTGCTTATTTGAATTCCTGTTGCATTTTCTATCGGCTTCAACCAGTCTGTCCATTCTCCTCTGACCCCTGGCATCAACAAGGCATTTTTTTCCCATAAAACTGACACTCACTGGATATTTTTTCCCTTTTTTGGATCATTCTCTGTAAACCCCAGATATGGTTGTGCATGAAAAACCCAGTAGATCAGCAATTTCTGAAATACCCACACCTGCCCATCTGGCACCAACAACGATACCAAGTTCAACGTGACTTTAGACCCCTTTCTTCATCATTCTAATGCTTGTTTTGAACTTCGGCAGTTCGTCTTAACAATGTCTACAGGGCTGGCATGTGATTG
Organism: Polypterus senegalus; assembly: GCF_016835505.1. NCBI lineage: Eukaryota > Metazoa > Chordata > Cladistia > Polypteriformes > Polypteridae > Polypterus > Polypterus senegalus. The sequence continues at coordinate 188,967,205 of NC_053160.1, forward strand.
GCTGACTAGATGAGCAGTTGAACTGGTGTACCTAATAAAGTGGCCGGTGAGCGTATCTGGACATTTTCTTGGTCGCTGCACAAAAGCCGGCTTACTTAATTTAACTTTTAATATATAAACTATTGTGACAAGAAGCAAAAAGGTATAGGTAAGAAGGAGAATTTTAATTTGTTTTTTATAAACTCTTTCACATGGTAAATTGTCTTGCAGTATGTCCTGATCTAAACTGTGTAATAATTTTGAGTAGTTTATTTTTCCCCCCTTGGTTCCGATTGTGTAATGTAAAGTTTTATCACATAAAAACCTACAAGGTGACCTGAATACCAGATGAGCAAGTGCTTGTTGTCAGTGGCATTAATAGTTGTATTTCTTAAACACGCACAAAAAAAAGGTACTAAAAGGTGTGACGGGTGACTAGAATCCTTACCCGGCCGGGACGTCCAGAGCATTGGAAGGACCGGAGGAGAGAGTATTTGTGGGACGGTTTCTCCTCCAGGCTGATAGAGGACAGCCCCCTTGGTTTGATATCGTCTACTGTTAAATTCTACATTTTTTTTATTTTTATACTGTATTGATGATTATGTTCTGTTCTGTGTATTGTGTTGTATCGGCCCCCTTCTTTTTGACACCCACTGCACGCCCAACCTACCTCGAAAGGGGTCTTTCTTTGAATTGCCTTTCCCGAGGTTTCTTCCATTTTTTTTTCTCTACAATGGGTTTTTTTTTTGGAAGTTTTTCCATTGTCTTCTTAGAGAGTCAAGGCTGGTGGGCTGTCAAGAGGCAGGGCCTGTTAAAGCCCATTGCAGCACTCCTTGTGTGATTTTGGGCTACACAAAAAAATAAATTGTATTGTATTGTTTCCAGTGGGGCCACCACAGATTATGAGCATGGGAGCTCAACCCTGTTGGAACTTGTGGCCACCGCCAGGGGACACATGGGCCTTATTTGGCCACAATTCCATGTCACCCGTAATTGTGGCTGGAAGAAGCTTATTAGAGTCCTTCCAGGTGTGCCCTATAAAAAGGGGCCAGTCTCACCATTCAAGGTCCAGAGTCGGGAGGAAGACTGGCGGCAAGGAAGGGAATGGACTGCGTATTGCGATGTTGGTGATTGGTGCACAAAATGTAAATAAACACGGGTGTTGAGTTGAACCTGTGTCCTGCCTGTCTGTGTTGGGGGGGGGTATGGGGTGGGGTTAGGGCGACAGTACGCCCCCTAGTGGCTTACAAAGGTTTCAGGTGTTGCTGACCACCCACTTTTTCTTAAATAGTTCTTCTTGTTAAAGTGTTTCCGTGTGCCCCTAAGACTCTGCACCTTTAAACTTTACACTAATGGAAAGGCGTAAGTTTTCATTGTTGGTTTACGACAAAATGCTAAAAATGTGCTGTGAGAAAATAAATTGGAAACACACCTCCTACTAAAGCTGACATCCCCAAAGCCCAGAATATGTACTGCACATTTGTTTTACTTACAGGGCTCTCCATACCGTTTTGATGTCCCCCTCTGCTCCACATTTTAAAAGTACAAATCGGACAATTCCGATGTGATTAAAGTGTAGACTTCCATTTAAAGGTGATTTGAATACTTTTTGGTTACACAACACTTTTTCTACACAGTTTCCCCCATTGGGGCCCCCATTGCAGGGCACCATAATGTGTGTGACACCGTAATGGCAGGCATATTAACATATTTACAGTAGTAAATCAAGGAAACATGTGACTTGACATGAAAGAAGGCACTGTATGTGAGATTTCAGTTATGTCCAAAAAAAAAAAACCGAGTATAAGTCCTGTGTGATGATTCAGCCCGGACACAAACAGGCACCGAGACAAACGTCCCAAATCACATGCTTTTATTTTCTTTTTACCGCACAGGACAATGCACCAATCAGCCACAATTACTCAGTCCTTTACTTTACTTTCTCTTTTGTTTCTTCTGCCGCCTTCACTCCTCTCTCGCAAACTCCGTCCTCTGCCACCCAACTCCGACTCCTTGAATGGAGTTAGGCGGCCCCTTTTATGTTGCAGCCGGATGTGCTCCGGGCGCTCCCTGATGAATATCCTACAGCACTTCCTGGTGTGGTGGACCTGCTCCATGGGCACCTGAGTTCCTCTTCCGACAGCACTTCCTGGCGTGGTGGAAGTGCTGCAGTCCATGGTTCCGGAATGATCCGGGCTTGCCCCCTAACGGTGGCCACAAGCCCCAACAGGGTTGAGCTTCCAAGTTCCATTCACCTGGCTCAGATGCAATCCAGGGGGTCTACCCTCTTGCATCCCAGAGAAGATAACGCCTCTCTCCCGGTCCTTCCGTTCTCCAGATGTCCCGGCCAAGCAAGGGTCCCAGCCGTCCACCATTCGTGCTAATTTGGGGTTTTGCCGTTTTTGGTCTGAGTAGTCCCTTTGTAACCAAGCCACATGGTGACTTTATACCTCAAGAAAAAGACAGGAAAGGGCAGGCAGCACACAGAAAAGACCAAATGAACTCATTTACCTGGGGTTGTGCAAATCAAGATTCAAAAAGTCTGTTGTTTGAATTAATACATTTTAATGTTTTTAATTTGGCCGGGTGGGGGTGGCTTTTATTAATCCGCTGTTATGTGCAGCTCCAGTCTCCTTGTTTAATAAAGGTATGATAAAACCAGAAATTATCCCAGTATAATTCAAGACTGTGTTAACTGTCAAAGGTGACCTTTGGGAAAAATTCATATTGATTTAGACATTTTCAGTAACTTTGAAGATTTTAATGACTTGAGATTGCTCACATCTGTAGATAATTGCACTTTATCGCTTTATTAGGATGAGTAGATACTCCCTGATCATGGGTTGCAAAGGCATCAGTCCCACAGATCTGACATTCTCTCTGCACATGACGCTTTACAGGCTTCTCTGTCCTCCAGCATTTCACACTGTTGTGCTTTCATGTTTTCAGCTTAGTGAAAGTCCAGAAGGAGATCAATTGGAGATAAATGGTGACGTACGATTGTTAGATTTAATACAATGGAAAAATAAAACCCTGTGAATATCAACAGTATGACTGTGAAAGTTTGTTGGACATTTCAGCAGCCATGCCACATGCACTTCAGAAGAGGTCATCCACCTGAAGCTAAACATGTTTGGGCTCGGCCAGTGCTTGGATGGGAGTCCATCTTGAAAATGCTTGGATTGCTGCTGGAAGAGGTGATGGTGAGGCCACCAAGGGGTGCTTACCCTGTGGTCTAAATGTGGATCCCAGTGATATGGGCAGTATAAATGGTGCTGCCCTTCAGATGAGTTCACTCTCTGTGGTCATAAAAGATCTCTGGGCATCCTTTGTAAAGAGCAAGATTCCGTCCCTTTAATCGTTCCCTATCTGTAATTGGCTATCTATTTCACATCCCTTCACCACCGAAAACTGGAACAAAAAATCCATGTGAATTTTGCACATTAGGAGTGATGGTTGCATTCAAGGTGGAATTGGGATTACATCAGGGATCAGCTCTGAGCCCTTTCTTATTTGTAATGGTGATGGACAGGTTGACAGATGAGATTAGACAGGAGTCCCCGTTGACTGTGACGTTTGCTGATGACATTGTGATCTGTAGTGAGAGTAGGGAGCAGGATGAGGAGACCCTGGAGAGGTGGAGATATGAGAGGAGAGGAGTGGAATGAAGGTCAGTAGGACCACCAAGACAGAATACATGTGTGTGAATGAGAGGGGGGTCAGTGGAATGGTGAGGATGCAGGGCGGTGGAGGAGTTTAAATACTTGGGATCAACAGTAAAGAGTAATGGGGATTGTGGAAGAGAAGTGAAGAAGAGAGTGCAGGCAGGGTGGAGTGGGTGGAGAAGTGTGTCAGGAGTGATTTGTGACAGACGGGTATCAGCAAGAGTGACAGGGAAGGTTTACAGGACGGTAGTGAGACCAGGTATGTTATATGGGCTGGAGACCATGGCACAGGAGACGGAGCTGGAGGTGGCAGAGTTAGAGATGCTATTTGCATTGGTTGTGGCGAGGATGGACAGGATTAGAAATGAGGATATTAGAGGGTCAGTTCAGGTGGGACGGTAGGGAGACAAAGTCAGAGAGGTGAGATGGCATTGGTTTGGAAAAATGCAGAGGAGAGATGTTGGGTATACTAGGAGAAGGATGTTAAAGACAGAGCTGCCAGGCAAGAGGAGAAGAGGAAGGCCTAAGAGAAGGTTTATGGATGTGGTGAGAGAAGACATGCAGGTGATGGGGGTGACAGAGAAAGATGACGAGGACAGGAAGAGATGAAAGAAGATGATCAGCTGGGCCAACTCCTAAAGGTGGTGGTAGTTGAAGCGGCTCCCCAGACACACACACACACACATCACTATGTAAAGCACATTGAGTAGTGAGAAAAATGCAATATACTGTAGATGTAAAGAGGTATTACTATTATTTCACAGTTTGCTAAAGTCCAGAGTTCAGTAAGTACAGAAAGCATTTACTTCAGGAGTCTCTTTTAAAAATGACCACCTCAAGTGAACACTCTTATTGTTTGTATCAAAGTCTGATAGAAGGCTGTTTTGAACAATAATCTGTCATTTATGATAAAGAATGTGTTTACTTTGACTTAACATAAAAGAAGAAATATTATTAAAGAAAATGTATTGAAAAAAATTCAAAATAGAAGCATTGGAAATACAAAATTCGTCTCGGGAGTCAAGGATTTTATTTCATTGCTCATTTACAGGCACTTTACATCATGAAAGCATGAAATACAAAACATAATAAAAGACAAAAGTCAACATAACAAATTGACATAAAATAGAGCAAGGGACACGCTGCATTGGATGACCTCGGGGATTAACAAAGTATATCAAATCGAATCAAAAATACTTGAGCAGAGTTAAAAACTCAAATGAAAAAGCCTCTGTTCTTGTTTTAAACATTTCTAAGCACTGCAGTTGCCCAGCGCAGATCACAAGTGAATTCCAAAGTTTAGGAACAAAACAACTGAAGGCTCGAGACCCTAAAGTTTTATTACCTGCATTGTGGAACCACAAGAATAGATGAGGCTCAGCGAAGTGAAGAACTCGGTTTGGCACATAACGGTTTTTCAAAATGGATAAATACAATGGCGATTTATCTTGCAGTGCCTTGAAGATTAAAGACAAAGTTTTAAAATAAATATTCTTTTCAAGCTGAAACCCGTTCAAATGCCATAAAACTAGGGTTATGCTAGAAGACATAATTATTATTATCATTATTATTATTTGCTAACCTATTTGGATTACACTTTTATCCAAGGTGACTTAAAGCATCTGAAGAGATATTTTAGTAACTTTTGTTCATTTTTATTTTTTGAAAGCACAGGCAGATGAAGTGACTTGCTCATGGTCACATAGTGTGAGTGGCGGGATTTGATCCCACAACTTTGAGATTTGCTACAGCACACTTCCCGCATATCTTGGTATGTGTCAATAGACGCGTCGCTAAATTCTGTACCCTTTGAAGGGTGGATATGCAGCGCTTTGGCAGACCACTATATAAGGCATTAGAACAATCCAAGTGAGAAAGTATAAAAAGCATTTGTTAGCGTATTCTCCTTTCGTGACTTCTTCTCAAAATGCTTTTTCTGGTGCGGGTTGTGGCTGCTTCAGTAGGCCAAGTGGGTTGCTCCAGACTTCTCTATCCCCAACAACAGATTCCAGCTCTTCTTCTGCAACTCCAAGGCATTTCCAAGACAGCTGAGTCATATAATCCCTTCAGCGTGTCCTGGCTCTGCTGCAGTGTCTCCACACGATGGGACGTGCCTGGAGCAGCTCCTTACAACAAAACCACCTCAACACTACCAAACTAAATCCAGAAGATTATATACCAAAACAAAAACAAGAGCTAAAAACCAAAGTAAATGTCAAAGAACCTGCCAACAACAAAATGGTCCATAAACCACAAAACCTGGAAATGGGATCAAAGTCACGGAATGATTAAAATGGCAGTCCACTTCAGAGAGACTGAGTACTTAGATCCCTCGCCTCACCACCATCAAAACCATTAAACAATAAATTACATAATTAAATAAATATGTGCGAAAAAATGCCTACTCAGACTGACAGAAGAGATTGACAAAAAAACAATAAAATGGCAAATTAATAAAATTCTGGCTGAAACACGGTGAGAAAAACACAACAGTGAAGTACAAAAAATACAAAACTCCAGAGTGAGACCTGTAACAAACCATGGCAATGTAGGTCCTAAAAGACATATCTTGTTAATCATACTGTGTTTCTTTTAATATTGTAGAAACTTGTGATTATATTTGTTGTATTCAAATATTGTAAAAGGTTTTTTTTTGGTTCATTTTTGCATTATTGGCATCAAGGGACACCATTTTACATGTCAGTTCCTAAGACAGAACTGTGATGATAATCTTTGGCTCAATGTATTGCTCAAGTGACAGCAGTCTGTAGCTGAAGCTGCTGCTCTGTCCGGTAATAATACTGTTCAGGGGATGTAGTGGATTCTCCATCATTGACAGGAGCCTGCTCAGTGTCCATCGCTTTGCCACAGATGTCAAACTGTCCAGCTCTGTGCCTACAATAGAGCCTGGCCCTCACACTATGCGACTCTTCAATTCCACCCCTTAAATGTTAACATTATACAAAGTGTGAACGATAGGGGGCACCCTCGCTCCCTTGAACCCCTGTCCACGACTCCAGACACCAGGTAAAAGTCCTCAAGTTGACTTTATTTTGTTGCCACAGTGTACAAAGCACACTCTCCACCACAATTCTCATTAAACTCACAATAATACAATAATAAACAATCCTCCAGCTCCCAGACGCGTTGCCACCCTTCCACCTAGCTCAGCTCATTGTCTGTGAGTTCCCATAGTCCTTTTATACCTCCTGACCCGGAAGTATTTCTGCTCAATAGTCCACAAGTCCTTATTCCTTCCGGGTCAGGGTAAATAGTCCTTTTCTTCAACCCGGAAGTCCGTCGCTCTTCCTGTGATGAACCTCCGGGTCACAGGGCACAAAGAAGCCCTCGGTCCTCCCTGCAGCTCCCTCCTGTGGCCCCCACGGCATCCAGCAGGGCTTTGCATAAAAACTCCAATGTCCATGATGCCCTGCTGGTCTTCTGGGGACCTCCACGCTGCAAGGAGGGCTCCACCTGGCGGCTTGGGGGTATTGGCCGGGATAAATGGCCGGCCATCCTTTGCAAAAGTTATTGTCTGTTATACCTGCATTTTTAACTCGCTCTTTAATATTGTTCTTTATCAGTATGCTGCTGCTGGAGTGTTTGAATCTCCCCTTGGGATTAATAAAGTGAGTGAGTGAGTGAATCTATCCATCTATCCATCTATCCAAACCCCATTGCAATATCCTCTCTGCACATATTTTGTTACACCAGAAACAAGACCCAATAGAATACCCATTTAACATATGTGCAAAGCATATGTGTTTAGCATTTTTTTTTTGATATTACAGGACTAATTAGTTTTGGTCAATTTCAATATTATATTATGCGAATACACAGTTGGAGGTCAAAAAATAGAAAGTATACGTATTGAGAAGGCTTTAGTAGTCTTAGTGGCCAGACAGTCTTCAGAAACCAGTAAGGTTATATAGCACCTTGACGTGTGGAGTACAAGTCCAAGGAGGTTTATACTGAAGCTTCATAACACACTGGTGAGGCCTCATCTGGAATCCCGTGTGCAGTTTTGGTCTTCAGGCTACAAAAAGGACATAACAGTACAAGAAAAGGTCAAGAGAAGAGCAACAGGGCTGATTCAGGGCAACAGGGGATGAGATTTGAGGAAAGATTTAAAAAGCTGAGCCTTTACAGTTTAAGCATAAGAAGATTAAGTGTTTAAAATTATGAAGGGAACTAGTCCAGTGGATCGAGACAGTGACTTTAAAAAGAGTTCATCAAGAACACGGGGATACAACTGGAAACATTTTAAGGGTAAATTTTGCACAAACATTAGGAAGTTTTTCTTCACACAGTGAGCCACAAACACTTGTAATAAGTGAGCAAGCAAGTCGTGTGGTAAGACAGTAAGCCTTTAGGGACTTTCAAAACCCGATTTGATGTTATTATAGAAGAATTTAGCGGGTAGGACTGGCAGGCTTTGTTCTCATCTAGATTGTTCTAATGTTCTAATTATTATGTAGATCAGTTTGGTGATTTTACTTGAACTAATTGACGGATAGGGCGGCACGGTAGCGCAGTGGGTAGCGCTGCTGCCTCGCAGTTAAGAGACCCGGGTTCACTTCCCAGGTCCTCCCTATGTGGAGTTTGCATGTTCTCCCCGTGTCCGCATGGGTTTCCTCTGGGTACTCCGGTTCCTCCAAAGACATGCAGGTTTGGTGCATTGCCGATTCTAAATTGTCCCTAGTGTGTGCTTGGTGTGTGTGTGTGTGCCCTGCGATGCGCTGGTGCCCTGCCCAGGGTTCGTTTTCCTGCCTTGTACCCTGTGTTGGCTCCAGCAGACCCCCGTGACCCTGTAGTTTGGATATAACGGGTTGGATGATGGATGGATAATTGACGGATATTTGTTTGTCTTCATGTCTTCAAGCACGTAGTAAATTTCACTCTCTGGCTTTCTAAATCGGTTGAAGAGATGACCCCAGGAGAAAACTATTCCTGTAAAGCTTGTGAGGAGCATTCACAATCTATTTTACATTAATTTGCACTAGAATAAATAGTGATATAACATAATTCATTGAATTCTAATTATTATCTGTTTTTTCTCTTTGCTTAAGTCTCACAGTTCTCAGTTCCAGAGTTATTTACAGTAGGATCTACTGCTTCATGTCCTTAAATTTAAAATTGAAAAGTCTGCAAAATATTCCTGTAAAATCAACTGTCATTTCTGTTGGTACATGTAATGATTATTTATCAAAAATGTATTACTTTAAAATTTAATATCCCCACTTTTTTTTTTGGAATAATGTATTGATGAGCGCGGTGGTAGTACAGAGCATGCCCAGCATTTACCTTGGTGCCATTGCCTTGTGCCACCGCTGCTACCTGCCATTCTGTATTGGAAAACTGAGTTCAAAAACTGAAAGAGAGTATTTTTTTTTTCTTTTTTTGAATAATGTCTAATTTTCTTCCATCAGGTTCTGTGGCAGTTGGATATTTTCAGAAGAAGTTTACGGCAGCTGCCTGGTCATATCTGTCTTGGAGAAGCCTGTATATTTTGTGCTTTAAAAGTAAGCATTTTTTTTTATTATTTTTAAGTTCTTCTCACGCATGTAACAAAGTTGTGTAGATTTTTATTCTCTTGAACCTTTTGTGGAACTGTTATCTTTGATCTCTCCTAGAGTATTTTTGCCCAGTTTCAGCATAGCCGTGAAGGAGCGCTCCCTTCGGATATACTGCGGAATGCCCTAGCAGAGACCTTCAAGGATGAGCATCGCTTCCAGCTTGGCCTTATGGATGATGCTGCCGAATGCTTTGTAAGTGCTGTTGTCATTTTCTACGTATTCTGTGCAGTGTGTCATAAAGCAGGCCCAAAAAATTGTCCCGTTGAGAAAGAAAAGATGAACAAGGTCATCTTTTTATAGCTGCTTTAGTAATACAGTTTGGTTAAGCATCACATGTTTGAGTGTCATTTTCCTGTTTCATGATGAGAATAATGCTGTGTAAAAAAAAAAAAAATTAAATAATTTTACTTTTTCCCTAAACTACAGTGTTTATTTTTCCAAACTTTAAACTTGACGGCCATTGCCAGGCAACATAGTGGCTAGAAATTTCTCTTGGTGTTGCATCCATAGACATTAAACGGCACAATGGTGCACTATTTCATTTGCTCAGTCATTTCTGAGTGGTTGATGAAGCCACTTCTTAAAATTGTACTCCTGCTCTGGGTACCAGTTAAATGAAACTTGCATGTTCTCACTATGTTCAGGTAGTATTCTCCTTGGTGACAATGAACCGTCTCAAGGTAGGTGATTGTAAGCACATCCTTTGATAGACTGCCATCTCCCTCCAAGGTTGACACCAACCCTCTGTGCTTAAAGCTGGCACACACACGTGCACACATCTTTTGGTCCCCTTACAGCTCACTGAAAAAATAGTGTATGCATCCTGAAAAGCGATGAAATGTAAAGCAATTGCCCCCTACACGCCTTCGAGATGTCATCGAGTAAAGCAAAGCAAGTGTAACAAGTGATCAAGGACTGCTTATTCTACAAAAATTTTCTAACATGGCCTGGACACGTACCCTTTGAAAAGATTCTAAATAATTGGACTTGAGTAATTTTTTCAAACTCACTGTTTTCTTGAATTCGTATCACACATGTCTACAATCGTGCAATCACTCATTCTGCCCATTTAAATGGAAAACCGTTGTCTATCTGCTGTTTGGTGTCATCATGTGTCCCATACTGATTGTAGATTAGAGACAGCAAAAGAGAGAATTGTCTGAGGAGATCAGAAAGAAATTGACAGACCAACATGCTAAAGGCAAAGGCTAGGAGGCCATCTCCAGCAGCTTGATGTTCCTGTGACGACAGTTGCAAATATTATTAAAACGTTTAAGGTCCATGGAGACTGGAGCCAACCTCCCTAGACACAGCCAAAAGAAGGAAATTGACCCCAGAATAGGCTGAAGGATTATGAGTATGGCAGACAAAAAGCAAACTTTCAAAGAGATATAAGCTGAACTCCAAGGTCGAGGTCCATCAGTTTCTGATCACACCATCCGTTGCTTTTTGAGTGACAGTGGGCTCAATGGAAGAAGACCCAGAAGGACTCCACTGTTGAAAGAAAAACCTACAAAAGCCAAACTGGAATTTGCTAAAATGCAAATTGACAAGCCACAGATCCTCTGGGAGAATGTCCTTTGGACAGATGAGACCAAACTGGAGCTTTTTGGCAAGTCACATCAGCTCTGTGACCACAGATGAGACAATGAAGCTTTCAAAGAAAAGAGCACCAGACGTACTGTGAAACATGGAGGAGGCTCGCTTATGTATTGAGGCTGCTTTGCTGCCTTGAGTCTGTGTAGGGAACAATGAAATCACAACACTGTCGTAACATTCTGGAGCTCAACATCCTGCCCAGTGTCAAAAAACTCACAGGTCGCAGGTCATGGATCCTTCAACAGGATGATGAGTCAAAACTCACCGCTGAAAGCACCAAGAATGGCAAAGAGTAAAACCTTGGACTATTCTGAAGTGGCATTCTATGAACCCTGATTTGAATCCCATCAAACATCTATGGAAAGAATTGAACCGTGCAGTCTGGAGAAGACCCCCTGACAAATCTGACACCTCTGGAGCAGTTTGCTCAGGACGGGTGGGCCAAATGACCTGTCGACAGGTGCAGAGGTTGCATGGAGAACTCCAGAAAGTGCTGGTGTGCAGGGATTGCAAACTCTAAAGGTTGAGCAACCAAATATGAGGTGGTGACAGGTCTCATCAGTTTGGTTCATTTGTGTTTAATTTGAAATATTCTGTTACATCAAAACTTTAAAACACAGACTGTTTTTTGTCAAATATGGAATGAACAATGATGGGTGCCAATGATGTTTTTGTCCATCTCAAGTTATTTCAGAGACAATTGTGGATTCTTTTTTCGTGATGGGGTACCAACAAATTTGTCCAAATTTGTAGACCAGGGGTGCCCAACTCAAGTCCTGGAGGGCTGCAGTGGCTGCAGGTTTTCATTCTAACCCTTTTCTTAATTAGTGATCTGTTTTTACTGCTAATTAACTTGTTTTGAATTAATTTTAATTGACTTGGTTTTTAAGAAATGTTTCCCTGAATTTCTTCATCGTTCCTCAGAATTGCTTCATTTCTTTCCTTAAATGGCACCCAAGCAGAAGTAAAATGTGAAGTGGGTGAGCCGACTGAAGAACAACTACATCAGGGCCTCAAATTCCAACCAATTTCACTCCAACCAGTTGCTTAATGAGGCGCTGAGTCTTGTTGTTAATTAAACCCGTTCTTTAATTCCATGGCTTGTTGCTGCTCTCATTGTGCAATAGCAGACATTTCCGAAATTGTGGATTTTCTCTTTTCTAAGAGCAGATCAGCATTCTTGAGACCTTCACCTTTCTTTATTTTCAGTTATTGTATGATGGTCACAGTTTACTGGTCCTGTTTTAGCTCATTTTGTATCTCATTATTGTTTGGCTGCTAATTAAGGAAAAAGAAACAATTGAGGGGTCTGAGTCTTCAAGAGGAAGGCAATTAAAATGAAATTCAAAAGAAGTTAATTAGCATCAAAAACAGGTCACTCATTAAGAAAAAGCTGAGAATGAAAACCTGCAGCCACTGCGGCCCTCCAGGACTAGAACTGGGCACCCCTGGTGGACAAATTTGTTGGTACCCCATCATGAAAAAAGAAGAACCCACAATTGTACACAATTGACGCTCTGGGGTCTATACAGGAGGAAAAAATATGACACTCAGAAAATTGATCAAGAGGGATGACAGAAAAGTAGGAAACTTCCTTCAAGTACTGTAGGTCAATGTACCACATTGTTGGTTTGATGTCAAGTGTGCACAGTAAAATGAAAGATAGGGCAGCCTCTAATATACTATATATATATATATATATATATATATATATATATATATATATATATATATATATATATATATATATATATATATGTATATATATATATATATGTATGTATATATATATGTGTTTGTTTTTTTTGGCAAACTCCTTGTTTTTTTTTTTTCTCTCTCTCCGCTATGGTTTCCTTAAATGTTCCACTGACTTTGGTTTACTTGATTTTTATAATGAACTTCCTGTTTTAGGGAGCAGTGCATTTATCAGAAATATCAATAGTCTTCCTAACTCATTCCTTGCAACCTGTTCAAAGTTTCCGTTTCTGTAACAAATTTCCTCTCCTAGCCTGATGATATCTGCCAAAGTAAGTTCTCTGTGTGTTCCAGATCTGCTTCAAAGCGACCTTATGTTTGAAAAGACTGTTGTCGTTATTTGAAGCGGCCCTTTTTCATTCAAATGCATAAATAGAAGACTTCTTTTATTAGTATCTGTTTGGAACTGTTCCCATTCTACAAAGTATCGCCAAAGTGCTCTATCTGTCTCTAAATAACAGGTAATCCTGTCCAGTGCGATCTCTTGACAGTTAAAGAGAACAAAACTGAACCTGGAAGTGACCGTCGTTTGCTTTATTATTGCTGTTTTTTTCTTTTCTATGTTTTCCCTGAGGACTGCAGTGCTGAATGTTAATTGCTGATAATGACTCATTTTGTTTGTGTTCGCATTCTGTTGGTGTTTCAAATAAATTCCTGAACTGAACCAGTGTTAACAAGTTGGGAACCAGTCAGATCCAGAAATGAAAGAAAAAAACCCCTTTGAAGTCTAAATACATACAATTAAAGGAAATGGCAGCAGAAGCAACTTTATATTTCCAAATTAACAGTATTTCAGATAGTTTTAGATCATAAAAGCAAAATGTTATCAGTTATTATTATCATAAATGAATACAATAATGTTTTATTATATCCTAATGTGGCAGATGTGATTGTAAAATAAGTTTCTTTATTTTGTGGTTATGTAAATACATAATAATATTGTTGTGGCCCAATTTGTTCTCTGTAGCAGTGGATAAGGACAAGGACTTCAATTGCTCGGAAGTGTTATTTAGCTCGTGGCCGGGTGTGGGAAGGACAGGACGGGCAACAGGTAAAAGGATGGGACACCAACCGGGTCATCTTGTTTAATTTAAGGAAGTCCAACACAAATAGTGCGGTAACTAAGGAAATAAATGGCCACTCGGCCCCAAAACAACAAAATAAACACTATGGCTTCTCTTTAACAATAACGGTCCGTTCCTTTAGGAGCATTTCAGGGCATGCGTCAAAGAAGGTAGGTGGGTGTGTTGCGATTTGTGAAAATTGAGTGAGGTGCGTTATCCGACTTTATCGTGGTGCAAATGTTTTTTTTTTTTTTGAGCCTTTTGCGTGCATAGATGTTTGATGGAATTCAAATCAGGATTCATTGAATGCCACTTCAGAATAGTCCAAGGTTTTATTCTTTGCCATTCGTGGTGCTTTCTGCGGTGAGTTTTGGCTCATCATCCTGTTGAAGGATCCATGACCTGTGACCTGTGAGTCAGCCACAGAAATGCACGTTCTCGTGGGTTCCTTGCTGTGTAGAGCATAACTATTTTTAAGAGAATGGAGTTTGGATCTTGCAATAATCTGTAGTGAAAGGTGAGGTCTTGTATTGATTTCTGTGCAAACACTGATCGTGAAATGTCACTGATTTCGAGGTTTGATGAACTTGTTTGTTGTCAAAGGGGACCGAGTTGGATTCAGTACCTGCTGTTTACACTCGGCCCATTTTTCATGCTGGTGTTCCCGGCAGTAGCGCAGCAATTTTAACTGCATGGCACATCTGTTTTTTGAACTGCAGTGCAGCTGTTATTGGGAGAGAGAGCTCGTCAACTGGGTTTTACTGCTTAGCAGCGCGCTGACACCCATTGATTCACGGGGTCGCCTCTATTGTTGATCATGTGTCATTTCCTTGTGGCGCTTGGTGCTTCATGGGATACCCCTAACGAGTGTCTAAGATTCACAGGGGGACACATTAAAAGTTATAGAGGTAAAATGCTCAATTTATATGTGCACAGAGTTAAAACTTTTTTTTTTTTTCTTTCTGAGTTCAATTTGTTCACCTGTAGTACTGTTTGTGGTTCAGAAATTAGAAATTTGACATTTTCCTCTTCAAATGTGATATGTCTTTTGTAAGGTGTGAGAACATAAATCAAAGGTTTTTTAGTGGTAGGGGCCATAAATATATTGTGAAGCACTGAGTTAGATGAACCTTCTATCATTCTTTCCCAATCTAAACTTGTGTTGGAATGATGAGCTTACTAATTTCATTTTTATGTTATTCTGATGCTTACAGGAAAATATTCTAGATAGAATTCATTTTCACATTGTGCCTGACAATGAAAAAGACATCTGCACTTCAAAATCCTGTATTACCCACCAGAAGTTTGCAATGACTCTTTATGAACAGGTAGGCAGCTATTTCTGTCCAGTTTCTGTGCAGATTCTGAATTTATATGTAAGCAATTTCTGAATCAAATATGTGGCTGTCCCTTGAAAATGGTCTTTTAAATTGTATGGCAAATACCCTGCCAAGTCTAAATCTAATTTTAAGTATAAAAGAATGTAGAAATTACTAATGAACAGTTAATGCTTCTATAACAAATGTCTGGACTCGTAATAACCTTGAGGTGAGATTTGCTGATGTGTTTATTGTGAATGGCTTGCATTCTCATTACTATTGCAGTGTTTTGAAAAGATTATATCAGCCTCCTCTAAGAGGTTACACCCGTTTGTTGTACAAAGTCCAGGAATTTGTAGTTTGAGTCATTCCTAATAATAAAGTTTACATTGAAATGGTCGTTGAGTAAATATGAAATAAATATTTTGTTATTTTTATAGCATGACTTTGATTCATATATGGGTATGCTGTTTGTGTGTGAGTGTGTGTGTGTGTGTGTGTGTGTCTCTCTCTGTCTCTTTTCTTGATCAATGTAACATATATACACATAATCGGAGTACAAGATAATATCTATCCATCCATTATCCAACCCACTGTATTCTAACTACAGGCTCACGAGGGTCTGCTGGAGCCAATCCCAGCCAACCCAGGGCGCAAGGCAGGAAACAAACCCTGGGCAGGGCACCAGCCCGCCACAGTACAAGAAAATCTTATTATCTGAAACCATGCAGAAAAGTATCTGAATTTCAGTTACATTAATATTAACTTAATTAATAAATTAAACATAAGCTGTAAACAGGAAAGACTCTTTTGATACTGTATGTGTGCTCCATCTGGCAGTGGCTGTGAAAATTACAATAAGTAAGAAACGTGACTGTGAAACAAAGTCGAAATCGGGACAAATTTAGCAGGAGGGGCAGTGAATTTTTTAAGAGGCGGCCCAGTGTTCATTTAGTATACAAATGAAGCCCACACGATTTTCATTTCACAACAAGTACGCCTGAGAATGTATTAGCAAAAGATTACAGCAAACAGAACTTCATCCTACAGTTACACACCTCAGCTTCACAGGATCACACTGTAAACTCGGGCTGCACTGATCAAACCTGTGTAAGGTGGCACTCTCGTACGCTCAAGCTCATCCTTCACTATTTTTTGCTTTTTATTTGATTTTTCAGTGTTTATTGCAAGTTCATTTAGAATTTTATGACCTCTATGGATTGAGCTTCTGACTGGCACAAACAGTGCTAAGTACTTTCCTGTGTTTGAATTTGAATTACCTTCTGGCTGTATTTCTGACATTGTTATGTGAAACTTGAGTGTAAGTATTGGGATACTAAAGAGATTGTTGTGCGGAGAAGCCATCACATTCACACTTAATGTAAAGTAATCCCTCTAATGTACAGGACCCTTGTGAATGCCAAAATAAAAAACACACGACACACAGTCCGGTTTCACAGATGCAGATGATGGTGGTGTAGTTATAAAGTGAAATCTGAAAGTTATGTAAAGTGGTGTCCTGCCACTCCCAGACTAAGACTTTTTCCAACTCAGACAAATAACATGAACAAGCGGGCATAGGACAAGAACATAAATCCAGAGAAGACAGTAATCCAATTGGGTGAAATTGTAATACAGTTGTGCAGTGAAGCGTTGAAACAAAAAGACAACACCAATTACGATCCTGTCGGCTTGTTATCACTCACTTTTAAAACTACCGCCCTTTCATCCAACAGCCCTTGCTGCCTAATTATGCTGTACTTTCGGGTTTGCTTGGATTTGCAGTCCATTTAATTAGTGAGACTCGAGCATTTTCTGTGGTTTTCCATAGTAGATTGTAAAACTCGCTAAATAATTTTCATTTAGTTATTGATAATTGTTCTGTGAATAAGCAGATCTGCATATCGTAAACCCTAAAATGATGACCTGAATAAGTGTGTGTGTGTGTGTGTTTATAATATGTAATGAATTCTGTAATAGTACATTTGAAACCTCTTTATTTTTTGCCTTTTTATTTAGAGTGTTTGTCGCAGTTGTGGAGCATCATCTGACCCCTTGCCTTTTACAGAATTGGTGCATTATGTTTCAACAACAGCTCTGTGGTAGGTGATTTTTAGGACAGGCTTCAGTATCTTGATAACTTGTAGGAAGTACCAATAAAGTCTTACTTTTTGATGTGTTCCTTTCAGTGATCAAGTAAACAAAATGATGGAAAGAAATGAACGCCTTAAATCAGATATGTTTGGAGAACTGCTGCAAGCGGCAAGCACCGTTGGTGATCTTAGGAACTGTCCAGTAGGTGAAATGTTGTAAAATACTAAACTGAAGTCTTTTTGATTTTACTTGTAATCAGTTCTTCATTTCTGTAATAGAGAACATTCAATTTATGATACTGGCTATTTGTGACATTGACTTTCCATACAACTTCTCACCCCACGGATTACATTAACAACCCTAAAGAAGGAGGAAATCTTTCACAGTAGTAGACATGGCTGCAAACTTCTTCTTCTTTCGGCTACTCCCGATAGGGGTTGCCCCAGCAGATCATCTTCTTCCATATCTTGCATAGTTGAAATTAATCTTCTTGTTCTTTCGGCTGCTCCTGTTAGGGGTCACCACAGCAGATCATCTTCTTCCATATGTTTCTGTCCTCTTGTTCTGTTATACCCATCACCTGCATGTCCTCTCTCAGCACATCCATACACTTTCGCTTAGGCCTTCCTCTTTTCCTCTTCCCTGGCAGTTCTATCCTTAGCACCCTTCTCCCAATATACCCAGCATCTCTCCTCTGCACATGTCCACTCCCAACTGTCCAACTTGAGCTGACCCTCTAATGTCCTCATTTCTAATCCTGTCTATCCTCGTCATACCCAATGCAAATCTTAGCGTCTTTAACTCTGCCACCTCCATTTCTGTCTCCTACTTTTTGGTCAGTGCCACCGTCTCCAACCCATATAACCCAGCTGGTCTCACTGCCGTCCTGTAGACCTTCCCTTTCACTCTTGCTGATACCTGTCTGTCACAAATTACTCCTGACACTCTTTTCCACCCTTCTCTCTTCTTCACCCCTCTTCCACAATCCCCATTACTCTGTACTGTTGATCCCAAGTATTTAAACTCATCCACCTTCGCCAACTCTACTCCCCTCATCCTCCCCAATCCACTGACCTTCCTCTCATTCACACACATGTATTCTGTCTTGTTCCTACTGACCTTCATTCCTCTCCTCTTCTCTCATATCTCCACCTCTCCAGGGTCTCCTCAAACTGCTCCCTACTCTCTCCACAGATCACAATGTCATCAGCAAACATCACAGTTCACGGGGACTCCTGTCTAATCTCGTCTTTCAGCCTGTCCATCACCATTGCAAATAAGAAAGGGCTCAGAGCCGATCCCTGATGTAATCTTGCCTCCGTCACTTCTACCGCAGACCTCACCACTGACGCACTTCCCTCGTACATATCCTGTACAACTCTTACGTACTTCTCTGCCTCTCCTGACTTCCTCATACAATACCATCAAGTAAAAAAAAAAAAAAAGAATAAACTGTACTGTATGTGAGGATGGAATGTTAATGATAAAAAAACGATAATGTGAATGTAGTTGTATAGTGCTGTACAGTAAAGTAAGTGAGGACAATTGAATTAATTGCATACATCTGATCCTGCTTAAACATGAGGCTTTACACACAACTTCCTGTGTTGGTTCATCACTGCTATGCAGTTAATGATGAAGCCCCCAATAAAGTGTTTAATCCATCTTATCTCCCCACTGTCACGTTCTTTTAAAAAGTTGCCCATGTTAAATCTTTCAGTTTCAATATGCAAAACTTGTCATCTTCTCAAAGTGTAAAAAAAAAAAGAAAAACGTTTAACTATCGTTAATTAACTTTTGTACATTTTTGTAGAATTTTAATTTACTGGTCTATTAGTTTTAATTTTTTACTTTTACAACTTGTGTTAATGGAACAATTTGGGACATGTGGTCAAACTTAACTTTTTTTTTTTTTACTATCATAGGAGAAACGTTGTTTTGCTATTTGTCACACATTTTATAGTCAACGTACATTAACATTGCATAGCAGGGACTGCTTGTTTTGTCATAAAGTATGAATTTACATTAATAACCACAATTTATTAATCCTAAAAATTCAAAAAAGTACACTTGCTGCTTTAAGGTGTTTTTTAATGTTTAGTGTCTTAAGACAGTCATAACACTTAACATAAGAAATATTTAACATGACAGACTCCATATGCAGTGTAAAGTACCAAGAATATGCTTATTTAGAACTTTTCATAATCAAAGAGATTGTGATTAAAAAGAATTGGCGTAATTGCTACAAAATATGATTGTCTGAATTTCAGTAACAGCCTCTCCTTCTCCAGCAAATCTCAATGCAGCCTTAAACAGAGTTTATCGTAACCCACATATACAGTTACAGAAAAATGGAGCAAATAATAGGCAAGTCTGGTTTTATCTGCAAGAGCATCTTCTACCAGGATGGTTGCTACATCTTTATATGCCACATTCCTGAAATTTGTTCTGTCCTTGAACTTATGAAGTTACTAATAATAATTGTTAAATTTAAATTTACTTTGATGATAAGAATAGTAACAAAACCATCAGTCACACAATGAACATTTACAGAGATGCAAAAATGTCTAGAAACACGTTGCAAACTGGCTTAATTTATTTACAGTATACCTGTGGCATTTAGATAGAACTTTATCTAGCCCTGGGGTGAGATTTGTTTTTTTACAGAAGAACTTTACATAAATACATAAAATAAAAATATCAATCTAGAGCTATATATTACATATATATTGACCTGAAATTTGGTACACATATACTGTGTGACCTCTACTGTCTGCTTTCGGGGTGATGATTTTTATTACTATTTTTATTGTATTTTATTGTAGAATTAGCTCTTGGCAGCAGCACATGTATACAGGCGCCGTTCTAATTCCCTACTACCTTCGCCATCATTTCCTCTACTTTTTCATATCATAAATCATTCTTGAGGCAGATTGAACACTTTAGTGCCAGTTTTAGTGAAAAATTAAGAAAAACGTACTAAGTAATTGCAACACAAAAACTGACAATCAGTTTTAATGCGAAAAAAGATGCCGATGGAAGAAGAGAAAAAGCGGGCCGCTAGAGTGGAGAAAAGAGCTGCTCATTAAGCAGCAAGCACATCAACCTCTGAGCAAACGAATGCTAAACGTACAGAG
This sequence comes from Polypterus senegalus, assembly GCF_016835505.1. Classification (NCBI taxonomy): domain Eukaryota; kingdom Metazoa; phylum Chordata; class Cladistia; order Polypteriformes; family Polypteridae; genus Polypterus; species Polypterus senegalus. Next base: position 188,987,393 of record NC_053160.1, read on the forward strand.
AAAGAGGAGGAAAACTATAAGTCAAGTGTATTCACTGCATGTTATCGTGCAGTACGCCGTTACTGGTACAATATACTAGCTGTGTAAGCCCGTGCTGTAAAAAGCCCAGGGTCCTAGAAACTATTGAAATCGTCAGGAAAAAAAATTGAAATGTAGAGATGTCAGGTAATTGAAAGGAACTCCTCTGGGCATCTCTCTCCTAGGAGGATTTGTTTTGCAGACGCTTGTGTATTAGCGGTGGGAGGAAAAGTAAAAGAGATACAGTTTTGCCGATGTTAGCGGCTAAGCGACTTTGTCTTTCTTCTGAGGTTTTCTTTTTGCTGATCTGCTTGCCTCGCTTGTGTTATTAGTGGCTAAGCAAGTTTTCTGTTTCCTCAGAATCGGAGCCCTTACCCTGACTCCACCTCTCACTTCCGGGCCAGACAGACACACACACTTTCTCGTGTAGACGTTTATATATAAGATATATACTGCATATACACACACACACGACAATAAAGGAAATAAATTTAAAAGAAAAGAAAACCTCTGACTTGACAGTCACAGTGAGGCGCTACACAGGCAGATTGCTTTTGGTACAAAGCAGTCGGAATATTGTTTCTTGACTCATTTCTGCTGAATAATATAATCATAAGTGAATAATTTAATATATGAATGGCCATTATTAGTTGCATATGACATGTAATAGATAGATAGACTGACTTTATTTGTCCCCAGGAGGAAATTAAAAATTTACAGAACCGTAAACTGGAAACATATATACATATAACAATCCGTTCAAGTCATCTTTGATATACTATTTTGATCCCCAAGTGGAAATTGTGTTTTTTGCATGAACTTTGGAGGTTAAAGTGCAGGGTCGGTCATAATACGGCGACCTGGAGTAATTTTCAGGTTTAAAGGCCTTTCTCAGGGCAGTCACTTTCCAAATGCCAGTGCAGATCCTTAGGTACAGAGCCACCACACTGCTTACAAAATAAATTCCAAACTGATTCCCAGTTCACTTGGAAAAAAGTATACTTTATATTTTATATTTTATACTTTATTAATTCCGAAGGAAATTACTTGGTTTTCACATACCCCTTGGGGTCAGAGTGCAGGGTCAGCCATTGTACAGCGCCCCGGAGCAATTAAAGGTTAAGGGCCTTGCTCAAGGGCCCAGCAGAGTAGCATCTCTTTTGGCAGTGACGGGGATTTGAACTGGTAACCTTCGGGATACCAGCGCAGATCCTTAGCCTCAGAGCCACCACTCTGCCTTGCGTTACATTTTGGGCAAGAAGTAAAATTTCAATAGTTTAGCTGCATTTATCATATGCTGTAGTCGAAGAGCTTAGTTTTTATTATAAACTCTTCTGTTTATAGCACAATATTTGGAAGCATTTAAACTCATGAAAGTAGGAATGTATATAAGCTTTTAAATAACCTGTTCAACTTCTTTTCTTTTTATGTACTTGTTACTGATAATTTTATATTTAAATATTCATGGCAGTGAAGCATATTTTGTTTTGCCTATTTTACAAACTATTAAACTCTACCACAGTTTATATTTATTCGTTTTTGTATTTGCAATTTTAGAGCAACTGTGGGCAGAAGATTAAGATACGGCGTGTGTTAATGAACAGCCCAGAAATTGTTACCATAGGCTTGGTCTGGGACACTGAGAACTCCGATCTGACTGATGATGTCATCAGATCTCTTCGGCCACACCTGAATCTGTCTGGGGTAAGGCTGGTCTTCCTGATCTCACATTGTAAGACTGACATGATCAGTGGCATCTATATTTCTTTTCTTTGGGATGGCTTGTTTGCTTCTTTGGACCTTATCTTGCGTTAAGTGGTATTGATGATGATAGCATAAAACTAATAAACTTTAACATAATCTTCAGGAAATTATTATTTTTTTACTTCTAAGAATGAAGCCTTGAACAAAAATGTGTGTGTTGAACTATTTTTGTGCTCTCTGTATATTAGATTTGTCCGGTGATAGTGGTTATTTGGCAAAAGCATTTCTGTATGGTAACTAAGAGTTAAATTAGGAATCTGCCTCCCAGCTTTATAGAATTAAAACGCTTGTCGTAATGTAGCTGTCTTGTTTCAACAGTTCATCTAATTGATTGACCCTTGCTTGTATTATGGTTATGATTTCAGTATTTGAGCTTAAACCTGTGGCACTCAAGAATAAAAATACTGTACATAAATCTGCCAGTAATAAGCTCATCACAAAAGTTGCAAACATTTGTCATATTGTCCATCCATCCATCCATTATCCAACCCGCTATATCCTAACTACAGGGTCACCGGGGTCTGCTGGAGCCAATCCCAGCCAACCCAGGGCACAAGGCAGGAAACAAATCCTGGGCAGCGCGGCAGCCCACCGCAGGACGCACGCACACACACACCAAGCACACACTAGGGACAATTTAGGATTGCCAATGCACCTAACCTGCATGTCTTTGGACTGTGTGAGGAAACCGGAGCACATGGAGGAAACCCACACAGACACAGCGAGAACATGCAAACTCCACGCAGGGAGGACCCAGAAAGCGAACCCGGGTACAGTGAACTTAATTTGGCTATTTTGACCTTAATAAACAGGAAAGATTCTTCATCTTTCATGAGACTAAAAAAATGGTATAGATTAGGGGTTCTCATAGTCAGTCCTGGGGACCTCCTGTGGCTGCAGGTTTTTGTTCCACCCAGCGTCTATTTTGAATTAGACTCCTGGGCTAATTAAGTGAACTGTTATTTCCCAGATTCTGTGTTTTGGGAACAATATAGAAATTAGAAAACTAATTTTGGTAAACGAACCCGGGTCTCCTAACTGTGAGGCATCATATTGTTTTAAAAAAAAAAAGTCCATGCTTGTTGCAACAAGAAAATGGAAAGTAAGTCTGATGAAGAGAGGTACTGTAAATGTATGCTGATTAGGACATGCATGTAAAAATGTAACAGTATTGACCCTGGGGAACCTACAAACCTATTGTAATCAACATTTTTGGGCGAAGAGTGACCCAGTTTATTTTGTACCAGAAAGAATCATCTTCTTCTTATGGCTGCTCCTGTTAGGTGTTGCCACAGCAGATCATCTTGTTCCATATCTTTCTGTCCTCGTCATCTTGTTCTGTTATACCCATCACCTGCATGTCCTCTCTCAACACATCCATAAACCTTCTCTTAGACCTTCCTCTTTTTCTCTTCCCAGACAGCTCTATTTTAAGCACCCTTCTCCCAATATTCTCAGCATCTCTCCTCTGCACATGTCCAAACCAACACAATCTCGCCTCTTTGACTTTGACTCCCAACTGTACCACCTGAGCTGACCCTCTAATGTCCTCATTTCTAATCCTGTCCATCCTTGTCACACCCAATGCAAATCTTAGCATCTTTAACTCTGCCTCCTCCAGCTCAGTCTCCTGTTTCACCGTCTCCATCCCATATGACACAGCTGATCTCACTACCGTAGACCTTCCCTGTCACTCTTGCTGATACCCGTCTGTCACAAATCACTCCTGACACTGTTCTCCAGCCACTCCAGCTTGCCTGCACTCTCTTCTTCACTTCTCTTCCACACTCCCTGTTATTTTGTACTTTTGATCCCAAGTATTTAAACTCGCCCATCTCCCTGCAACCTCACCATTCCTCTGACCTCTCTCTCGTTCACACACATGTATTCTGTCTTGGTGGTCCTACTGACCTTCATTCCTCTCCTTTCTAGTGCATAGCTCTTTTTTTCTTGTACCAGAAAGAATTCCTGAGCTAAAAAAAGCCAGCTGGCTACTCCTGCTTCCCTAAAAAATTACTGGTGCACAGAAAAGATGTGAAATGATTGTGCAATCCAACTTTGAGGTCAGTCTGTAATAATACCGCATCTCTTATTCATTGTAATGTCATGTCTTTTTAACTGGAAAAAACTGGATGAAATGGCCTCAGACAGTCAAGCAACCAAAAACATATCCCATAATACAACAGTACACAAGTCTTGCATCCTACCACTCATTTCTTTGCTAAACCCAACTTTACTCTTCGTGCCAAACCTGCCAAGCCTAGTTTTCTGCATGTAGGCAGGTCATTGTCTTGAAGTGCCAACACCTACATTTTCCATCTTGTGACTTCCCATTTCACGTTTTTGGTACACTCTGTTCTTTTAGTGTAATTAACATAACCTTATACGCAGAATTTTTATTTCAGTACTGTATAATGAATTCCTTGCAGAATTTTTATTTTAATCTTCCTTTTTCACAGAACCTCTGACATTTGTATTCTGTACAAGTCTATAGACATTTCATGACTCAATGATGTTTGTTGGTTTACTAATACTTTATAATTTCATGTCTCTGATAAATGTAACCCATCTTTTATGGAACATTTTGATCAAAATGGTTTATGTCTCTCTATTATAATAAAAAAAATCCTGGGACGAGACAAGACTTTTTCAGAGAGATACTTTCATGTCCTGCGAGACGAGACTTTGTGCCAAGGGATTTAACCCACACCCGGGGCCAGAAATAAAGGACAAAGAGTAGATGACAAAGTAGAACGTCATTAAGAATTCAAAAATGTTGGCACGATACACATGCAGGTTAGAGATAATGAAAGTACTAAAATTTGAAAGTCTCAAAAAAATGATAGTAAACAAATGGAAATTATTACTTGGTGAAATAACGGAACAGCGAAAAGAGATTGAATATATTTTTCGGATTTAAACTTTAAGTCTGAGACTTGTAGATCGTCTAATTCATGTTGCCATCAGTAGTGTTTGTTCCCAATGAAGAGGCGTATCAATTAAATGAAATTAAAAAAATGTGTTATTTGGTGAAAATGCAATCCACATACGCACATGGCAGAGATGCAAAGTGGCTGTTGCGTAGTGCAGGCCGGGGGAGGGGTTGGCGAGCGAAGCCCCCTAATAAATTTAAAAAAATAAAGAAGCTCCAGCACAGCTCCTCGTGAAAGCACATTTTTAACTTATGAAATGATCATCTTACCATTTCCTGTTTTCTTTGTTTGAAAATAGGCCCACCCAACTATCCTTGAATCCTGAGGTAGTTTGATATCAAACCTCTCATGGGGTGCATTTACTCAAGCTGTGTTTCAGTATGTTACTGTTTGCTGCTATCACAATACATTAATGACTTTCTCATAAGACGACTTCATGCTAGTAAAGCAATACTCCCCTTGGTACTCGGTCAGTATGGGCTGATACACACACCTATAGTGGATGGCAGCGATTATGTCTTATCTGTAGCTTAGGAAATCAGAAATCTGTGCATTCTTTCTGTGTTCGACATCCCCAAAGGCATGCAGGGTAGGTTATGTGGTGACACTGAATAGGCCCCATATGTTTTTGAGAGTAGGTGTTTGCATGGGAGGGTCTTTTGATGGACTGGTGGTTTGTCCAGGGCTGTTTCCGGCCTTATTCCTAATGTTTCTGGGATAGACTCCAGCCCTCTTTGACCCAGAGTTGAATTAAGTGAGTTTGAAAATGGTATGTTTTTATCAATTGTTATCAATTTATATCTCTTTCAGAGTTGATTCTTGAATTGCTAGTAGTATTCCTCCATGGCTGCAGTTTGGTATCCCTGGTGTCACTTTTTGGTATTGTTCTCATATTCTCATAACATTTAATCACTTTTATTCACCTAGCATTTCTGTTATAAACATTGTTTTTTTTCCTTAGGCTTCTTTACTCATGCATTGCAGAAATCTAATATTTTATTCTACAGCATCAACTTTTGAATGTTAGTTCATAAACTGTAAGGTGATATATGAGTAGCATAGTGACACGGGGTTAGAGTTTTGGCTCACAGCTGCAGGGACCTCGGTTCAGTTCACCTCCTGGTCTCTCTGTGGAGTTTGTTCATCCTGCCTATCTGGGTTGTCTCCAAGAACTCCAAGATTATTGTATCTTTGGGCTGATTGATGGGTTCAGTCTGGCCTAGTATTAAGTTATTGGAATTACATCGGTTAATGGTTCATGGTGTATACCTGTTGTAGTGATATGGGGTTACTCAGTTTTAGCTAATAGCCTCCCTGTACTTTGAAAACATTGGTTGAAAACATAACTGTGTAATCATCCAGCACCCCGTTCAAGAATCATTCCTGCCTCGCAGCTGAAGCTTGCCGGGATAGGCTACATCTTCCCTGCTACACTGCTCTGTAAAAGCAGGATTAGAAAAAGGATGGAATCATGAATATTATGGATGCACTTCTGTTGAGGCTTAACATTTCTGATATTCATTTTACTGGTACAAGTGGTTTTGTAAAGTTGATCGAGTTTTAGTTTTTGCCAAGCAGGGTGACCAGAACTCTCTGAAATATACAACGTCACGATCGGTGAATCCTAGCACTTCAATTACCTCTTTGCTCTGATTTATGCCTTGATAATTACTTCTCATGCAGTTAAAAAAAAAAAAAAAAAACTTCTTTTGTACTGCGATACAGAGTGATAAATAGTCCTAGGAATTCATCTTGTGATCGATGAATTCATCTTATGCCTGGAGCTTCTTAACACACGTCTAATGTCTTGTTTTTTTATACTCTATCTCCTCTCCCTTTTAATGTAGCAGATTATTATTATTCATTTTTTTTTCCTCTTATGGCTGTCCCGCCACCTTTCCAGCCTGTCATTTGTAAATAACATGAAACCAATATAGTCATATTCATTAATCATTTTAAATATGTTTGTTTTTTTATATGTCTTCTTGATCCTTACCCAGTATTATGTACTAGCTGAAATACCCAGTGTTGCCCAGAATGAAAATAAAGTTGTTTTTTTTTGTTTTGTTTTTTTAATTGTCTGAGAAAAATTTAATTAAAAAAAAACACAACTTTAAAAATAAATTAACAAACAATGAAGACACACTAATGTGCTTGTCTTGCGGTCTTGTATGTATGTTATCATCCAGTTGGCGCTCTGAACTGGGCAACTTGATTTAATTTCAAAAGCAATAGGTGCGCCGTGGTGCTCAAAAAAAAAGAATGCTGGCAGTCTCCTCCAGTTTGTGCTCTGGTGGTCGTTCCGAGTGTCAACTGGATTGATAACATGCCGAGACCACAAGATCAACCCCACCCTACCCTTGAAGGGGGTGGGTTAGGGTTGATTGCACCCTACGGTATTTTTAGTCGACCAATGAGAAGCGTTGTTCCAAGCCCCAGCCGTTCAGAAGTGATACTGGAACATACATAATACATACATACATACATACATACACACATTGATTTATTTATACATATATACTACGCCACCCTATATATATATATATATATATATATATATATATATATATATATATATAGGGTGCCACAGTGGTAGCGCTGCTTCCTCGCAGTTAGGAGACCCAGGTTCCTCCCTGCGTGGAGTTTGCATGTTCTCCCCGTGTCTGTGTGGGTTTCCTCCCACAGTCGAAAGACATGCAGGTTCGGTGCATTGGCGATCCTAAATTGTCCCGAGTGTGTGCTTGGTGTGTGTGTGTGTACATACCCTGTGGTGGGCTGGTGCCCTGCCCGGGGCTTGTTTCTTGCCTTGCACCCTGTGTTGGCTGGGATTGGCTCCAGCAGACCCCTGTGACCCTGTAGTTAGTATATAGCGGGTTGGGTGATGGATGGATATATAGACAGATAGACAGATATAGATAACAAACTCACCCAAGTCCTGTAAGTAAACATATTAACGCTGAATCCAACACATATATAATTTTCTGTCTCCCAGCACTCAAACAATATATCACATTTGGTGGACTGGCTTGTGCTTTAAAGGGTCCAGGGTAAAACAAAAAAAAAATAAAATACAGTGTCAGACTTGCTAAACTCTTTAATTTGAATGATTAAAGTTGCATGACAGACATTTAAATGCCAAATGTGATAAACCTGTTGTGTACAATTTTCAGATATTTAGCGAAATCTTTTTAATAATGTTAACAAAGTAATTATGTTTGTATGAACAGGTCACACTCTTAAATTTTCACTTTTTCTTTTTAGCTTTACTATCGTGTAACAGATGAGCAAGCTAAAAGGAGTGAGCTCCTTCTTGTTGGGATGATTTGCTTCTCTAGTAGACATTACTGTGCCTTTGCTTATCACACCAAATCCTCCAAATGGGTTTTCTTTGATGATGCCACTGTAAAAGAAGTAAGTATGATCTAACTGTATAACTTTGAAGCCAGTGGGCATAAGAAGTTTCTCTTATATAGTTTTTTGGCTGTGGCAGATGATTATAATGTCTTTCCAGCATCTCGCCCGGTTGTGGGCACAGATTTTATCAGTGTACCAGGGTAAGTTATTGGACGGTAAGCTCCATTTGGAGGCGTATGTCCTTAAAGTGGTTCATATGAGTATGTAAAGGCAGTTACACAATTAGGGTCACCCTAACAGTTCCACTTTCCATTAGTTGCATGGCCTTCGTAAAAGTCTTATTTGTCTGCATTTCAGTAGAGAATCTGCCTTCAGTTAATAAGAGGTCTCCGAGCTTTACGGTGCCACTGATAGCAATATACACCTTTCAGGCAGTACTTCCCGACCACTTTCACTGTTTTTCAAATAGGCAGCTAGTGTTTCCAAGGAGGTATGGTGCACAGAATTAAATAACATATGGAGTAAGGAAGTATTTCTAGCAACTGTAGTCAAATCTTCAATCCCCTTCCCTTTTTTCTTATAGATCCTTTTAAATTGAATGTTTTTGAGAGATTAGTCCTGGAAATACTTCACCCCCTGGCTAGGTCTGCATTAGATCCCCTACAGTTTGCCTACCAGGAGAGGATTGGGGTTGAAGATGGCATCATCTACTGTACCTGCTGCACTGTGCCTATAGTCACCTAGACAAGCCAGGAGGAACTTTTAGGATTATGTTCTTTGATTTCTCATGTGCTTTTAACACCAGCCAGCCATTCTGGGGAGTAAGCTGTTTGTAATGCAGGTGGACGCTCCCTTAGTTTTGTGAATCATGAACTATTTAACTGAAAGTTCGCAGTATGTGCAGCTACAGGGCCGTGTGTTTTGACACTTGGCTGTGTAACACTGGTGCTCCACAAGGGACAGTCCTGTCACCGTTCCTTTTCACTTTGTACACTGTGGATTTTAGCAACAACACAGAGGTCTGCCATCTGCAGAAATTCTCTGATGACTCTGCAATAGTGGGACATACTGTATCCGGCATGATGACAAGATGGAATATAAGTGGGTAGTAGACAGTTGTTTGGAATGGTGTGAGCTGCAGGTCAACACCAGTAAAACTAAAGAACTGGTGATGGATTTAAAAAGATCACAATCTCCAGTTACTCCCCCGTCTATAGGACTAGAAGTATCTGGGGATGTATATGAACAGTAAGTTAGACTGGTATATGAACTCTCTGGCCATATATAAGAAGGGTCACAGTAGACTGTATTTCCAACACAGACTCCAAAGGTCTGCCATATTATGCTGTGGATGTTCTATGAGGGTGTGGTTGCCTGTGCCAATTTTTGTTCGCATGGTGTTGCTGGAGGGGCAGCAGGAAGGTGGCAGACATAAAGAGTTTTAACAAACTGATTCATAAGGCTGTCTCTGTGGTAGGAGGGAAACTGTGTCAGATCAGAGAATGCTGTGTAGACTTCAGTCTGTTATTGAACATGCCATAGTGTTGTGGGTGGACAGAGGAGCATTTTTAGAAGTAGACTGACAAGCATAAAGTGCTCCACTGAACGTCACAGAAAATCCTTTCTCTCCACAGCCATCAGCCTCTATAACTCCTCTTCCAGTTACTCATCCACACAATAAGCAGTTCCGCCTTTCCTTAATGGATCTCCCAGAACATTTTTAACTTTTTAGATATGCAATAACTTGTCTGCTGCTTCTCACGTGAATAACTTATTATTGGTTCTCGGAATGTGCAATATTTCACTTATATGTGCAGTATTATGTAAAATACTTCCAGGTCAGTGTGCTATTATTGTGTAGTAAACTAGGGATTTTGTGCCTTTGTCTGTTTGTACAGTTGTAACATGAGGAATTTCTTTCAGCATTAATAACGTTTTTGTTCCGATTCTGATTCACTGCCCAGACCTGGACATGTTAGACACTACTTATAGCCTTCAGTAGAATTATTATGTAAAATTAACCAGAAGTTTCGCATGCATACTGTACATTCAAATAATCTAGAATAAGTAGTATATACTCCATATTGTTTAATTTCCGCTATAATTTTCAAGTTACAGAATGCTGGCCTAAGCATTTGTTGAAATCTTTCCTTAACTATTTTATCCATTCATTTGTTTTCCAACTTGCTTATTCAATACAGGAGTGTGGCAACCCAGAATTCATCCTAACAACACTTGCCACAAGACAGGAACCAGCCATAGAGAAGACAGCAGTTTGCTTCAAGGCATATTACATCAGTAATTAACAAGCTTCTTTAGAGTAAATGGTCAAACGGAGAGGTTTACCTACCTTGGCAGTGACATTCATGTCTCTGGTGACTCTTCCTGTAAAGTCAGTAGACGGAATGGGAGAGCATGGGGGGTCATGAGATTGCTGGAAAGGGGTGTGTGGCGCTCCCGATATCTAGGCAAAAGGACAAAGGTCCAAGTCTTTAGAGTCATGTTGTGAGACATGGATGCTATCCAGTATCCTGAGATGAAGACTGGACTCCTGTGGTCCTGTCTCTTCGGAAAATCCTTGGGTGCCATCGGTATGACTTTGTGTCGAATGAGCGGTTGCTCATGGAGTCCCGAATGAGGCACATTACCTGCATTGTGAGGTAGCGTCAGTTACGGCACTACGGCCAAGTGGCGTGTTTCCCCGAGGGTGATCCGGCTAATAAGATCCTCATTGTTGGGGACCCGAGTGGCTGGACCAGGCCAAGGGGTCGCCCATGTAACACCTGGCTGCGGCAGATAGAGGGTCATTTCTGGAGGGTGGGACTGGACCGCGTTTCTGCCTGGAGGGTTGCCAACCGGGATCCCGAGCTGTATCGACGTGTAGTGGGTGCGGTAACACACTGTACCAGTGCACACTCCCCAACTTGACTTAACTTGTCAAACAAACATGCCAACTGCACACTTGGCAGTGAATCAGGCCCAGTATTCTGCTCCGAGTCACTAGTACTAACCATATACAAGGGTGCTTTAAACAACTTGCAGTCATGACCGAAATTATCGGCAACCCTGGAATTTTCCCAGAAAATGCACCAATTCTCCCAGAAAATTGCTGCAATTCCAAATGTTTTGGTATACATATGTTTATTTCCTTTATGTGCATTGGAACAACACAAAAAAACAGAGAAACAAAGCCAAATCTGACATCATGGCACCTTTTCAAAATTGTGGGAAAATCGTTTTATTTCAAGCATATGATGCTCGTTTGAACTCACCTGTGGCAAGAAACAGGTGCTGGTAATATAGCAATCACACCTGAAGCCAGTTAAAATGTAGAAAAGTTGACTCAACCTTTGTGTTGTGTGTCTGAGTGTGCCACACTAAGCATGGAGAACAGCAAGAAGAGCAGAGAATTGTCTGAGAATCTGAGAACAAAAATTGTGGAAAAATATCAACAATCTCAAGGCTACAAGTCCATCTCCAGAGATCTTCATGTTCCTTTGTCCACTGTGCGCAACATAATCAAAAAGTTCACAACACATGGCACTGTAGCTAATCTCCCCGGACGTGGACGGAAGAGAAAAATTGATAAAAGACTGCAACAAACGATAGTCCGAATGGTGGATAAACAGCCCCAGTCTACTTCAGAACACATTCAAGCTGTTCTGCAGACTCAGGGTGCAACAGTGTCAGTTCGAACTATCCATCGACATCTGAAAGAAATGAAACGCTATGACAGGAGAGCCAGGAGGACCCCACTGCTGACACAGAAACATAAAAAAAGCCAGGCTGGGGTTTGCCAAAATGTACTTGAGGAAGCCAAAATCCTTCTGTGCGAACGTCTTGTGGACTGATGAGACCAAAGTGGAGCTTTTTGGTAAAGCTCATCATTCTACAGTTTGCAGAAAATGGAATGAGGCCTACAAAGAAAAGAGCACAGTACCTACAGTCAAACATGGTGGAAGTTCTAAGATGTTTTGCTGCTTCTGGCACTGGATGCCTTGACTGTGTGCAAGGCATCATGAAATCTGAAGACTACCAAAAGATATTGGGGCGCAATGTAGGGCCCAGTGTCAGAAAGCTGGGTCTGCGTCAGAGGTCATGGGTGCTCCAGCAGGACAATGACCCCAAACATACCTCTAAAAGCACCCAGAAATGGTTGAAGACAAGTTCTGAAGTGGCCAGCAATGAGTCCGGATTTAAGTCCGATTGAACACTTATGGAGAGATCTCAGAATTGCTGTTGGGAGAAGGCGCCCTTCAAATGTGAGAGACCTTGAGCAGTTTGCAAAAGAAGAGTAGTCGGAAATTCCAGTTGAGAGGTGTAACAAGCTTGTTGATGGTTATAAGAAGCGCTTGATTTTAATTATTTTTTCCCAAAGGACGTGCAACCAAATATTAAGTTGAGGGTGCCAATAATTTTGTCCAGCCTAGTTTTTGAGTTTTGTGTGAAATTATGTCATATTTGGCTTTTTTCTGGTTTTTTTTGTGTTGTTCCAATGCACATAAAGGAAATAAACATGTGTATACCAAAACATTTGTAATTGCAACAATTTTCTGGGAGAAATGGTGCATTTTCTGGGAAAATTCCAGGGGTGCCGATAATTTCGGCCATGACTGCATGAGCCATTAACGCTGAAATAATGCATTTTGTTAGTGCCGAGGAGTTCTTAAGTCTATCAAGGGCCATCGTGAACTGGGAAGTTCCTTCAAACAAAGTCTGAAAAGCTGTTGCAAAACGGAACACTGCTGTTTTTAATATACAGTATAAAAATGATTTGGAGAGTAATATAAATAACAAGCTGGTTATGTTTGCAGATGATACCAAGCGAGGTGGACTGGCAGATAATCGAGAATCTGTTGTATCATTACAGCATACAGGCTTGGGCGAATTTGTGGCAGTTGAAATTTAATGTCAGTAAATGTACGTAGGAATTAAAAATGTGAGGTTTGGATACATAATGGGAGGTCTGAAAGTCAAAAGTACACCTTATGAGAAGGATTTAGGAATCGTAGTGGACTTGACTCTATCAACTGGCAGACAGTGTTCAGAAGCCATTAAGAAGGCTAACAGAATGTCATGTTATATAGCGCCTTGATGCGTGGAGTACAAGTCACAGGAGGTTCTGCTGAAGGCCTCATCTGGAGTACTGGGTGCAGTTTTGGTCTCCAGGCTACAAAAAAAGGACATAACAGCATTAGAAAAACTCCAGAGAAGAGCGACTAGGCTGATTCCAGGGCTATAGGGGATGAGTTCTGAGGAAAGATTGAAAGATCTGAGCCTTTTCAATTTAAGCAAAAGAAGATGAAGAGCAGACCTGACTGAAGTGTTTAAAATTATAAAGGGAATTAGCACAGTGGATGGAGACTGTGACCTTAAAATGAGTTCATCAAGAACATGGGGACACAGTTGGAAGCTTGTTAAGGGTAAATTTCGCACAAACATTAGGAAGTTTTTCTTTACACAGAGAACCACAGACCCTAACCCTAACCCTAAGCAACCAAGTAGTGTGGGAGACAGTAGGACTTTAGGGACTTTTAAAACTCAACGTGATGTTTTTTTAGAAGAATGAAGTGGATAGGACTAGCAAGCTTTGTTGGGCTGAATGTCCTGTACCCATGTAGGTTGTTCTAATGTTCTAATAAAAAGTATAGCATGTGTAAAATTGTAGTACATCTGAATAACAAGAAATTCATACTAAGCATTTGCATATTTGGTATATTGTATATGTGATATTCTCTTTATTAATTATTTAATTTTATTTTCTCACCCAAGGTTGGAACTAAATGGAAAGATGTAGTTTCAAAATGTTCCAGAGGCCACTTTCAGCCGCTCTTACTCTTTTATTCAAACCCTGACGGGACTGCGGTGTCATCTGAAGATGCGCTTAAACAACCCATTTTGTGTTCTCATTATAAATGGCCACTCAGTGAAGAGATTTCTGGTAGGTTGTCTATAAGACCAGCCATAGATTATCCCAAGTATTTAAGAAAGTATTGGCTGTTTGCATTGTGATCAGATAGTAAGTGAGAGAATAAGTATTAAAACCTAAAGCTAAGGGATACCCTGCTCTAAAAATCCATATGAATTAATATTTTACTTTTCATTTTTTTCTGATTGTGGGCGTTCATTTTAACCAAAGTTATGACCTAACATTTTATCTAAAGTATAACAGTTTTAATACTGGCTAAGTATGGAAAGTTAATTGTATTGGAGGGTCTTGCAAGTAGATAGACACATTATGTGAATGTTGAAACGTTTGTTTGCTGATGTGTTTCCCCATAAACTCTAACTTTTCCGATGTCCTAAAATGCCCTTATGGGAAAATGGTCTAAAGTCAAGTTGGAATGTGTGGTTTGACTGTTTTTCCATCTGGAAGGTTTCTTAAAATGAAAAGCAAACGAGTGCCACTTACCCTGACCACTTTGGCTGTGTTTGATCTGTTAGTTGCAGATTATGGCCGGAAATGTCTAATTTTAAACAGCAGCACATATTTTATTGGAATTTAATTGTAAAACAAAGTAGATTTTAACAAACGTATTTTTGCATATTTCAAATATTAAGAAATTAGTGTTGTGTGCTATAATTCATGGTAATTATTAAGAAATGCGCTTAAAGCATGAGGGTAGTTTGGCTTTCCTATACAAGATTCTCATTTATTTGAATGCAGGAAAGGACATTCCAACATCTGGGTCCAGAAAGCTGGAACCTCCAAAAGAGAATGGAGTTGGCCTATTCTCAAGTCAAACCAGCTTCAAACACAAATTACAGATTTCTTCTAATTCTGGATTTAACAGAGGGACTGGTCAGACGAGTGGAGGCAGAGGGCCAGGTAAGTGGGGGAAAACTGATCATCTGTCTTTAATAAAATAATTCCGGATTGTAATGCAACGTTAGGACATAATTATACAATTGTAAATTTGACATCTTTTTTGTTTCTTAAACACAAATGTAACACACCATAAAAGCAAAAATCTTCTGTAAAAAGATGTTTGTTTCCAAAATTTACAAAAGCCCTGAGTGGATCTAGTGTTGTGCTTTCAACATGTTAAAGTTGTTTTCCCTT
This sequence comes from Polypterus senegalus, assembly GCF_016835505.1. Lineage (NCBI taxonomy): Eukaryota > Metazoa > Chordata > Cladistia > Polypteriformes > Polypteridae > Polypterus > Polypterus senegalus. Next base: position 189,002,525 of record NC_053160.1, read on the forward strand.
CTTACATTTGATGTATTTAAATGGATTAGGTTACATCAAATTGCCATCTTTATATATTGAGATAATCTAGTTTTTCTACATTCTTTTTTCTTTGTAATATTTAGAATTAATTACTTACTGTGGGTGTTGCGTATCCTAGATTAGCTGTTCTAGTTTTTCAGTAATTCTGCATTATGTAATTTACTTAACCCGATAACTGCTAAATATTTGGTGAGTATCTGCACTATTGCAGCCAAAGCAATGCATGGCATATTTGGAAAAAGCTTTATTGATTCTACTTTTGTTTAAAGATTAATACCTGTAATCCTCAAACGTGAGGTTTGCAGTACATGTACAATTGTGTTTGTACTGTTGACACTTTTTTTGACATGACCTGCAGAATCTCATCGTCCAGGTCGTTCTCCTGTATATTTGACAAGTGAGAGTACTGCTGGAGAGGCCACTTGTTAATCCTGAACATGCAAATTACCCTCAAGGCCTCTTTACAAATATGCCGAATAGCTTATCATTTTTTGGTTTAAAGTTATAATCAGTTATATATAGAGTTTTTATTGAATTTTAGGCACATTAAGTGGATTGTTCAAGGTTAAGTCTATAATTCACTGCTTTTATTTTGTTGATTCAAGAGTCACACCCTAGTTGTAACATTTCTATCTACACTGCCCTAACAATTCTAGCCTTACTGCTGTTTACTTTCTGTTATCAATCACAGTTAAATATTTATTTTGTAGTAAAGATCATTTCCTCCGATCCAAGGAGTAAGTTGGGTGAGTTATCAAGAGAATGTGCACAAAAAGCTGGACAAGTTAAGAACCAGCCCCGGATTCAAAAGAAGGAGTTCGAAAGAGGGCAAAGGAGACCAGAAATGGGCAGAAGTCAAGGTAGGTCACAGATAGCATTTAATATATACATTTTAAGCCTAACATCTAAATCTTATTCCTTGCACATCCACAAGGTAGCACTTTTCATAGATTTCAAAATATTTAATTTTGAGGGTCTCTATGTTGCTGTTCTCAAATGTTTTACTTCTCAGCATTAGGAAATCTTTATAAATAAAATCAAGAGCTGTTTATTTGCCTGTTTTTCTGTTTGTTCACTGGTCCAACAAAATAAATTCTCGCAAAATTTTGCATTGGCTAAAGTATAGGCAACATTGCATAGCAGCAGTGAGAGGGGTTGTTGTGGGTTTGGCTGAGGCAAAAACCAGTACTGAGGCAGGAACCACAATATCTCATTGGGAAACTGCTGAGGCTGATGGGAGATCACTGACATCAGCACGCTCAGCCACAAAATTGTGTACTGGCCAAAGCAAGGTGTTATCTAAGACCACAGGTACTGTGTTTTCTTCTCAGTTAATAAGGAATAACAATTTTATTGTCTCGCTGGATAACAGGGCGGCACGGTGGAACAGTGGTAGTGCTGCTGCCTTGCAGTAAGAAGACCTGGGTTTGCTTCCCAGGTCCTCTCTGTGTGGAGTAATAAACCGTCATTAAAGAAAGCTAAGTTATTTCTCCTATGTGATTTCTTACTACTGTATCACTCTTTTATCAGGCTTATTCTGCTTCAACATTTTAGTGCCTTAGGAAAGCTACCAGCAACCACACAACCAAAGTCATCACTGACAGAAAAAATAAATTGCATCAGCATATTGAGTCGTGTGAGAGCAGCAGTGAGGAGACATATGAGAATATACAGCTAAAACAAATACATCCGTTGACACCTGCATTACTAGCATGTGTCCTGATTGGATAACATTTGGGTGCCTTAATAAAATGGGTGTAGATGCACTGGTGATCCGAGAGGACCTCACTAAACCATCCAATCGGTAGTAGCGACAGGCGGTGTGTACAAAGGGCAGGGACTTAATCAGTGCGAGCTAATGACCCACACTTACTGGGAATTCCACGTTCATGGGGAACAATTGCAAGCCCCAGTCCCCATCACGAATGGGGTTCAATGGCCACATTTGGAGCGAGTCAGAAACAGATAGCGATCGCGTTTAATGTGAGTGAAAATTTTCCCAAACGTTTTCCTCTAGTAAGATTTCAGTCATAAAAGTATCCTGAATTCTTTAATCATTGTACATTTCTTGTGTTATTTTCAACAGTGCCCTCACAAAACATGTTATCAATAGATAACGTTTGATTGTTTTAGTCTAGAAAAGTAATAGTGGTGGTAATTTACAGTCAAACAGAACGAGGCTCAGGATCTGCACTGGTATTTGGAAGGCTGTCTGTTCAAATCCCGTTACTGCCAAATTAATTACTGATTCTTACTTTCTCACAGATTTGAATTCAGACAACAGAATGTACTCCAAGTCTGCATCACCCCCTACAGAAAATGGATTTAAACTATATGTGGATCAACGGTTGTATGCAAGTCAAGGTAAAGGTTCATCCCGTCCAGAAAAAATGCCCCATTTTACAAAACAATCCCAGGACAACTGCTTTCCAAACAATAGAGTACAAGTGCTGCCAAGCTCCCCAACACCTTGCCAGGTTGGAAATGAACATTTTAGTGGCTATGATACAGACAGCAGTCAGGACTCCAGGGCGAAGAATAGTTCAAGTCGCAGTAAAGCGAAGGCTTGGAAGCCCATGAGACAAACGCTCAACGTTGACAGCGTATTTAGAGAGAATGAGAAGCAGCACCAGAGTCCTCGGCACAAGCCTGCATCCAATGAGAGAGTAATGAGCCCCAAACAGTGGCCCAGGGAGGACCGAATGCAGAAAAGCTTAATGACCATCTATGAGGATGAACAGAAACAGGAAACGGGAAGCAAGAGCTCACTGGAATCTGATGACAAAGGAAACACAGAAAAAGATAAGACTACAGGTTCGTTGATCCTGAAAGTCCATACTGATAGTTGGCAGATGCAGCGAACTGAATCAGGGTATGAAAGTTGTGACCGACTCAGTAATGGTTCTACAAATCTAGATTCTCCTGTTGTTGAAAATTCCATCTCCTTGGACCTCAAGTGTATGCCAGATCATCAGACATCCAGGTACGTTTTTTTTTTTGTTACGAATCTTAAGTTGCATTTTAATTTTAAAGTTGTGTTTTGCTCAAAGCAGGCGTGCAGACCTAGCAATTCCTTGCCTGTTTGCTGTGCATATTTCCCGCTTATCTCTATACAGTAGATACACATTCACTTGATAGAACATGCATTGTAGGATAAAAGTGGTAACCATAAGTTACTTTGCCAAGCAACTCAATGTGTTGCGATTTTTATCTTACAATCCCATGTTGTATTAAGTGTATACTAAGGGTGTGTCTGGGTGTATATGTGAACATGCCCTGTGGTATACTGGTGTTTTGTCCAGGTTCCTACTTTGTTCCTAATTATTCCAGAATAGGCTGTTGATTTTTTTTTTCCGCCTGACCCTTTAATGGAAGAGGTAAGTTCTGAAAATAGAAGGATATTTTACTCGGCTGTTTCCCTCCGTGGTTAAAAATAAAAAAAAATTGTCTGAAATAAAAAGCACAAGTTCTTTACTTCTTGATTATCATAATTCTGTGTAAAGACTGGGGACATGAAACTGTGATGCTTGAAGTTCCTACAGCAGGGGTGAGAAAAGTCAGTCTTGGAGGGCTGCAGAGGCTGCAGGTTTTTGTTCCAATTCAGCTGGTTAATTAGAAAACAATCTGTTGTCAATAATTTAATTTCATGGCTTGTTAGTGCTTTAACTGTACCATGTCAGGTCAATCTCACATCCAAGATTGTTGTTTTCCTTTCTAAGGATATCATCCAAATGATTTGAAGTTGAAAACAGATGTAATTCTCAGTCCTTCACTTTCTTTCTCTTTACTTTCCTTCCCAGTATTTAATTAAACCAAATAGTGCACAATAAATACACACGGGTGTAAATGGAAACAAGCTAAATGGAGAAATGCTGGTTTCTTTTGTAATTGGCATTTTATATATAAACGTCTACGCATGGAAGTGTGTGTGTCTGTCTGTCTGGCCTGGAAGTATGAGGATACAGCATGAAGTTCAAAGAAATCGACTCTGTCTCCAAAGTGAAACTGCCGAGAATGAGAAACTCGCTTAGCCACTAATACACAAGCGAGGCGAGCACATCAGCAAAACAAACCTCCGAGGAGACAAACTCACTTAGCCGCTTATAGATAATGGAGGCGAGCACATCAGCAAAACAAAACTTCGGAGGAGATAGAAACTCACTTACTCGCTAATATACAAGTAAGGCGAGCACATCGGCAAAACGAAACCTCCAAGGAGACAGAAACTCACTTACCCGCTACTAGACAATGGAGGCGAGCACATCAGCAAAGCGAAACCTCCAAGGAGACAGAAACTAACTTATCCGCTTATAGATAATGGAGGCGAGCACATCGGCAAAACAAATCTGCAGAGGAAAGAGAACCTCGTTTAGCTGCTAATACATAACCGATGCGATTGATTGATTGAAGTGCCAGAATCCATTGTTTCTAGGAGCCCAGGCTTTTTACAGCACAGGCTTACATAGCTAGTTACTAATAAGGAGGAATTAAAAACCGAGAAAACAGCTGTTTAAGACTTAAATAAGCAATAAGGGTTCAAAATCTTAACGGGCAAGACAACTGAAATGAAGCAAAAGTGCTAATTGAGCAATGAGTGGTTCTTATTAAGCAGTTAGGTTAGTACAAAAACCTGCAGCCATTGTGGCCCTCCCGGAACGACTTTGCCCACCCCTGTTCTATAGCTTTGGAACCGAGTCGGGAGGAAGAAGACAAAGCTTGCTGGGGGGAGCGGACGAAGAAGTGGCAGAGTGAGACTAGAAGTGGAGACACAGGGTTTCAAAGTGTTTTATTATTGTGTGCTGTTGTGTGACTGTGATTGTGCTGTGGGAAATGCTTAAGAGAAGCGTTTTACATGAATGAAATCCTCTTGTTGAGTGCAAATGGCATCCGAGCCTGTCTGTGCTGGGTGTTCGGGGAGCTGGAGCGCCTTTTGTTGGCCACAATTTTTACATCGTTTTGACTGGCTCGTGTCTATACCTTTTATGCACTTGTTTTTTATTATTATTTTTTTTTAACATGAGGAATTTCATTGAATCACTTATTTTTTCTGACGCTTCATTTAAATTTTCATTTTCGATTTGGGCCGTTTTCTTCCGATGGCAAAATGTTGATTCCTGTTGTCAGGATGTTCCTAGTAGGGGTGTGTCCTCGCAGACCGGGATCCTGTCAATCACGATGCAACAAGATTAAAGAGTAATTTTAGTTTCACTTCCTCTAAACTGATTCCATAACCCTTCTTTGCTGTTGAATTGTTAATTTTGTTATGATCTTCTGATTAAGAGCTTTGCTATTGTTTTTTTTTTTTTCTTTTCATTTTGTGACTTTGTAAAGCGACTTTGGTATTTGTTTGTTTTGACCTCTTGGTTCTGAACATTGCTTCATCTTTTTTTCCCCAGTTGCCTTTACACTGTTGTGCCATCTAGGCATAACAGTAACAAAATTAACTGTAGCCAAAACAAACCACAGAAACAAAATCTCTGGGGGGGAAAAAATTAAATTAAATTAAATACAGAAAAATATATGTATAAAAAAAAGAATATTACAGATGCCTATTTTATTAAGTTCTGCATACCACATCTGTCTCTTAACTTCTTTTTTTCTTCACAAGCCTGAAAGGTGGGCCTGCATAATTAAAGTGATAAACTATGGTGCTATCTCAGCTAGAACTTGTGTATTCTACATAATGACATAAGTGGTGTCTTCATTAGCATGAGTACGCTTAATTCCACAGAAGGGAAGGGGCGATACAGCACTTGAGCCAGTATAATGGATGACATTCTTCTTGCAATAAGGATTGTGGGGGGGAAAAAACATTAAGAGAATGCTAAAAAATAGTGGAAAAATTTGTGATCACATTTAAAGGTTAAACACAAAACATGCAAATCTGTGCATTGAAAGGAAACCGGAAATGTCATTTTCTGTCAGTGTGCTATTGTCTTAAAGAAAGTGTGTGAGCTCGTGTGTGTAATAAGTGAGCTGGTGTAAGAATATAACACAAAGCTGATGTGTGGTTCAATGTCATTGGTGAGTCGATGTAAACATGAAGACAGGACAAGAAGAAGATTTGTCTTGTACTGTGTTTGCTTGGCAGCAGTGGCGTAAGCAAGCAAGAGAGTGAGAAAAAAGATGTATTTTAATTGGTCCAAGACAAGTGAATACCTGCATTCAGTTAGCAGAACTATAACAAACCTTTTGACTGATAATAATATATAATAATATGCGCACAATGAGTCTTTAATACATTTATTTATTAAAAAACATGTTTCAGTCTCAGAGTATATATGGATACCTTTACAGTATGTATGTATGTGCCAGAAGACATTCAGTACAAGTTGGCAGATGGTGTCTCATCTTATGATTAGTCCCACACTGTTGCTGCAGGGGTAGTCTACAGTGTTTGTTGTACAAGGAAAGGGTGGATGCTGAAAAGCTGGTGCAATAATTTATTCTTAGTAAGTGTTTCAGATATGAAGAATGTACCTGATGTATATGTCTCCCAAGGTGAAACAAGTGTCAGTTTGTAAAGAGTAGTCAATTAATAATTAATTACATTTATATAGTGCTTTTCTTGCTACTTAAAGTGGTTTACATAGACAGAGGGGAGCCACTTCAACCACCATCATTGTGTAGCACCCACCTGGATGATGAGACAGCAGCCATTATTGCACTGGTATGCCCACACACATTAGCTATTAGGTGATGAAAGGAAGAGAGGGAGAGAGACAGGGGGATGATTAGGGGGGCAGAATGGCCAGGCCATAATGAACAATTTAGCTAGGACATTGGGATGAACTACTCTTTTCGAAAGACGACCAGGGATCTTTAATGACCACAGAGAGTCAGGACTTCAGTTTTATGTCTCTTCCATTCCAAAGGATGGTGCCATATTTACAGCATAGTGTCCTCATCACTGCACTTGGTCATTGGGATCCACACACAGACCACAGGGTTGCAACGGCCGACCACTTACCCAGAGCGGCCACTACACTACCAAGACTCTTCCTTGGATAACCTGAGGCTTCTTTATCTAGTAACAAGACATACTCCTTACAGGTTGTCTTATTTTTCCCAACACGATGAAATAACAAACAAACAGTAGACAGATATGTAAAACCAAATATGGATATATTGACAGTAATAGATATAAATATATATGAGGACTGACAAATATTCAATAATATGTATATGTGTGCACAAAACAGCACTATCCTAATGCCACCAGAGTTCAGAAACCTCACAATATGAAGATGAAAAGGATGACTCGGCTCCTGATTGATAACTGTGCTGCCCACAACAAGCTTCCACATTTAGATAATGTTTGCTTTGAATTCCTCCCACCCAGTTGCACAGCAGTGCTTCAGCCATTGGATTTGGGCATCATTCGCTCCCTGAAAGTGTATTATCACAAGGAAATGCTGAGAAAAATTCTCATCAGCATAAATTGCAGGCAGGAGGAGATTAAAATTAACGTGAAAGAAACTGTTGAAATGATTGCAAACGCCTGGGCGCAAGTTAAAGAAAGCACTGAAGTAACAAATACAGAATCTCATTACAACGACATTTTCACTAACAACAAAATATTTTTTAGGTACCTGGGAGTTCGTTGTAATGGAATTTTACCTGTATACAAATATTTACAAAGATCCCTCCCTTGCCCCTAAACACTAACTGAACAAGCACTAACACAGATGAAATGATAAATGGCGGTTGGATGTTGGCTGGTGTGAAATCTTGCTTCCTCCCAACAATACAAAAAAAAAAAGTGACCTCACCGTAATTGTCCTCGGCAGTGGTTGGCAAAAGTCCAAACCCTGGGGTTTCTCGGTGCTGGTTGTTGTGTTAATAATCCAGATCCTGAGGAAGCAAGTAATGGACTGGTACAATGTTCGAAATTGATTTGAAATATGCATAAAATTATTCTTTTCCTTCCTCTGTCTCTCTCTCTTCGCCTCTCTTTTGCCTTTCGCTCCTCTTGTTTAAACGCAGAATGTCTCGGATGTAACTGGTGCATCCAACAGGTGATTTCTGTCTCTGGGCTGCGGTCTCCCTCCATCATCCTTTCCCTTTTCACTTACGGGGACGAACATTTACTGATATACACATATAACGGACAGTAAACGGGACGATGAAACTAAATGAAACGCAACTCGACGCAAACACCACAACGTGGTCTCCCATGGAAGTACTGCCTGAGCCCAAACCTGCTTAGCTTCAGGTGGATGACTGATTCTGAAGTGCAGGTGGTATAGCTGCTGACAAGACGTTGAAGCGTAATTCAGAGCTTAGCCAAGTTTGTAACCAGAAGGTCCATCCTATTGTATGTCAAGTCAGAAACACAAAACCAAACATTTGGTGCGAAAGCATGTTCTGTTTTGTGAGATTGTTTTTCTTGTTTTGTTTTGATCTCTTTCAGTACTTCATATTTTTTTTAACTTATTATCAGACCGATGTCTATTCCCAAGATGACTTACAACATGTAAAGTTCAATCAGTTACAATTCCTTGTTTTTCCAGTTGAAGTATAGGCAGGTGAAATGACTTGCTTGTGGTCACATGGTGTCAGTAGTAGGATTTGAACCCACAACCTCAGCGTTCAAAGTCTTAGGGTGTAATCACACAGAATTTCATATCAATAATCTCTATCAAGAAATCACTGTACAGGGGGTCCTCGGGTTACGACACAGTTCTGTTCCTACAACACTGATGTAATCCAAATTTTGGTGTAAGTCGAAACACACTCTAGTCTAAGTCACTTGCCTATATTAACACATTTGCAAAATCATAATCTAGAACATAAAAACACAAAATCTAAGCCTGAGAAAAAAGAAAAGGACATAAATATACTGTACTGTACACTGTACTGTAGTAACAGAAAAAATGAGTGTAAAAATGGTTACCTTTATTCCTTCTCGTGTCTCAAGTTTTTATGGGAGTGAGTGTTGTAAACTTGAAACTTTGTATGTCGAAACGTTGTAACCCGAGGACCCCTTGTATAACCAAAAATCACGAGTGGCAAATTATATAGTTTCTAGCTGCGATCTTAAATAACCAGGAAGTGCACACTATTGACCTTTATGCCTGTTACATTGAGGATATGACAGCACCCGTGCAACATTTGGCACCTCAGCACCACACTGAAGAGTGTGAAGTTTATTTATTTATTTATTTTTTTTTTTTACAGTGGCCGGAGTGCCAATCCTGCCACCAACCCCAGAGTTTTCCCTGCAAGTTGGAGGACCTTCTTGCAGGGCTGGGTGCAATTTAATGTCATACCCAGGACGGCACAAAAAACAAAAAAATAAATAGAATAATTATTTCACTAAATGCTACCAAACCACCAAAAGTCAATTCTGGTTGAACTTTGTATTTCACAAGTTGAAATTAGGTGAGAGGTCAACGTCATGTCACAAGTGTACGTATGTATTCAGATAGCAAAGTTGACAAGCCACACAAAATTTTCACAAAGCAGCAACACCTATAAAAATTAATAACAAACATCACAGCAACACGATAATTAACTATAGAAGTGAGAAAGACAGGCTCAAACAATAGATTGGGAGCACTGCTGTAGTATTAAAAAACACAAATGACATAAATCTACCGTAAAGGACACATAAGAATGTCACAAAAATTCAAAATAAACCTATATATAACAAAAATGTTGAATAATAACCGAGTTACAGCTGAAGAGTACAATGAAACCTTGGATTGTGAGTAACTTGATCTGCGAGTGTTTTGCAAGACGAGCAAAAATTTTTAATAAACTTTAACTTGATAAACGAGCGAGGTCTTTCAGTACGAGTAGTACGTATACGCTCTGTCTGCCGAGCGTCACGTGATCACAGTCGAGCTGACGGTGGTTCTCTGTCTCGCTGCGGGATTGTGGGTAATCGTCTCCCATGCTCAGTCTCAGTCGGCATGCCTCACTCGTATATTCAACATCCGTACGAGCATATAATGTTTACCACAGCATTGTGACCACGTGTGTGTGTGTGTGTGTGTGTGTGTGTGTGTGTGTGCGCGTAAAGCATTTCTTATTTTGCCTGTGAGTGATGGATCTTTATAAGCACAATGCAATGTCACATTTCCATGAAATCCTCAAAAGGAGGCAAAAGCAACGGTCATTGGATAGGTTCCTTGTTAAAGTCGTAAAAAAAGAAAAAGATTCCAGTGAGCCAACAGACAGCAGTGATTCCTTTAGTTATAGTGAAAGTCGTCCTACATAACCCTCCTCCTCCTCCTCCTCCTCCTCCTCCTCCTCTCGCCCCCCTCACACCACGATTCTTGTGAAAGGTGAAGTGCAGGTAATTTGTTTTATCTATTTTTACATTATATTTTGCATTAATCATTTTATATGAATATTTTTGGGCTGTGGAATGAATCGTCTGAGTTTCCATTATTTCTTATGGGGAAATTCGCTTTGATATACGAGTGCTTTGGATTACAAGCACGTTTCCGGAACGAATTGCAACTCGCAAACCAAGGCATCACGGTATATTAAGGATATGTAAGTGAAATTAAGGCCCACTGTTTTTTAAAGGAGGGCTCCTGTAAATATCAGAAGTGATATTTTTTAAACTTCACACATAACACATTTTTTAGGATGCTGTAAGTTTAACAAGAAGCTCATTTACAATTCTGTTTCCTATTGCAGAGATCGATTTGAGCAAAGAATATCGGATTTCTTGATGTCTGCTAATATACATTCTGCAGTTTCACAAGGTAAGCAAAAGATTACGAGTGCTCATATGTGAACAAATTCTATACCATTTTGAGATTACAGCATCAAAAATTGATAAGTAGTAATGGTGTCTTGTTTCAGCATGCTTTACTCTGAAGTAATCTGATATGTAGTGGTGATTGCTTGGTAAGTATTATAGTTCAGCAGCTAAGCAGTTTATTGCTGCTGCAAGGAGACCACATTTCCGTAGTGCATTAGCTTCTTTATCTGTAATGCAGTACACAGTGTTTGTTCACTCTTGCCAAGAAAGCAGAGAATAATCCTGTCCTGAACAGGAATTGGCACATATTTACTTCTGCCTCCAGGAACGGACTTAATAAATAAAAGCCCCGTTCATTTTAAAAATTACAGAATGATTTGTGGGAATGTATATTGCTTTTGCAAGTAAAGAGAACGTAGGCTTGATGTCAACATGTATTTGATTCTGCATTAAAACAGAGGCAGGGAGCCTTCACATCTAATTAGAATTTGAAATTCCCAAAAATACGGAATATGAGGGCAATCCTTTCAACAAAGACGGCCAGATGTGTTTTCAGATCAACAAAATGAAATTGCTCTAATGTTAAAATGTGCCACCTTTTTGTGTAAAGGTCCTCCATTTCTGGCTTTTAATAATGTGGTGTTTGAGGATTTATTGTAATCTATTCAGTGGCGAATCACCATACTGTGCGCTATCTGTACTGTCAAATCTGTCTCACACCACAAGTAAACAAAGGTTATTTGTGTAGCTGTTATGATCCAATTTAAAGATAAAGAAACGATGAGTTCATTTAAAATTATACATGGGTTGAGAGAATCAAAAGTAACATTATTTTTTCTCCTGTCTATAATTAATCTGTTTTTAGTAAATATGGCCTTAAAGCTGTGGAGTTTATCATTAAGCTCTGTCTTTGCGTTTTTAGGGTATTGTTATGTGTGCTTCATGTGCAGAATTACCCCACTTTACAATTTTCTGTTCAAGTGTTTTTGAACAACCCTTCAAAGCAAGCATTCTACAAGGCACGCTACAAAGCCAATAATATACAGTGGGAATAGAAAGGAATCCCCCCCATTCAAAATATTCCCATTATTTTCCTTTATGGCCCTAAATTAAACACACACAAAAAATATTTCTTCCCAGCTTTGCTTACTCAGTGCAACCTCTAACATCCAAGTGAAAGATATCATAGCTACAGTTCAGAAAAATGATAAAAAATCAAAAACAAGACCTACTGAGATTAATAAAGGATCACCCCCCCCCATGTCATTTTGTTGACCACCTTTTACTTTAATGACAGCCTTGAGTCTGTTGGGATTCTTCTCTATCAGCTTTGCACACCTAGATTGAGCCCACTAAATATCTGCCCCCTCTTCTTTACAGTTTAACTGTTCAAGTTCGGTCACATTGGATGGTGGGCGTTGGTGGTCTGCTATCTTCAGATCTTTCCATAGATTTTCAGTGTGATTTCGGTCTGGGCTCTGACTGGCCACACCAGGACATTCACTTTTTTCTCCTTCAGCCACCATGTGGTCAATGTTGCTGTGTGCTTCAGGTCGTTGTCGTGTTGAAAGGTGAACATTCTGCCCATCTTCAACTTTCTGGCAGAGGGTAGCAGGTTTCCCTCTAGAATTTGACGGTATTTTGCCCCATCCATTTTTCCTTCTACCCTAACGAGAGCCCCAGGCCACCCACAACAAGATGCTGCCCCGTCCATGCTTTACTGTTGGTATGATGTGTCGTGGATGGTGAGCTGCATTGGTGTACCGTTTGGTGTTGAGGCCAGATAGTTTGATTTTGGTCTCATCTGACCAGAAGACCTTTTTTCCACTTGGCATCATAATCTTTAATAAGCATTCTGGCAAAGCTCAAACGAGCCTTAATGTGCCCTTTCTTGAGAAGTGCGACCCTCCCGAACAAGCCACAATTGTGGAGCGCTTGTCAAATTGTTGTCACATGCACACAATGACCACTCTTTGCCATCAAATCCTGTAACTCCTTCAGAGTGCCCATTGGCCTCTTGGTAGCCTCTCTTACCAGTTTCCTCTTTGCTCTTTCATCCAGTTTGGAGGGATGGCCAGATCCAGGGAGGGTCCTAGTAGTACTAAACACTTGCCACTTGGACTTTACTGGGCTCCTTGGGACTGATAAAGCCTTTGAGTTTTTTTGTTTTCATCTCCTGCCTTATGTCTGTCCACAACTCTATCCCTGAGATCTTTTGAAAGTGGCCTGCCACCCATAGTCAGTTGTTTGCTGTCAGTTGCAGTACCAAGCAAGGGAATGAATGGATCAGGAACAGCTTCACTAATCACACAGATTAAAACTGGTCACAAGTGGAAGGAAGACAGTAACAGCAATGGAAATGGTGGGCACTGACACCTGAGTGAGTTTAGGTGGGGGGTGACCCTTTATTAATCTCAGTATTTTATTTTTTAAATTCTTCTGATCTGTAGCTGTGATATCTTTCACTTGGATGTTAGAGATTGTATTGAGTAAGTAAAGCTGGAAAAAAATATTGGATTGTGTGTTTACATTTAAGGGTGTAAAGCAAAAAAAAAAATGGAAATATTTCGAAGGGGGGATTCTTTTCTATACCCACTGTATAGGTTTTATGAGTCATTATATATAACTAGCCGTGACTGAACATCGTGCTGTCCATGGAGAGATGGCTGCAGTATTGGATGGATGCAAGATGTAAGCGCACAGGACAGACGAGAAAATGGCTCAATAATTTGTACACTTACATGCTTCTATATGAATGCCTGTAACGTGTTATATACTGTATAGAGTACACGGCATACTTCTATGCTTGTGTAACTCCGTACTAAAAATTAAAATGCCACCTTATCCACAATATTTTGAGTAAACCCTCTTGTCAGTGTTTACTCGCAGTCACTAACTACCAAAAATATCGTGTGTAAGAAGTGTTGACAGCGCAAAGAAACGCGTTATATTTGCGGCACATGTGCTTCTGAGTCTGCCCACCACCACCACCCCATGTTAGATAAGATTTCTGCAGAGAACACTAAATTTAATTATTCTGCAATGCTTGCCTTTTAAAATGCATTTGGCTAATCAGATTGTGTAGACATGCATGTGCACACAGGCTTAAGGCAAGGCGGCAAAAACCTTGGGTGATGGTGAAAATGCATTTGGATTTCATTTAAAATTATTACAAAAAGAGTTGCAATGCACTTATCGTAATGAACCATTATCGGTGCTCATTATAGTCTCCGTATTTCAAAATAGTTCTTAGAGCCAACAAAACTTGAAATGATATTAACTAAATTCTCGAAAACGCATTTCAAAGTCACAAAGCAATGCTCTTCTGTGTTCCACGAAGAAAATAAATGAGAAAAGCCCGCTAAAGTAGCCAGTGTTCTTGCCTCAAGATCTGTCACTTGACGTCAGTGATGTTTTATTTATCGTTTGGAATATTTTGGCAGCACGTCCTTGACAACGTGTTAAGCTCGTCCATACTCATGTTTCTTCCACAACGTGGCCCCCCGTGCTCGGTCGTATTTAGACTCCTTGTTAGCTTTGAGCCAAGACTCTGCTTTCTCTCAGCATATCTCCTTGCATGGATCTCTGGATTAGCCAGGCGAAAAAAAAAAGTCTATTTATGTAATGCTCATCAGGCTGCCAGCGACAGAGTACGTGTGCTTTAGGTTTTCACAGGAGGTCATCTATATGTCAGTCCTTTAGTCAGTACCAATAAATTTTAAATGACACCACTAGTGACTTGCAGTTAAAATAAATCATCGGTAACAGTGTGAAATGTTCTTACAAAGTAGAGCATGCAGCCACGTGCTTAAAAATTCGAGCTGATGCCGACAATGTCTATCTGGTCCAATTAAGATATGCAGTTGCTCAGTGCTTAACTGCTTAAATTTACAAGTCATTTTTTTTGCCCTTTGCAATTATTAGTTTTTCTTACAAAGGAAAAACCTCCTTAGCAATGCGAGTGTCCAGCTTTAGTTGCTTATGCCAAGTAAAGTAAAACCTTGTGGCTTATGAGCTTCTTTTAATGATGTGCTAACTGCCAGATTAACCTTGTGGATCAGATGTGTGAAGTTGTTTGAAAATCCCGTAATGCAGACCTCGGAATTTCTTCTTGTTTATTTTAGTGTAGTGTTCGGAAGTTCTCTATGGGTCTTCATTCATATGAAATAATAATGCCGGTTACACCATTTATTAAGGGGATGCTGCAATCAAGGTCTGTGCATATACTGTGCTTGTAGGGCGCCTTGAAAAGTATTTAACCCCCTCAGTGTTTGTCTCATTTTATTGTATTACAGTCTGGAATTAAAATGGACTTTCATTTGGATCTTATGTAATGGGCGTAACAATATAGTCCAAATTGTTGAGGTGGAGTGAAGATAAAATATCTTGTAAATGTCTCGCCCCAGTGCTTTTTTTATATAATAGAGAGAGAAGACTTTTTTCAAGAGATTTTTTTCCAAGCCCCGCAAGACAACAACAACATTTATTTATACGGCACATTTTCATACAAATAATGTAGCTCAAAGTGCTTTACATGATGAAGAAAGAGAAAAGAGACAAAGTAAGAGTTAAAATCAGAGAACACTAATTAACATAGAATAAAAGTAAGGTCCGATGGCAAGAAGGAGGAGAGAAAAAACACAAAAAAAAACTCTGGGCGGCTGGAGAAAAAATAAAATGTGCAGGGGATCCAGGCCACGAGACCACCCAGCCCCCTCTAGGCATTCTACCTCACATAAATGATCAGTCCTCATTGTATTCAGGGTTCTCATGGAAGGACTTGATGATGACGGTCACGTGGACTTCTGGCCTTTAATCCATCAAATGCCATGAGATTTTTTAAAATCCCATCCATCAACCAAATTCCACCACGCCAACGGTCCTCTCGCCTTTCATTGGTGTGAATGCTTTTGACAGACACACTTCCTGCCCTCTCAGGTCTTATAAGTTTTAACGTTTTCCTCACTTTAAGTTCTCAATTAAAGAAAACGTATTATGTCCAAATCTTATTGAAGAATTTCATCCCGAAGGGTTATCAACAGAAGCAATGAGAACGCGGGCAATCCAAGCACCGAGAAACGATGACGTCAAACAAATTAACGGCAAAAATGTTGATTAGTTACATGGAAAATTGGTTAAATGCATATCAATAGACTCTGCTGAAACAGTCGGTGGTGGTGATGCGGAAGATGAAAACATCAACTTACAATGTCATGAAGAATATCTACAACCGTTAACACCCTCCAGTCTTCCACCACACAAATTACTGTAGAAAGAAGGATGTATCCAAGAAAGGTAATTTAGTACATCTTCTACGGATAACATTAGAATTCAAAAAAGTTGTTTTATTTAATAGAGAGAAAGAAATGAAATTCAACCATGACCAGTTATACGTTGCGTTGTCACGATGAAAGTCCAAACACAGAATCAAATTCAGTGCGATATTGACGAAAATGTAATTCAAAAAATTGCTTTTACTGAAGTTTTACAGTAAAAGTGTAAGTTTAAAAAGTATTTACGTGTTAATTTCAAAGCCAAACAGAACTAAATCGTATTACACAACAAATAACTCTAACGCAACATGAAACATAATTTACTTTAAAATTAATAAGTTTTACTATTTTTTTTTACTATGGTTAATAGATAGATAGATAGATAACTTTATTAATCCCAAGGGGAAATTCACATAATCCAGCAGCAGTATACTGATACAAAGAAACAATATTAAATTAAATAGTAATAAAAATGAAAAGAATTAAAATAAAATTAATGTTCGCATTTACTCGCTGTAATGTAAAAGATTTAGCTCTATTATGCATAAGTAACAATTCCCATGAAAATAACAATCTGTTTAAATTGTACATCCGCATCCCCATACGCGAGTGGCAGAACCACAAAGAGGCTAGTGAGTAGCACAGGCCCGGGGTGTTGGCGAGCGAAGCGTGCAGGGGGCAAAGCCGCCTAGTGTGTATGTGTATGTATATATGTGTATATATATAAAGAAAAGTGAGAAGTTGAGAGTGCATATGTAATAATTCTCTTTGCTATGAAACCCCTAAATAAGATCTGGTCCAACCAGTTCACCACAGAATTTACATAATAAGTTGATTTGGGGTTCACTTGTATGCAGTCAAAGTGTCACATGATCTGTCACACGAAGTCTGTTCTGAGAGACCCCTGACTGCAACACTCCAAATAGGTCAGAGGAGTATGGATCAGGATTGGGTTATGAAAAAAATATCCTAAACTTTGAATATCTCACGGAACACCATTAAATCTATGAGAACAAAATGAAAAGAATATGGCACCACTGCAAACCTGGCAAGAGAAGGCCGGCCATCAAAACTCACAGACTAGGCATTAATCGAGAGATGCAACAAAGACCGTTTGCCCTTGAGGGATGGGCAAATAACTCCGCGCCTAGGTGTGCTAAGCTAATAGAGACATTCAGCAAGAGACATGAAGCTGGAAAGGTGGAGGAGCTACAAGGTATTGATTTGGGGGGTGAATACCTATGCACACTCAGGACTTCTGTTTTTATTTTTTTTATTGTTTGTATCTCAATCAAAAATATTTTGCACTTTCAAAGTGGTAGGCATGTTTTTTGTAAATCAAATGGTGTTAACCCATTGTAATCCATTTTCCATGTTGTAATGTGACAGACACCTAGGGGGACTGAATACTTTTGCAAGGCACTGTGTGATAAATAATGAACCCGTTCAAAATTCAAAAAGAAATGTATTAGAAAGCAGTGGTTTTATTATCAACAGTAAGTCTGTCAGAAATCTAAAGAAACTGTTAAATAACTTTTATTTTGACCGGTGACACGACTGAAAGTCTGCATTTAAGCATGGCACCTCATAAAGTGCATGCCTAGGAGAACATGTGCTGTAAATATAATGTGATTCTTGCACTGTTCATGCATTTAACAAACAACACATTTGGTAGATAATTTCTGTTTACTCAATAGGTGGCAGAATATCCATGTACTGCTGACTTGACAGTTGGGACAAGTTGGACATTTTTGTTGTAGCCATCCATATCAGTGCCAGAGCCTACAGGCTCCACATCATCCAATCGATTGTCAGCATCTTGAATTACAGTCAGTATCACTGAAATATTCATCTTGCTTGTTTCACAACATCTGTAGCTTTATAACTTTTTCACAAAGACATAAATGTCTATTTATAATACTACAGTATATTCCGTAAGCTGTTGTGTCTAAAAGGAAAAAATCCAATGGCTAACCACTAGATGGCACTGTAGTAGGTAAGTGAGATGTGGCTTTAAAGCTTGTCAGCAAACTGGCTGCCTCTGTAGTTGGGTGTAAACTGATATATGAGTTACATTGTGTGTCGCGCCCTGACAGGCTCGGTGAGATACGACTTAACTTGTACCTCACATTCAAAGTGTTAAGATTTCCTGAATTGTGATCTAGCGCATTTCAGCTGGTAAACATTTTGAACAAAGCAATTAAAGTGGTTGCAGGTTCAAATCCCCATCATTGCCAAAAGAGATTATACTCTGCTGGGCCCTTAACCTTCAATTGCTCCAAGGGGGGCTGTACAATGGCTGACCCTGCACTCTGACCCCAAAGGGTATGTGAAAATGAACAAATTCATAATGCGAGAAATTGTATAAGGTGAAATAAAGAACAAAAAAAAGTGAATATTTATAGAATCCTTTTTTTTTATAATTAGGTTCAAAGGATATGTAGAATTTATTTTCATTTTGACTATAGAGGTTTTTATTTTTTTATCAATGGGAAAATGTTCCAGGTAAACGAACATTTATCTCTATAGTACCTTTTTTGAAAGCTTGCATATTATAATCTTCTCTCTTGACTTCTCACTACATACAAGATACAGTAAATCCTCACTATGTATGGATTCCGTTACTGCAGTTCCTCAGTATCCTCGTATGTCTGAACCTTTCTTAACCGGCGCTCCCTTTGTCGAGAGCGTTCCCATAAAGCCTGCTTCTCAGACTTTGTCATTTTGAGGCGCCTCCTGTCTGCTTTTATACGGCCCAGCTTTAAAGGTACTCCCCTAGCTCTGTGAGACACTTAAAAGACCATCACGCCATTAAAATCCATTCAACAGTAGTTCAGTTCCTCCTTCCAAATTGACTTCAATGCATTTCACTAACTTCTCAGATATTTCAGCAATTTTGCCAAACTCCCAGTCTGCCCGACAGATAGCCCATTATCTAGGAAACCATAGTCTTAAAGTGGCTTAAACTAAAGTGCTTAAAAATATTCCATCTGTGATGGGCAGCTATTTCCATAATTTGTTAGTTATATTTTGATCTCAATAAATTTAAACCTAACCCTTATTTCTTGGATAGCCCCGGGTTTTCATCCATCACGTTTGCAGTATGAAGGTGTTTCCTGGAAAGGTCAACATCTTTTATAAGGATCCATGGGGGGGGCGTTGGTTGTCAATTTTCCCACTGTTATGAAAGTAATGTAAGGATGGCTATTTTATCTGTAAGCTATAATATACATTTTAAAATATATACTGTATATGATTTTTTTTTCTTTTTGCAAACTAGGCAGGCAAGAATTGGAAAGTACTGACACGGATCTCTACAATATGGAGAGGTAAACATTTTGACATTCAGAAGATCGTGTATTTTGCTTTACACAATGTCTGCCTTTATTAGTCTCAATATAATTTACATAATATTCATGAATTCATAATTTTTCATTTGGTTTATGTTAATAGATTTATTCAAATACTTTTATGAAATGAGTATATTATCCTCAATTTTAAATGGTTCATATAAATTTATCATTTAAGCATCTTCCAAAAATAAACTTTTAAAACTATTATTTTAAGAGTTTAAATGCCAAGTGAAGTATGATACTATGCATGAGCTTTTTAAACAGTAAGACAAGTGGTAGCTGGGACGTCCATCTGAGAAGAAGCTGGCATTTTCCAGCAAGCAGTCTTTTTGCTGTCAGATATGGGAGGGTAGAAGTTTATTGAGGAAACTGGAATAGTTTATACAAGTGCCTGTTAAATCAGCTTGGGATTTCTTGAAATTGTACTTTTATTTCTGAAACAAAAATAAGTTCTGATATTATTAAATAACCCAAAACCCTGGCGACCCGAGATCCTGGGTGCCTCCAAACTCAGTCTGCAGTAGGCTGGTGCCCTGCCCGGGGTTTGTTTCCTGCCTGTGTTGGCTGGGATTGGCTCCAGCAGACCCCCGTGATCCTGTAGTTAGGATATAGTGGTTTGGATAATGGATGGATGGATTATTAAATAACTCCCATGGCCTGTGGCATCTGTAGCTCATCTAAGAATTGATTATGTATTATAAATTTGTTTGCTTCTCTGAGGACATGTGCCAGATATTCCTGTTGTCTTATGCCGTGTTCCATTTGAAGTTGGAGTTTGCGAGGTCCTAGTCAGAGTTTTCTACTCGTACATCTCCTTAAGTTGGGTTTCCAACTCGGAGCTGGTCAGCCAAGTCCGAGTTTGTCCAACTTCAGATCATGACGTCAACCCAAAATGGCGATGTACATCATCTACTGTTTATTAGCACTTATTTCTCATTAAATCAGTCGTACACACAGTAATGTCCAACTTCTGTCTATGGACATGTTGCTATGGTGTTAGGATATAGAAAATAAACGATAATAATGTGTTGTTAACAACTTTTATTCCAATGGAGCAATCACAACAACTGTTTGCCTGGATGCATCCATGTTGATTTTCCAAATGTTTTACTGCAATGCAAACAACTTGGCTGTGATGTCATTCCCAGCTCTGACATCTGACCTCTGAGGTAAAAGGAAATGCAGCATTAGTTAGTAAGTACAGTAGTCTGTTGCCATAACATCACCCAGACGTCCTCACTGCCAGTGCCTAAGGGCCACAGATGATACTCTTGATTCCATATAAAGACATTGTGCTGTTCTTTGGGCTTCTTTCTGTCATTTTTATTTGGGAGTGTAAGCTGGTATTAAAAAGAAACGCATGGTTTTCTTCAGCAAATTGATTTCTTTGTCTTAATATCTCCACCATAGAAACTGGTTAAGAGGCATTGTGCCTCATTTCTCAAAAAACATTTCCATGGAGTGTGTGCCACCTGCTAGGTACAGAGATAAAACTGCCTCTTCTTATTCTTTGTCTGCAAACAAATTAGATCAGTACAATGCAGTGCACCTCATTCAAATAAATTACTTTTTTGTAACGAACCACCGTGTTTCCCCCGAAAATAAGACAGGGTCTTATATTAATTTTTCCTCCAAAAGACGCACTAGGGCTTATTTTCAGGGGATGTCTTGTTTTTCCATGAACAGAAATCTACATTTCTCTCTATTATAAAAAAAAAATCTTGGAAGGAGACGATATGTGATTTTCTCTGAGACACTTTAACAACCCGCAAGACAAGGCAGTGAGACAAAAGGACAGCTGCTGTACAGGCTTTTAAATGATCGACACGCAGCACGACAAGCAGAGCACGCAGCTCGGCAGCAGTAAGACAACATCTGATCCGAACGCGTCCCCTTAGCGTGCGTTCAGCCCCCCCCCCCTTCACAATGCGAGCAGCAGAGATGCAAAGTGGCTGGCGGGCAGTGCGCCCCCGGGGGGTGGGCAAGTGAAGCTAGCCGGGGCACAACCCCCTAGTATTCTGGAACAGAAATCTACATTTATTCAAATACAGTCATGTCATCATCTTGAACATCATCATAACTCTCCAAACCCCAAATTCCATTATGAATTTCTTGCGACTCCATTTCCTTTGGAACAATTGGCCCCAATCTCTCATGTCTAGCAATAGGGCTTTCCTTAAATGAGCACCTCCTGTCCATGTAGCCTGCTTGTAGTGCATCCGGATATCCAACTTCTTCTCTTTGCAGAAAGCAGTAAGATTTTTGCCCTGGGACTCCTCCACAATTACTTTTTGTTACTCGACAGAATAGCTCTATCTTTTTGCACTCATCTTGTCGTTTGGGTCAAAATACCGGTATTATTTCCTGTTCATCTGTGTACATGCGGTAGTGGTAGGCATTTATCGCTCATCCAAAGGCACCTGCGCGGGATTGTAACTAGGGCTTATTTTTGAGGTAGGTCTTATTTTCGGGGAAACACGGTATATTTCAAAGCACAATAAAATCAGAAAGTGTAAATTTTGACCCTTAGTAGGGGGACACCTTGGCAGTGATTCAGTGTGCACAGATTTTTGTAACCGTGGGAAGAAAGAGCGCAGTATGTTTAGAACGTATATAAAATGGTTTTGATGCTTTGAAAAATTTTTTGAAGGTAGGCCGTGTACATGCATATAAATTCAAAAACAATTTGGGGAAATGACACAAGCCCCAGTTCAGGTTGAAATCTATATATCAAAAATGGGAAGCCTCTGTCTGCTTTAATACACTTTACTCAATGCTGTGTCTCCAAATATTTTTGTCATATTTCAATTGCACTGCTATATTATATTGAGGATTACTTGTGTTCTCCTCTGTATATTGTATTGTATTGTATTGACCCCATTTTTTTATTTTATTTTTTTTTTGGACACCCACTGCACGTCAAACTTACTTGGAAAGGGGTCTCTCTTTGAGCTGCCTTTCCCAAGGTTTCTTCCACTTTTTTCCCTACAAGGTTTTTTTCTTTTTTGGGGGAGTTTTTCCTTGTCGTCTTAGAGCACGGGTGTCATACTCCAGTCCTGGAGGGCTGCAGTGGCTGCTGGTTTTCTTTCTCACCCTTTTCCTAATCAGTGTCCAGTTTTCACTGCTAATTAACTTCTTTTCCCTCTATTTTAATAGCCCTGTTTTTAAGGATTAAGTCTTCTGAATTGATTCTTTTCTTCATTGAATGACAACCAAAAAGAAGTGAAACGAGCCAACAGATGACCAGCTAAATTGGGGCTTCAAACTCCAAGCAGTTCCTTAATGAGAAGCTGATTCTTGCTGTTAATTAAACCCGTTATTCAATTGCATGGCTTCTTGCTGCTCTCTTTCTGCCACAGCAGACATTTCCAAAACTGTTGATATTCTGTTTCTTTTTCCTAAGAACTCCTAAAATGTTTTGGTAACCTGAGGGATCGACCTTACTGAGACCTTCATCTTTATTTTCAGATTTTGTTTGATGGGTACAGGTGAGCTGGTCATGTCCTGCTTGTTTTATGTCTCATTACTGTCTGGCTGCTAATTAAGGAAAAAACAACTAAGGGGCCTGAGTCAAGCTAATTAAAGCTAAGGCTAAAGAAGTTAATTAATTAGCATTAAAAACTGGTCACTAATTAAGAAGATGGTTAGAATGAAAACCTGCAGCCACTGCGGCCCTCCAGGACTGGAGTTCGATGCCCCTGTCTTAGAGAGTCAAGGCTGGGGGCTGACAAAAGGCAGGGCCTGTTAAAGCTCATTGTGGCACTTGTGTGATTTTGGGCTTTATAAAAATAAGTTGTATTGTATATAAATTGTTATCAAAATAATATTTATTTGATCATATGATCATTAAGAAAAGTATTGTTAGTGGTGTTTAATAAAATGACTGCAGTAAAATAAGCATAACCATCTACTGTATGTGGTAAAGCAGCAGTTTAACAGAGGGACACAGTTTAGCCAAATAAAAAACAATTAGAAAGATTAGATGGGGGAATAAAAATTGTTACAGCTACATTTTTAAAAATCTGTTTATTTTTAAAATAAAAACAATTTCCTCAGAAGCTTCTTTCAAAACAGAAGCCCTGTCTTTGGTTTAATGCTAGCTGTTTTGTGATTTAACTATTTATACAGAATAAACAGTCGAGTTTAGCCATCTTCTTGTGCTCATCAAAATATTTTCCCTTCCTTTGGTTTTGGTTATCTAATGTTTACCTTTTTTATTTTTTAAAGATTCACATTTATACCTGAAAATAAAGGAAGGATAAATAGTTCAGATGGAGACCCAGGCTTTTCAGAGCAAGTAAGCATAGATGCAAAGAAGTCTGATGGAAGTGCAGGAATTGTCGGACGTGTCATTCCATCTCTAAGCAACCTGGAGAAGACAAGTGCCGTCGATTGGAACAGTTCGTCAAAAGTACAAGACTACTTATCAGAAATAAGGACACAAACACTTCCAGTTGCCCCCCCGCACAAGACGATCATGTTGAAGTCTGATCTTCAGTATGAAGAAATGGCTAATTCTAGTACTCTCGCATACAATCGTAATCATGGTGGGCCAAACGAAATTAATAGATATCAACAGAATGACAACAGTGATTCATCTCAATCCATCTACCAAAATGTGCCACCACCACTACCTCCAAAGAGATACCAGTCACTGCTGCATTCAGAGGATACCTGGCAAGCATACGGTAGGAGACCTGCTTCAGACCCTCGGTTAATGAATACTTATAATCCAAGAAGATTTCCAAACACATCCCCTTCTAAAACAAACAATCTGCGAACTGATGAAGCTGCAGAAGTCAAGGCGAGCACATTAAAAAACTGCACATCTACTTTTCCTGACCAGAGAAGCAGGGATCTGCCTACAAGTGTGACAAATGACTCCAGTGAAGGTGTTCTACTTACCACATATTTTTCTGTTGATAACTGCATGACAGACACTTACAGAATGAAATATCACCATCAGAAGTCTCCGTTTTATGGCATGGGTACTAAAGGAGGCAGTAGTCAACCAGAAGAACAGATGTCATCATCCGCAAATTTCTTGATGGTCAGAAACCGAACTGGCCTATCTGAGGCTCTAAAATCTCCAGAAATAACAAAGACCCAAGCTGAAACAGGTAATGTTAAGTACAGACAACCTCCCTGAATTATAATCTTCTGTTTGGTTTAGTGCTTGAAGTTGGCCGACTCTCACCGGTACTCCGTACCAACACTTCTACATTTTACTATTCAGAGTATTGTCCCCCTTTTTTCATTCATAATGGCACTTCTCACAATCTCCTGGTACTGTTATACCACACATGCCGACCTGCCACCATCTGTAACTCTATTGCCTGCCATTTAAGGCGGGTATCCCCTACCCTCATTCTAACCCCTAATGTTAAAGTTTCTCTTTTTCCCTGCTTTTAAATACAATTTTAACCCTAATTTTACGGTTTAGAGATGGGTGGGTGATTAGGTCTATTTTTTAAGGGGTGGGTATTTCTAAGATAGATTATAACCTGCTTTCAGACCTGTTTATTTACCTTTTTTAGACTCTTTATAAACCTATTTATACCTTTAGTAAAAGGATCATTTAGGGGGGAGTATTTATTTATAACGAGGGGTGGTTTTAATACTAGTGACATGTTTCTAAGTAAAATTGTTTTTTTACGGGCGGAGTGTGCCAGCGCCTTTGTCCTTTGGGACAGTCATCCTCTACTAACCCTAACCCTAATTTCTGTAAGCTGACATCTTTACCCCTGCCTGACATCTTTACCCCTTACACAAGTCTGCTTATGTTATATAACTGCTTCTCCCATTGTGCTTGTGGCAAGTATGAATGTCTATTTTAAAGTTAGACTGATTAGGAGAGGACAACAAGAATAAAACTTTAGGACTTTTTCTCCCAAGGGGGAAATTTGGCTTTTCACAGGAGCTCTTTAAATAACAACATTTATTTCTATCGCACATTTTCGAACAAACAATGTAGCTCAAAGTGCTTTACGTGATGAAGAAAGAGAAAAAAGACAAAATAAATAAGAATTAAAATAAGGGAACACTAATTAACATAGAATAAAAGTAAGGTCCGATGGCCAGGGAGGACAGAAAATAACAAAACAAAAACAAAAAACTCCAGATGTCTGGAGACAAAAAATCAAATCTGCAAGGGTTCTGAGGCCACGAGACCTCAGTCTCAATCAGTTGTCATGGTCTTCATGGTTCTCATGGAAGAACTTGATGATCACGTGGACTTCTGGCCTTTAATCCATAAATGTTGGGACATCACGGTGCTTTGATCAGGTGGTGGTTGCGCAGATCGCCACCTCAGAAAACAGGAAAAAGAACAGAAGAGAGAGTAGGGGTCAGTACGGATTTTGGAGCCTCCATGAATAATAATGATAATTAATTGAATATACAGAGCATCAGATTTAAACTAAAATGAAGCTATGAGAAAGCCATGTTAAAGTAATGTGTTTTCAGCCGTTTTTTAAAGTGCTCCACTGTATCAGCCTGGTAAATTCCTATTGGCAGGCTATTCCAGATTTTAGGTGCATAACAGCAGAAGGCCGTCTGCCCGCCTCACCACTTTCTTTTAAGTTTAGCTCTTGGAATTCTAAGCAGAAACTCATTTGAAGATCTAATGTTACAACTACATAACTGAAGAAATATATAAATGTAAGTGCCGAGGTAGAGGAAAAGCAACAATCAAATTGAGATGAAATACATACAGGTAGCCGGCAGCTTCAGCAAGTGAGCGCCTCCCTGTCAGAACTGTTAGCAACGAGCCTGTTGATGTAGCTAATGGTACCTACAACGTTGGTGTTCATGAGCAGGTCAGACTGTTGATTAAGTGCTCTTTACAAAATAAATGCCTAACCATTAAAGGTTTTAAAAAAAGAAAAAGGAAAAAAGCTGAGCTGAAGTCAATTTTGGTGCCATCACCAAAATGATTTGAATAATTGGAATTTATATTGTGAGCATTTAGGCCTGTTAATACTTGACACATCAGCGTTGCTGTGAGGGTTCAGAAAGTTGTACCTGCACGAACCTGTAGGCATCTACTGCCCCTTGTGCTGCACATGTAAACATTGGCTTGTTCGAGGAAAAGTTGTGTAAAGCGTTGTTACCCACACCTGTACAACCTAATATCAAAAGAATACAGAGATAGACAGTTGTGCAGAAATTCATGGGGAGAAATCGTCCAGACACTGGGCAACGATGAAAGGTCACGTACATAACGCTTGACCTATAAACACACTAGCGTGTGCATCCTCCATGTGTGACTGTGCCTACAGCTGTCTGCGCCTGACTTTCTCTTGGTATCTTTTAGTAGAAATTCCAAATGTCATATGATTTGTGTATTATCACTTAAGCTGTATGCCAACATGGAGAGTTCATTTTTCTAAATTATATATATAACAGTTTTAGAACACCTCAGTTTTTATGGAACTGCACGCAGTTTAATGTCTAGTTCCAACATAGCCGGGAGGTATGTTTTGGGTCATTGCTGCCAGATGAACCCCGTGACCTTCTAGACGCAGACCACAAAACTACGAAATTCTGCAGTAACCCTTGTGATTCAGAAAGGCTGTCACTCTGTGCAAGTCACAAACTCTTCCTCCAGCAGAAAGAACCCCAGACCATCACACTTCCTCCTTCATTTTGACAGTTTGTGTCACACACTAAGGTACATACAAACACCCTGCGTGATGGATTGAAGATTTCAAATTTGGATTCATCTTTCCATAGGACATTGTTGTTGTCTGCAGTAGTCCACAGCCGGTGTTTCACGGCCCTGTTTTGTCCTTTAAGGAATGGCTTTCTTCCTGCCACTTGCACCGTCAGACCTGCAGCACAGAGTCTCGTCTTCACAGTAAAAGCTGACACTTGCTTTTCTTGACTTCCACTGTTAAGCTGTGCTTGAAGCTGTTGTGCTGTGAGGTGGTGACCTTCAGAAACTTGTCTTCTGATTTGCTTGTGACGTTTGGGCCTGCCAGATCTCTTCCTTTCAGGGTGTCATCCAGTTTCCAATTGCTTTTGGATTGTATAGGGCACCGCACTGGACTGAGTGACACATGATTTTATTTGTATTTTTTTGCAATTTCTCTAAATGAAAGGTCTACACTTCTAAGAGTAATAATGTTCAGTCTCATTTCACTTGTGAATTGCTTTTCTTTCTTTCTTTCTTTCTTTCTTTCTTTCTTTCTTTCTTTCTTTCTTTCTTTCTACTTCAGAGGGTGTAGTAACAAAGTCTGTTCCAACTCTACTTTAAGACAGACTGAGGATTTTTAAGTAATCAACACAAGTTGGGACACCTGTGCAAATTGTTTGCTTCAATGTGCAAGGCTTCATTTACTTGAGTTGCTGCAGAACATCTGTGGGTTGTAACCTGTTAGTTCTTCACCGGAGAAGGCCCATATGTAATATTCTGAAATTTACTTTTTCCGTTTTTTCCTAACCTAAATTATTAATTTAAACCTCTTGTGGGTTTCTGCTTACCTTTTCACCATTTTAGGTCATTCATTGCATTTCAGCTGATTAAACTTTGAAGAAAAGCTGAGGATTTAAAAAAAAAAACAAAAAAAAAAAAAAAACAACTTTTGACCGGTAGTGTATATGTGTGGGTAAGAAGATTCACACACATTGTGTCCCTCTTTCAGTATGTCATGTGCATACAGCTATCCGTTTTATATTGTTTGGGCAATGAGAAAAATGACGACCAAAAAATACTCGGACACACACAAACCAACACCCTGAAGACCACCACAATTTTTTTCCACTTCAGTAACAGACTTGGTTATGTTATCTGTTTTTAGGTGCATGTTTATCTGCTTAATTTATCACATTTGGCACTAAAATATTACATTAACACACAATAGTGTTCCGCAGTGAGCAAGTTCAAGTATTACATGTGTGAGATATGCAGTGCAGTGGTGTTTAACAAAGTAAATAAGAAATGTATTGAAACAAAACACTTAGGCATGCTGGTCTGGGTTGGAATAAAAGTGCTAAAGATAAAGAAATCCAAACCAGGGGTTTATTGAAGAAAACTATGAGGAACAAGTAGGGAAGAGGAAGTAACACCAAAACAAAATCTCAGATTTTTTACTCAGACTGGCTAAACGGCAGTTTCGGTGATAACTGATTGGTGACTTTGCTTCCTCATCTTAAAGTATACTTTTTTTTCCTCTCTCTCTTTGCATTTTCATCTGTTTGTATGCTCCTGTGGGTGGCGTGATGGCACAGTGGTTAGCAGTGCTGCCTCTTGAATCCAACATCCCATGTTTGAATCCTGTGGCCAGTATTTGTCTGTGCTGCGAAGATTTAGTTGTTGCTGAATGGCACATAGTTAATCAGACTTTTTTGGTCTGTGGTGGGCTGGCACCCTGCCCAGGGTTTGTTTCCTACCTTGTGTTGGCTGGGATTGACTCCAGCAGACCCCCGTGACCCTGTAGTTAGGATATAGCGGGTTGGATAATGGATGGATGGATGGAAGTTTTAGGTCATCAGCATTTGAAAGCAACTTAAAATGTCTCTTAATAGTAGATGGTGTAGTAAACGGTGTCCTGAGATTTTTCAGGAAAGGCATTTTGTGGTAAGGAGGTCATGATTACTATTCATGGTGCAAGAGAGCACTGATGTGTTGCATTTGATTAACTGTACATGTAATAATAATAATAACAACTGGGGCTCAGGAGTGTTAGGATCATCTGGAGTCATCAGAGGGAACTCTGGACAATCAGAACCAGGACTTCTACACAGTAGAATGTGAACTTCCCTTTGGGATTAATAAAGTATCTATCTATCTGTCTATCTGTCTATCTGTCTGTCTGTCTGTCTGTCTGTCTGTAATCCCAGAAGAGTCAGCTGTGCTTGAATTTGGAAGGACAGTAACAAACACTGAGCGACTCTTTCGCAAAGTGGGCCAACCGCCCCCTGTGGTAGTCAGGATGGGTAGGCCATGAAGGCCGGTAAGCCTTGTTGTGTACTTTTTTGCTTACGCTTTTTATCATTACCTTCCCTTTTGTAACAAAACTCATTCGTATTTATCTGTTTGGACCTTATTTTTGATGTAGGAATGGCGTGTGAGCGCCCCCTATTGTTCATACATTTATATCTACAAGAAGTCAACGTATGAATTCTGTTCTTTTGATTCTGAACTTAAAATATTTTTTTATTTTTTCTTATGTTCAGGTTATCCAGTTAACAAAACAGTTGCAAAGTGGAATCCAATAACCCCAAGGCTGCCAAGAGAGCCAAGTTACTGGTGAAAAGTGCTATGGTAAGAATGGCTTTTTAATTATTATTTTTGTTTGTTTTTTTTTTTGAAACCATTAAAACATTAAAATGTTAAATCCAGGGCACCTTGAGATGGTTATTCATGTGTGCTTTATTAATCCTGTGTATAAAGTAATGGGGTGGCACTCTCAAGCTACCCCAAAACCCAAGGAATTCTGAGGAAGCCAAAGAAATATAATTAAAAAGTGTTTATTAACAAAATAATAGCACCAAGAAGAGGAAAATGTACAGCTGTTTATATTACTCATCTATATTATGTGGCCAAGAAGAGTTTTCAAGCAGTACCAAGATAAAAAAAAAAAAAAAAGTTTGTGATAGATCGTAAGTCAGTGGTGACCAACGTCAGATAACACCAAGCAATATCAAAACGTCCATTAAAAAGTCTCGCGTTTCACATGTCACGTAATCCACAAGTGAAATTGTCCTGACATATACGCCAAACACGTGTGTTTTTACTAACATGCTAAATAAGTCAGGTTCCAGAACTAAAACGGAGTACATTCAGATGCAGATGAGCATTGGAATTGAAGAAACCCTAAAAACATCATTGGTGACGAGTTCAGCCCTGCAGCGGTTTATTCATTAGCTTACATTGCGTTTCATGTGATATGGTGGGCCTGAAGTGCAGTGCACAAAAAAGAAAATACCATATATACTCTCATAGAAGTTGGGTCTTGAAACCCGAAAAATCGATCATAAAATCAGACCCCGACTTATACCCCCAATCGACAATACAACACATCGAAGTTTGTTGCAGCAGCGCAGTTACCAATTTCTTTCGCCGCTTCAACGACTTTTATTTTAAAACCAGCTTCATATTTTCTTCTGATTGAACGCTCCATCGTAAATAAGGGATGCTCTTACAATAAAGGTGTATGAGGGTGTGAGATGCAGAAAAACACAAAACAGTGCAAACGTCGCTTTGGAATAGTGCGGGTATTACTGTGTGGTCACGTAGGAACAATAGAGAGAAAATAAAATGGCCGTGTGCTCCGTGGTTACTCTCCCCAGGTGGGTGTAGGCAGATCATAATCTCTTGGACCAATTACGTGAGTTTTCCGTATTCGACTTATACGACCGACATTATAAAATACCAGAAATTATGCGGTAAAATCAAGCCCCGACTTATCCACGGGAGAACTTAAACACGAGTACATATGGTAAATTATGCAAAAGCAAATCAGAAAACATAAAAACAAATTGCAGAACGCAAATTGAGAAACTGCAAATGCAAATCAGAAACGACAAATACAAATATAGCAGCGTGCAAACAAAAATGATTTATTTTTGCACATTCAGTTTGTTTTTTTGCTTTTTGATTTGTTTTTTACATGGTTTATTTTGTTTAGCAACAGTTCAAAGTTCACTGAGAGACGTGTACAGGAAATAATTAACAGTAAAAAAACAATAATAATAATTATAATGAGGAGGAGGAGAGTCTGCATTGTACTTTTTGAAATGTGGGATGATTCAACAAGCAGAGCCATTGACCCCCTTGTTCAGTTGCACAGACTGCCGCTAAATAATCCCGAGGTACTCGGGTTGTGGGTGTTAATTATAAACATAACGACAGGAGGCGGAGCTTCAGTTCAAGCGCTCGTTTGGGTACAAGTGCGTTTCATTTCGGTTCACGAGAGTGTTTTCCGGAAGTGACATTTTAAATGATGGTTTTTCTAAAAATTCACGTGTTTGTGATGTTGTGGGCATACAGCTGGACGATATGACTTGTGGATTATGTGACACGAATCATGTTGAGATTTTTTCTCGTGAACGTTTTGATATTGTTGGTCACCATATTATACTTGTATTCAGAAACTTCATGAAAACATGAGATTGAATGCTTTGCTCTGTCATCTCTACAAACTACATGGGGCAAGTAACATTAAAAAAAGTATTCTTGGCTGGAGCGTTCTTTTAATAATAATAACATTTGTTTGTAACGAATGGAGGAGAGTGGCATCCTCTGGCCCTTTGCTGTAATACGAGTGCAGCCTGATGTTTATGATCTGTCTTGGAGTCCCCACAGCGAAGGCTTCTGTTTTGCCACCGCCACATTTTTACAGCCTGAACATCTCCCTTTCAGAAGGTAGAAACCGCAGACTGATAGTTTGATGGGCACCTCGTGCATGAAACCTTTTAACTCTGCAGTGACCCTTCTAACGCTCTTAAATGACTTTATCTTTGTTTTTCTTTTTGTGTTTTTCTTTTAG
This sequence comes from Polypterus senegalus, assembly GCF_016835505.1. Classification (NCBI taxonomy): domain Eukaryota; kingdom Metazoa; phylum Chordata; class Cladistia; order Polypteriformes; family Polypteridae; genus Polypterus; species Polypterus senegalus. The sequence goes on from NC_053160.1 coordinate 189,034,386, forward strand.
ATCAAATGCTGATGACCAGATTAAAGTGAATGAGGACACTGCACATTTGTATCTTCCCGTCTGGACAGTTCACCGTAGCTCAAGGGCAAGATTAGTGGCAGCGTGGTACTCGCTAGTATAGGGCAGGCCCGGTCACAAAGCTGCACTATTTCTAGTATTTCGTTTTTGACCCGTTTAGCGTAACTGAAAAGCGTTTTTACCATGAAGACGTTTCTACATATTTTAATACCGTTGGATTAACGTGCTAATTTAAGCAAAATCTGCTTCTTTCGTATCTGCGTACCAAGAGAAGAACGTCTTCTTTTTTTTTAAGGCTTGACGTTATTTCAGTTGTAAAGCCTCATGTAAGCAGTGCAGATTTTTCTAATGAACATACTTAAATGTTGGAATGAATTGCATAATCGGTTTAATTTCTACCCCGTGATTTTAAGGTGGAGTTTAAAATTTGAGAATAAGGTGAAAACTGGTTTACTATTCACCAAAAACCAAGAAGTGAAACTCTGTTAAAATGATAAAACCAGACTGTTGCTCTCATCCCCTGCAATGATTTGGGAATTTGCATTATAAAAAAAAAAAAAAAATGCGGAATACGTGGCATCAAAAATTGGATGGGGGGATGGGGACGACGGAAAACATCTCAAGGACCACAAAACTACTGGAAGACGAGGCCTTGCGACTTGACGCTGTCACCGGAGCCCTCTGCTGGTCTGCGGATTACGGCAGAGTTCATTCCTAACAGAGGAGGAGTGCTCAGTATGGCCAAGGTGACCCCATTTACATGTTTTCATTTGTTTTAACGTTACAAATACAAAAATGAGGCAGCTAAAGAAAAAAGGTGACAACTCTGGGCAGCAGTTAAAACTCCTCCAGTTAAGGCGGTGGCCACCATTTTACGTATTTCTAACTGGCGTCTAAAAACGACAAAACACTACGCGTCTGATCAATCAAAAAATAGCACACAATAAAAGTAACCGTTAAGGTCACAGTGCGTATGGGACTGAGGACGCCATTTCACGCCTCTGCGTAATCACTTTCGCCAAATGTAAAGTAACTAGGATATGGTTTATTTTTTTAACTTGTTATCGATATTTTTAATACACTCCCTTCACTTGCTGATTTTTATGCTCTTGTATACGGATTGTCAAGTATGACACTAACAATGTAAAAAACCTAAGTTGCTAGGAAGTGCCTTTCTGTACGATACCAGATCTGTAACTTATGTAAATGGCGATTTTTATGAGAGGAAAATGTTTAACATTTTATAGCAATAATGTACAAAGAAGGTTGCTTTTTGTAAATTTTGCATCTTATATATGATAACATATGAATAAATGTCAGAATCTGATGTCTGGTCTTTGTCCTCTTTTTCTTTGGTAGTAGCAATAGTGATGGGCGCCGAATTGTCATAAACATGGAAGTGGGTGAAAAAAAAACAAAACAAGAAAGGTAGAACAGCTGGGATGAGAACAGACCACTGTGCCCACCAAGGACCACATCAAGGTGAGTGCTGAAGGTTCTGAAAGTCCACACGTCTCTGGTGCTCTGTGGGAAGGAAAATGTTTGTGTGAACTTCCCTCCCTTTAGATTAGATGGGATCGACTTTATTAATCTTGGGGGGAATGCATATGGCAGCAGAAACATAATAATATATATATAAAAAAGTACTTTTTAAAAACCATGCGTATATTAAGTTAAAAAGTGTACTAAAAAGTAAAAAATAAGTCTCTCATACATCAGATAGATAGATAGATACTTTATTAATCCCAAGGGGAAATTCCCATACTCCAGCAGCAGGATACTGATTAAAAATAATATTAAATTAAAGAGTGATAACAATGCAGGTATAACAGACAATAACTTTGTATAATGTTAACGTTTACCGGGTGGAATTGAAGAGTCGCATAGTGTGGGGTCTCCTCAGTCTGTCAGTGGAGCAGGACGGTGACAGCAGTCTGTGGCTGAAGCTGCTCCTCTGTCTGGAGATGATCCTGTTCAGTGGATGCAGTGGATTCTCCATGATTGACAGGAGTCTGCTCAGTGCCCGTCGCTCTGCCACGGATGTCAAACTGTCCAGCTCCGTGCCTACAATAGAGCCTGCCTTCCTCACCAGTTTGTCCCTCTTTATGCTGCCTCCCAGCACACCACCGCGTAGAAGAGGGCGCCCGCCACAACCGTCTGGTAGAACATCTGCAGCATCTTATTGCAGATGTTGAATGACGCCAGCCTTCTAAGACAGTATAGTCGGCTCTGTCCTCTCTTACACAGAGCATCAGTATTGACATTGTACTAAAAAGTAAAAAATAAGTCTCTCATACATCTCTCGTAAAATAAAAGCGTGGGCGCTTTTGCTAAGATTTTAAGAAGTGTTTTTTGAATGTTGATTGATGAAAAGCTTTTATTTTACAAGTGATGTATGAAAGACTTATTTTTTACTTTTTAGTACACTTTTTAACTTAATATACGCATGGTTTTTAAAAGTATATATATATATATATATATATATATATATATATATATATATACATATTTATTTATACTGTATATATATAATATATATATAGCTGAATTGGGGGGTCAAGTAAAAGTGAGAGCGTTGGTCACGTTGCCCGATAGATTTTCTGTTTTACTGTTTTGCTCCAGCAGTTTTCTAATCGTGCTGTAACCCAGGGTGAGTTGTTCTCCCAGGTGGGCGGTACAAAGTTAAAATAAGCGTAGTAAAATGTAAGGATACTGACTCACAAGACAAATAGTATAGCCAGTTAATCAGAATAAATAAAAATAAACTGCTTAAAAAAATGAAAGGAACACTTGGAAAACCCATCAGATCTCAATGGGAAACAAAATCCTGCTGGCTGTCTGTACTGCTATGGACTGAGATGGTGGTGTGTGAGGAACGAAAGGATGGAAATGAAAACGATGAACTGACAAGAGAGACACCCCGAAAATCAAAGGGAACAAAATGATGTGGCAGGCAGGCAGGTGAGTCCATTTGGCCGAAATTTCATTGCAGCAACTCCAAATGGTACTCAGTAGTTTGTATGCAGCCAGCAGCCAGCACCCCCCACCCAGAAGGCCTGACTACGTCCTAATGAGACAACAGATGGTGTCCTGGGGGATCTCCTCCCAGATCTGGACCAGGGCATCACTGAGTTCCTGGACAGGCTGAAGTGTCGGATGGACTGAAACATAACATCCCACCCAGAGGTGTTCTGTTGGATTGAGGTCAGGCGAGTGAGAGTGTGTGTGTGTGTGTGTGTGTGTGCGAGTGTGTGTTTTGGGGGGCAGTCAATGGTATCGATTCCTTCTTCCTCTTGCCACATGAGGCTGGTCATTGTTGTGCACCTTGAGGAACCAGCATAGGGTCTGACAATGGGGGCCAAGGATTTCATCCCGATACCTAATGGCAGTCCTGCAGTGCCGTTGTCTTGCCTGTAGAGGTCTGTGTGCCCCTCCATGGATATACCTCTCCAGATATACCATCACTGACCCACCACCACACTGGTCATGTTGAACGATGTTACAGGCAGCATAACGTTCTTCACGGCTTCTCCAGACCCTTTCACGTGTCTCATGTGCTCAGGGTGAACCTGATCTCATCTGTGAAAACCACAGGGCACCAGTGCTGGTATTTTATGGCAAATGCCAGTCGAGCTCCACGGTGCCCACTAGAAGACGTTGGGCCCTCAGGCCACTCTCATGAAGTCAGTTTCTGATTGTTTGGTCAGAGACATTCACACCAGTGGCCTGTCTGCCTGCTGGAGGCCATTTTGTAGGCTCTGCCAGTGCTCATCCTGTTCCTCTTTGCCCAAAGGAGCAGATACCGGTGGGTCCTGCTGATGGGTTAAGGACCTTCTGTCTCCTGGTATCTCCTCCATGCCCTTGAGACTGTGCTGGGAGACACAGCAAACCTTATGGAAATGCCATGTATTGATGTGCCATCCTAGAGAATTTGGACTACTTGTGCCACCTCTGTAGGATCCAGGTATGGCCTCATGCCACCAGTAGTGACATTGACTGTAGACAAATGCAAAAACGAGTGACAAAACAGATGAGGAGGGAAAAAGGTCCACCTGTTAAACCATTCATTCCTGTTTTGGGGGTCTCTCACTGTCACCCCCCTCGAGTGCACTGATGAACAAGCCCCTCTGCTACTTCACTGAGCAGATCAACAGCCCACAAGTGGCACTGACTTAATGCTACACTCTCATTATTAAGGGTGCTTTTCATTTTTTGGAGCAGTTTATATAGTAAGTGAATATTGTGCAGAAATTTCAAAACGAACTTAAAGGGTACATCGGGTGAAAGCACAGAATTGCCTGATAGCACTGGGCAGAAAAGACCCCCAGAGGCGTTTGTTAGCCCACTGTGGTGGAATGAACACACAGGGGACTATTAGTCTTCCAAGAGACACCTGGAGGGGATTTTCTATGATGGTATCCTGTTTTTCCACCAAAGGCTTCCTGTGTCTCCCAGGTTCACCCAGGAGCTCCCGCAGTGTAGAACAGCACTCTGCCACTATGAACTGGTAGAACATCTCGCTGTGGCAAACGCAACCATATATGGACCATGCTAATCAACCTCATACATACGTAATGAACAGATTTACCTTTAAGGTGAGACGATGGCCACGAGTGGAGAGAGGCAAAAACTTTTAAAGGACTGCAAGATAGAAATTCTCATCTCTACAGTAGAGGCACACGGAGAACTCTTATTTGGTGACCTGTGTAAGCGCGGCTGTCGCCAACAAGTACGTTTCGCTGCAACAGGTGACTGCAGGGGTGAACGTGGGGAGCATCTTAATCCACACCAGTGCTTCCAGATGGCTGTGAGTTTTTTATAATGGTAGTGGGCACCGTGTTGGGGTCGATTCACCAAGAGGGATAATGATACATTTTATTTATATAGCGCCTTTCCCCATGCACTTCAAAAGAGGTCATCTACGACCTGAAGCTAAGCCTGTTCAGGCCCGGCCAGTACTTGGATGGGAGACCATCTAAGAAAAAGCTGGAAGAGGTGTGGATGAGGCCAGCAGGGGGCACTCACCCTGTGGTCTGAATGTGGACCCCAGTGTAGTGACGGAGACACATTGTGTTGTAAGAATGATGCCATCCTTAGTAGGAGACGCGAAGCTAAGGTCCTGACTCTCTGTGGTTATAAAAGATCCCTGGGTATCCTTCATATGAATCCCGATGCCTTGGCTAAATTGCCCTTCATGGCCTGGTCATTCTGGCCCCCTAATCATCCCCTGTCTCTAATTGGCAAAATATTTCTCACTCTGTCACCCCCTAATAGCGCATGGATTGTGAGCGTACTGGCGTAAAAATGGCTGTCATCACCTCATCACTGTGGCTGCTACACATTAGTGGCGGTTGAAGTGGCTCCCCACTCACTATGAAAAAGAAGTGAGAAAGGTGCACAATTATTAGGCAAGTGAGTATTTTGACCATATCGTCATTTTTATTTATGTATTCCGACTCTAAGCTGTACAAACTTGAATAGTTATTGGATTTAAGCATATCAGGTTGTAGCAACCGCAAGATACGGGCACGCGATTCCTACACTTCACAACCCAAAGGGAAATGGACGATAACAGAAGGTTAAAGTAGCATTACCATATTCGGTCCTCGGCCCCTCTTGTCCCATGTGCACGTCCTTATATAACTGGCAAAAAAAAATTTCACGCAAAGGAAAGTGGGACTGAAAAAAAAGGTGTGTGAAATACCAACGATACTCTGGTGGGTTGCTAAACACCCAGGACGACGTAATACAACGTCATCAGCTCAAGGGTCCACCTCCGGCCAACACACGCACTACGTTAGTCAACTTGCAGCTACTCAAGGCATCAAAGCTCCACGTCTCGCGCCGTCTATGAGAAATACGCAGCAATAACTTTGGCAACTGGGGTGTGCAACACCCCACCCGAGTAACGAAGGGTTAAAGATGAGCTAGTTGGACCTTTTCAGGTTGAAGATGGACTCGAAATCAACTCCCAGTTTTTAGAAGACAAAGACACTTCATTCAAGCAGTGGTGCAGGAAAAAGGGCAGCATCTTTCTACAAGACCTTGATTTGTATGCAGGCCAACACTCCATCACATGCGTCAAAGTGCTTCACGGCGTGAAAGATGACAGAATAACGACACGGCCCCCTTCCTCAAATGACCTACAGCCCTTCTTAAACGGGGAAGGATTAAAAAACACGTCTCTGAACACGCGTCTGGGAGGCGGTAGTTGCTGCTGCACAAAAAGTTGTCAACAGATGAAGAAACTGCCAGACTCCATGAATGAAAGGCGCATGTCTGCTATTGAAAAGAAGGGGCGCTATATTGAGAAATGTCAGAAATGTTTATTTGTAAATCTGAGTTAGTATTCTCACTTTAACAGATGAAAACAAACTAATGAGATGGGAACATTTTCATTTTTCCTTTAGTTGTGTAATAATTCTGCACACTAATAGTTGCCTAATAATTGTGCACACTTATGTAGTCCCCGATGATGTTCACACTCACATTTCCTTTGTAAAACATTCAGGTTTATTAACATTTTGGATTGCCTGACAGCACTGTATTTGTTCCCTATTAAAATGAATCCTCAAAAATACAACTTGCTTAATAATTGTGCACACAGTGTATACATACGAGGTGTGGCAGAAAAGTAATGAGACTGATTTTTGGAAAAAAAGAAAAACTTTGGTAAATAAAAAATCAATGTTCTCCCCTTCAAAGTAGTTCCCTTGGGCAGCTACACACCGATGGAGACGTTGTTCCCACTGTTGGTAGCAGCGCTGGAAGTCTTCAGCCGGTATGATCTTCAGCATGTCCGTTACACTCTTTTGGATGTTTTCTAAAGTCCCGAAATGACGTCCTTTGAGGACATTTTTCAGTTTAGGAAAAAGTCACATGGACTGAGGTCAGGTGAATAAGGGGGCTGGGGAACCACAGGAATGCGTTTTTTCGATTGTCTTTCTGCTCGATTGTCAGGTTTTTCGGCACCATTTTGGCACAGACCTTTCGCATGTGCAAATGTTCAGTCAAAATTTGATGAACGGTAAATCTGTTCAAATTTAATTGTTCACTCAACATTCTTAATGTTAAATGACGGTCTGATCTCACAAGAGTGTTCACACGTTCGATGTTTTCATTGGTTTTCGAAGTTAAAGGCCTCCCTGAAAAACTTGAGCTCGGGATAAAGAATGTTCCCCATAGGCCTGTTTTAACTTTTCAAACGTCACACTTGCCGATTCTCCAAGCTTAACACAAAATTTAATGGCACAACTTTGCTGTTCCATTTTGCGAGACGCACAACCAAAAACACAACTTCGCTAATAGCAGTCACAAAAATCACGTAGTTAACGGAAGGAGTAGAAACTCGCACTGAGCTATGGGAGGGTACTGATACACGGGCTCTATCAAGGACAACAGCGCAGCGTTGCCAGATCGCTTGCAGTGGTGCCAGTCTCATTACTTTTCTGCCACACCTCGTATAATGATTAAACCCCCCCACTCAAACAAGGGGGGCCAAGCACTGTGAGAGTTGCATGGGCCTCAAGTTTGTATAAATCTGACCCCAGCTCAAGGGGCGCTATATAGAGTAATATCCTATAAGCCTCCTTAATGACTTCTGCACGTGGTGTTCACTGGACCCGTAAGGACAGGTGCAGAAATGGTAAAAAAAAACACACTCACACACACACACACTGGACCATCTGAAAATGTCGCCAATGTGTGTGTTTATCTGTCCAGCACAGCAGAGGAGCGCCTGCAGTGTGTGCTTCTCAGGGCTTGAGCGTGTGCGCCCTCTTGTGGTTGATTGATGAATGACCAGTAATTCATTCTACACGAGCATTCAATTCCTTCATTTTTGAAAAACTCTTCAGGGATTCAGTGTGGACTCAGTAGGAGTAGGTTGGTTTTTTTGTGTTTTCTTCCTTTTTTGGCCTGCCATTCCACCTCATCCCTGAGCTGACTGTCACATTCACAAGTTGTGATGTTGTGTGCTGTGGGATGTGGCAGGTTGGCCATCAGGAAGAGGGCAGGCAGTAGGCATAAAGGGGCGAAAATGGTCAGCAGTAACCTGAGATTCAAGTGAAGAAGATGTCTAATGGGTGCCAAGTAAATATTCCTGCCCGGATGGCACCACCACCTGACAAGTGAAGGCAGACTTGTACAGTCATGACTGCCATCTACAAAATACCGTTAACTGGGTGAATACTTACTTACTTGTGCAGTGTTTAAGATTTGTAATTAGTTTAGGCCACTTTGCACTTACGTGGTAGGGTAAGACCAGGGTTCGTATTCTGGAGTTTTCGATGTTCTCTGGGTGTCCGTGTTGGTTTCATCCTACTGTCCAAAGGCGTTCAGGTTTGGGGAGTTCCCAGTGCTAAATTGTGGTTAGCATATGTGTGTTTGCCTTGTGGTGGACTGGTACCCTCGCCCAGGGTATGCTAGGCACCAGCACCACCCACAACCCTTCACCTGGATTAGAAAATGAGGAAATGACAATTTGACATGAACTCTTTCAGGGCTGATGTCGACTTTTGTCAAAAGGAGGAGTGGACGATGGTAATCGACTGTAAATGGTGACAAAACCCACCGTTAGGTTTTAGTTGGACTCTCGTTGCTAGAAGGAAAGTTAGCTTCACTGGTTTCACCGAGATTTCCTGCACTCGTGTGAGTAGTGAGGCACAGACGAGCAAAAATGGCTCTGACATAACATCGAGAGATACTCCATGGATGACGTTTTGCCTATCATCTCTGAACTGGACTGTGACTTGTCAGACTCCGAATTTGATACAAGCGATCAAAAAAACGAATGCGAGGTTCCAGCTTGAGCTGACTGGTCCCCAGCTAATCGTGTTGCTGACACGCCTATGGCAATGGAGGACTGCCACCTAACAATGGGAAGAGGCAGAAACCCGACTGCAGTGCACTGCGACCGTGACCGCTGCTGCCCCAGCCACGCAAAGACAGCCTGGCAGCAAACCTGCCCCACATTCTTGGCAAACAGGCAGCCACAGCATACAGCGACGGACGTTTTATGTTGATTTTTGTGTGAAACCATTGCTTGTCAGAAGCTGTTTTTTTGGAAAAAATATTCAGCCCTCAAAGATTTAAAGAGTCGTCTTCTGTTGCTCGGTGTCCATACATCCTCTTAACCTGCTTGGGTATGGCTGTGTGGCAGCTAGAGCTTCTGGGTGCAAAGCAGCAAAAAAAAAAAAAGAAAAACAACCCTGGACAGGGCACCATCTTATCACAGGGCATCCACACAAACACAGAAAATATGAGAACACCGAGCCCAACAAAATGTGAAACTGCCAAGGGACGAGTACTTGTTACAGGCGACGTGTATTTGCATTTTCTCCATGTTATATACACACACACACACACACACAGTGGGTATGGAAAGTATTCAGACCCCCTTCAATTTTTCACTCTTTGTTATATTGCAGCCATTTGCTAAAATCGTTTAAATTAATTTTTTTCTCATTAATGTACACACAGCACCCCATATTGACAGACAAAAAAAGAATTTTTGAAATTGTTGAAGATTTATTTAAAAAAGTAAAACTGAAATCTCACATGGTCCTAAGTATTCAGACCCTTTGCTGTGACACTCATATATTTAACTCCGGTGCTTTCCATTTCTTCTGATCGTCCTTGAGATCACCTTCATTTGAGTCCAGCTGTGTCTGATTATTCTGACTGGACTTGATTAGGAAAGCCACACACCTGTCAGTCTATATAAGACCTTACAGCTCACAATGCACGTCAGAGCAAATGAGAATCAGGAGGTCAAAGGAACTGCCTGAAGAGCTCAGAGACAGAATTGTGGCAAGGCACAGATCTGGCCAAGGTTACAAAACAATTTCTGCTGCACTTAAGGTTCCCAAGAGCACAGTGGCCTCCATAATCCTTAAATGGAAGACGTTTGGGACGACCAGAACCCTTCCTAGAGCTGGCTGTCCGGCCAAGCTGAGCTACCAGGGGAGAAGAGCCTTGGTGAGACAGGTAAAGAAGAACCCAAAGATCACTGGCTGAGCTCCAGAGATGCAGTCAGGAGATGAGAAAGTTGTAGAAAGTCAACCATCACTGCAGCCCTCCACCAGTCAGGGCTTTATGGCAGAGTGGCCAGTCGGAAGCCTCTCCTCAGTGCAAGACACATGACAGCCCGCATGGAGTTTGCTAAAAGACACCTGAAGGACTCTGACATGATGAGAAATAAGATTCTCTGGTCTGATGAGACCAAGATAGAACTTTTTGGCCTAATTCTAAACGGTATGTGTGGAGACAACCAGGCACTGCTCATCACTTGTCCAATACAGTCCCCACAGTGAAGCATGGCGGTGGCAGCATCATGCTGTGGGGGTGTTTTTCAGCTGCAGGGACAGGACGACTGGTTGCAATCGAGGGAAAGATGAATGCGGCCAAGTACAGGGATATCCTGGACAAAAACCTTCTCCAGAGTGCTAAGGACCTCAGACTGGGCCGAAGGTTTACCTTCCAACAAGACAATGACCCTAAGCACACAGCTAAAATAACGAAGGAGTGGCTTCACAACAACTCTGTGACTGTTCTTGAATGGCCCAGCCAGAGCCCTGACTTAAACCCAATGGAGCATCTCTGGAGACCTAAAATGGCTGTCCACCAACGTTTACCATCCAACCTGACAGAACTGGAGAGGATCTGCAAGGAGGAATGGCAGAGGATCCCCAAATCCAGGTGTGAAAAACTTGTTGCATCTTTACCAAGAAGACTCCTGGCTGTATGAGCTCAAAAGGGGCTTCTACTAAATACTGAGGGTTCAAAGGGTCTGAATACTTAGGACCAGGTGATATTTCAGGTTTTCTTTTTTAATAAATCTGCAACAATTTCAAAAATTTTTTTGTCTGTCAATATGGGGTGCTGTGTGTACATTAATGAGGAAAAAAATTAATTGAAATGATTTTAGCAAATGGCTGCAATATAACAAAGAGTGAAAAATTGAAGGGGGTCTGAATACTTTCCATACCCACTGTGTGTGTGTGTGTGTATGTATATATATATATATATATATATATATATATATATATATATATATATATATATATATATATATATATATATATATATATATATATATATATACATACACACACACACACACACAGTATTCTGGAGTGCAGGGCATTGAAAGGTGGGCACAAATACATCACCCTGTTAAAACTCACTGAGCTGGGCATGTGGGGCTCCTAGTGAGTGCCCGGCTTGGATTGACTCAGCGAGTTGGCACAAGTGACCCGAGTGAGTGGGATCAGAGCTGCCGAGGAAGATGACAAAGGGTTTTGGCGTAGAAAGACCTCCCGAGTTTTTAAATGGTTGGGTCGAAGGGCCTGGTGGTCAGCTTAAAAACGGTGCACATAAGGAGCTGTGCAATTTGATCCCGCTGGTCTCTAAAGAGAAAAAACAAGCGGCGTTTCTTCATTTATTTTTAAATTAGCCACACTCTGTAGATATCAACAATGACAGTGCAAGAACAGGTTTCTAACAAGAGGGTTTCTGAGACGGGAGGTCGCCGACAGTTGTGCCAGTTTCAAAACAAAGCAGAATTCTCCTTTTTAAGGCCGCTGGATCTTTTCATTGTTTCGGGTTTTCTTTTCCACTTCTTCTCCTTTCTGTTTTGGCGTCTAAGTAGTTCAGCGCTGCCATAAACAAAGGAGGGCATTGGAATTCAGCAAGAGGGTCCTGCCAGAGAGACCTGTGGAGGGCAAAATAGGCAGAATTAATCTTACAGCCAGACGAAATGACATTGTACAGAAACAGAAACTGACGACGATGAGTGGGTGCTACCAAGAATGGGATTTCTGGGAAGGGTGGCACATTGGCTGGCACCTTGCAGTGATGAGACCATTCTTTGTGGGCTGAGTGTTCACTGCAGGCTGTGTGTGTGTGATTTCTATGCCAAGTCTGGCACCCCCCTACCGACCAGAAGTCATGTAATGTGACGCCAGCCTCGGGCACCAACTCCCACATCTTTTGGACCCGTCGTGTCTCTGAAGTGCGTGCCTACATATGCAGTGTATGTTTCTCTTTTTTTTTTTTTTTTTTTTTATTAATTTTATTACAATCAATACATAGCAATCAAGTTTTTACAAAAAAAAAATTGAGTTAAGAACAGATCAATCCCCACCCCTGAGAGAGAGAGCAAGCCAAACGGTGTAAGATTTAAGGTTTGTAAACATACCTAAATTAATAAATTCTCTGTGCTTTATGAACTTATTTTAAAATATTACTGATTAGATCCTGCCATGTTTTGAAAAAAGTCTGTACGGATCCTCTAACTGAGTATCTGATTTTTTCCAATTTCAAATAATATAACACACCGGTTTCCCACTGACTTAAAAGAGGAGAGTTTGGGTTCTTCCAGTTTATCAGAATAAGTCTGCGTGCCAACAGTGTAGTGAATGCAATCACAATTTGTTTGTCCTTCTCCACTTTAAGCCCCTCTGGAAGAACCCCAAACACAGCTGTTAATGGGTTAGGAGGGATTGTGAGTCCAAGGCTGTCTGAGAGGTAATTAAAAATATTTGTCCAGAATAATGTTAATTTGGTGCAGGCCCAGAACATGTGACCTAGTGAGGCTGAGGCTTGGTTGCAACGTTCAGTGTATGTTTCTCAACCTTGCTTTTCTGTGGTGGCACAACTTTTAGTAACCAAGAACATCCCAAGGCACACCACTGTCCTACTAACCACAAAAACTATTCCATATCTCGTACACGTCCCTTCACAGGACCACCAGAGAAACCGGAAAAAAAAAATAAAATAAAATAAAGCAGCTTCATGATCAGCATTCACAGATACAGTAATTAGTGAGCACTTTGGTGGCATCTCCCAGCTACTCTGTCCCTTTGCCCTCAGTGGCAATTTGTATGCCCACTGGCCCTGTGAGGCTCACTGGTGATCACATAGCAGGGCAGATGGACTCTTAACAGACAGGAGTCGCGTCCAAAGTGCCCGAGGTGCTGTGTCTACAACATACGAGATAGCGGAGCTGCTTGTATGTCGGTAGTTTTGTGCTCCTCTGCCAGGCTTTGACCAACTTGTGCCTCTCCGGTTCAGACCCGGGTGCGTTACTCTCTTATTCCTATGGCACAACCCTGTACTTGGCTGTGGCACACTGGTTTAAAAGCATGGCTGCATGGGGTTGCGATTTTCCCCTATAAAGGGTAAAGTGAAATTTTGCCTTGCTAGTTGCTAACCAACATCGACACTATAGCATCCTTAATTCTAAATCTATACATCTATAAAAGAGTCCCTTATCACGAAATCTCCAACACCACGAGGTCTTGGCACTTGACATTTGGAGTGTAGGTCACCCTTGACCCATAGGTGCTCTCTGAAAAACGGTTTTAAAAATTTCGTGATCCAAGTGCAAAACTTCTTATAGCTTTCTAGACCCGTTTGTATGTCTGTCCGTTTTTCACGAGAGGACTACTTCACGGATTCAGATTTTTTTTTTTTTTTCTATAATTTGCTTGAACATTCTGTAGATTTTTGCGACTTCTCTCATCGTGCTAAGTATCATAGTTCGCTTGTGGTAACCGATTTATTAGTGCGAATCTGAGAGAGACTCAGCAGGCTGCGTGGCCCTCCTCACTCACACATCTGCCTCAGGGCATAACCTTAACTCCGCTTAGTTAGCGAACGAGAGAACTGCTTCACGGATTTAGATCTTTTTTTTTTTTCTAGAATTTTCTTGAACATTCTGTGGATTTTGCGACTTCCTCATCGTGCCAAGAATCAGAGTTCGCTTGCAGGAGTGACATATTCACGCCAATCCGAGAGAGAGAGGCTGCGAGCCAAGGGGAGGAGGAAGAGTGACATCAGGAGTAGAGAGCTGGGCGGGGCCTCCTCGCTGTCCCGTGTTACTAATATCTGGGCGGAGCCACGGGGCATGGCTAGTTATGTGTGTGTGTGTGTATTTATATATATATATATATATATATATATATATATATATATATATATATTTATTTAATCCAACGTCTGTCTGTCTGCTTTTCACGAGAGGACTACTTCACGGATTTAGATCAGGTTTTTTTCTATAATTTTCGTGAACATTCTGTAGGTTTCTGCAACTTTCTCATTGTGCTAAGTATCAAGAGTTCACTTGCGGTAACAGATTTATTAGCGCAAATCTGAGAGACACTCATCAGGCTGTGGGGCCCTCATCACTCGCACGTCTGCCTCGGGGCGTAACCGTAACTCCGCTTAGTTAGCAAATGAGAGAACTGCTTCACGGATTTAGATCTTTTCTTCTAGAATTTTCTTGAACATTCCTGTTGATTTTGCGACTTCTCTCATCGCGCTAGGAATCAGAGTTCGCTTGCCGGAGCGACATAAGTCGCAATAATCCAAGACAGAGGCCGTGGGACGAGGGGGGAGGGAAGAGGAAGACATCAGGAGTGGGGAGCTGGGCGGGGCCGTCGTCTCACTACTAAGTGGGTGGAGCCATGGTGGGGGTTGGGGTATACTAAATGTATTGAATAACTAAAAAAACGCCCCTCAAACTCGGGTACTCCTGCACGTCTAAGTGTCGAGTACAGGATTGTTAACTAAACACCAAACTGGATCTTGAATGAAGGAAAGATAGATAGATAGATAGATAGATATGAGAGGCACTATATAATAGATAGATACTTTATTAATCCCAAGGGGAAATTCACATAATCCAGCAGCAGTATATACTGATACAAAGAAACAATATTAAATTAAATAGTAATAAAAATGAAAAAATGAAAAAAGCAGACAATAACTGAGTAATGTTAGCATTTACTCCCCGGGTGGAACTGAAGAGTCGCATAGTGTGGGGTCTCCTCAGTCTGTCAGTGGAGCAGGACGGTGACAAAAGTCTGTCACTGAAGCTACTCCTCTGTCTGGAGATGATCCTGTTCAGTGGATGCAGTGGATTCTTCATGATTGACAGGAGTTTGCTTAGTGCCCGTCGCTCTGCCACAGATGTTAAACTGTCCAACTTTAATCCTACAATAGAGCCTGCCTTCTTAACAAGTTTGTCCAGGTGTGAGGCGTCTTTCATCTTTATGCTGCCACCCCAGCACACCACCGCGTAGAAGAGGGCACTCGCCACAAAGAACATCTGCAGCATCTTACTGCATATTTTGAAGGATGCCAACCTTAAGCTGATTATTTTATTAAGCTTATTTGGATTTAAATTTGGAAAAACAAAACATTAAGATTTGCCTATAAATGTCCGAGAATAACTTGAAACCACTTTAACTTGAAATGTGTGACACAAAGTTCCAAGTAAACGTTAGAGATGTTTGCCCTGCTATTTCTATTCTGGTAATTAAACGAGACAACTGTAATTAAGTTTTACTGTAAGGCGCTCGCATTTTGAATGAATTACTAACACATCTGCTCTGGTCTTATTTTAAGAATAGCCCTTTTATTTTTTGAATATTGGCAGTGAACCACTGGGCAGGGTGGTGGTGTTGGGCGCCTTTCAATCCCAGATATTTTTTTGTTTAAATCTAAACAGGCTGCTTGGCTCAACATTAAGAACTTCACCATTTTAACAGTAACAATGGCAACAAAGCAAATTCGGCTCTCAGGGACGTGCATTCAGTCACTTTATCACGTTAAAGATACAATCTTAGAAATTCAAAATATACACTCGGACAAAACACAATTACAACAAAGAACGGGCAGCGCCACCAGCAAATGGTTCTTGTAACAGAAAACCAAAAATGACATCACAAAACATGCAACGTCCAGACTAAAGAAGCTCAAGCACGTCGGCACCTTCATCTGGAACACTTCTGCAGATAACGGATGCCACTATCGGCATCTTCTTCTAATATACCAGGCCCACCAAAAGGAGGGTCTTCACATTTTCTTGTTATACGACATTCAAACCACCGAAGACCCAATTTGGCTTTTTGTGACCAACAGCAAGGCGCTCCTTAACTCTGTCAGGGCTGATGTCGACTTTTGCCAAAAGGAGGAGCTGACGATGGTAATCGACTGTAAGCTGTGACAAAACCAACCGTTATGTTTTAGTTGGACTCTCGTTACTTGAAGGAAAGTTAACTTCACTGGTATGTCAGAGTGCAGAGCGGGTGAAATGAATTACAAATGTAAAACACATGAAAGCCCCTTTGGTGTGTATAAACTGGCACCTAAAGGACGCTCTGGTCTGAACTGTGCAGTCTAAGTGTCGTGTCTGGAGATACCGGGCACTGCTCATCACTGGTGTGGTAACATGCCAACGTGAAATGGGGGGCATCAGGAACAAAGTACCAAGATCTCCTTAATGCAAACCTGCTTCAGGGGGCCCAGAGGGTCACCTTCTAACAGGACAAAGCAAAGGACAACACAGGAGAGGCTCAGGGACAACTCTGTGAATGCCCTTGAGTGGTCTCAGCCAGAGCCCCAACTTGAACGGTTTAAAAACAGCCGCCCACCGATGGTCTCCATCCAAACTGCTGGAGCTTGAGAAGAATCAGCAGGGAAGAATGGCAGAAAATGCACAAATCCAGGTGGGTGAGGCTCGTCACGTCAAGCCAAATGCGACTCCACACTGGAACGGCTGACAAAAAAAGGGGGGGCTTCAATGAAGCACTGGAGTGCAGGGTCTGAATATTTGTGTCAATGAGATTTTTTTTCTTTCAAATGTCTAAAATCCCATTTTCTTGTTGTCGTTCCTGGGTACTGAGTGTTGGTTGAACTTGCAGAGAAAAAAAAACTGTCAAAGGATGAGTGACATGGCCACTAAGCGATGACACACCCAGCAGTGATGCACAGGTTGGTACGTGTTGGGGGGGGCTCGGTCTCCATGGCTGTTTTAATGGCACTCCTCCCTCAGTTTACCTGATTGACTTCAGTTCTCCATTAATAAAGTCTAAGAGTTGAAATTGGGGACCCCCCATTTAAATCAAACACAGGATGGGGTTATCAGAGTCGCCCATCATTGGGGAGGGAAAAGAGTGAGAGAGGGAGAGAGAAAGTGTGTTTCGGGCAAAAACCTACTTTATTCTTTTTACACTCTAGTCTTCCTCCTAATATAATACGCTACTGTGGCTGTCTGTTTGTCTGTCGCTCACAAACCTCTTGAACTACTGACCTGAATTTTGGTACACATACACTACATGACGTCTACTGTCCGCTTTCAGGGTGAGGATTGACCTCCAAGGTTATTCTTTTTATTTTATTGCTGAATTAACTCTCAGCAGTGGCCAGCAGGGTGGCGATGTGGCACATGCATACGGGCACCGTTCTCATCCCTACCACCTTCGCCGTCACTTCCCCTAACTCTTCATATCTTAAATCAGTCTTGAGGCAGATTGAACACTTAACTGCCAGCTTAGGTGAAAAATTAATCAAATGTACTAAGTAACTGCAACACAAACACGGACTTTATCAGTTTTAACTAAAATGTGTAATTTTCAGTCCATCACATTTTTCTATTAAGTTTTTATTAAATTAAACAGAACACGAATACACAGACGTAAACGGAAACAAGCGAGATGGAGAACTGCTGGCTGCTTCGTCTTATTGCTAATAAGGAGCCATTAAAACGGCGAATGCAGCTGTTTAAGACTGAAACAAGCAATCAAGGGTGGGGAACCTTAACGAGAGAGACCACTAAAATGAAGCATCAAAGTGTCACTTAAGCAATAAAGCGCTTCATCTCTATATATAATCTTCATTTGGATCTTGATCTTTATTTGTCCGTGAATGAATTAGAAGAAGAAGAAGCACTAGATGGCAGTAGAGAGACAGCCAAAACATAGGCATTGCATTAAGAATCTCCTCCAGGCTTATACTACTGAAGACTGCAGTACGCCAGTCACACCTCAAAACACAGACATTCAAACTAAACAAATTGTTGTGCTTTAACTAAAGAGATCTTCATTTAGATCTTGATCTTTGTTTGTCCGCAAATTCCATGCCTGCGTAGACTACCTTCCAAGTTTAGTACGTTGTTGTTACTCACGGAAGTCAACAATGTGCCGGAATAACGAAAGGGGTGGTGGACAGAGTTACGCTGGTCAGCTCCTGAGGCCTGGTTAGAGAATGAGATTGCCGAAGATAAAAGGTACATGCCTACGTAACATATGAATGAAAGAAAGACAGTGGGTACAATGAATGACAATGTAACAGCACGTTCCGGAAATTATTATTGTTACGTTGTAGCCGGCGAGTGCTGCGCGTCTCACAGTTGTACCGTGGCTTGCTCACATGTCAGTGAAGTGATCCCTATTTATGCTTTAAAGAGCCTGGATACCTATGTGTCCCCCTTTAATAACCATTGCTCCGTGTATATTGCTTTACTCTTTGAATTGCCACAAAGCAACCTGCGAGATTGGAGAAAGGTTGAGAAGACATCGTGAGAGGAAACAAGACGGACTGTGAATGGACAGAAGCAGAAATGCTCCTACACCACCACATAATTACGATTCGGACAGCGATTCCGAGTAGGCCATTCCTATCGAGTCAATATCCAAGGGTTTTCTTTTGTAATTTTGTTTCCCTTATAAAAAAATCATAATGCTGTGCGACGAAGGGCCCAGTTCACGACTGGCAGCCGCGTTTAAACAGGGAGCCCTTCACAGACAACTTTAACACGCGCAACGTAGTTGGGCGCACATGGCTAGTCTAAAATAATTGACTTCTCATTAAGAAACTGGGTTGAAACAAAAACCTGCAGCCACTGTGGCCCTCCAGGACCGACGTTGCCCACCCCTGCTCTCGACTGAGAGAGACACTCGTCTCCAAACTGACTTTTAATGACTCCTTCATTTGTCAAAAATTGAAGAATAATGCGTTGCACAGCACTACTGTGTACCTCCTGCTCTGACATGTTGATTACAGCGGACAGAAAGAGGGGAGAAAGAGCAGCCAGCACTACCAACGACAACTTCAATCATGCATGGAGTCAGGTCTACCTTGAGTATGAAAATTCCAGTTTATAACTGAACGCCCCTCGTTAATTCACTAAACACTCCAATTTTCGGTTCAATCAAGTCTCTTCTAGAGCTCAGTTTCCACAAAGGGCACTGTGAGCCCCAGGTCTTCAATTCTCCCTGCACAAGTGGCAGCTGCAGTCTCCAGTCAGGAACAAGTGTGACAGAGTGGTGACATCCAATGCACGCGAGTGCAACAAAACATACACAGTGGGGGAGAAAATAATGAAGTATCCAATTTGGCACGATTGGAAAACACTGAACATACTTGCAGCAAACAAGAAAAGACGTCTCGCCAAAAAAGTGAGAAATTAGCACTTTAAAAAGACTACAATTTGTGAGAATTAATGTGTGGGATACCCACAATCCCACACTGAATTTCAAACCCTGCAGTCACAGGTGTAAACCAAGGGGATTTTAAAGACAATTGGAAAGAAAGGAAGGGGAGAAGCGGAGCATCCCTGTAGGGAAATACTGTCATTCAATAAGATGCCATCTTTCACTTTTAGCATGGTAATGGAAACGGGTGAGGCGGGCTGTGCAACATCCACACGAACGGCTTCCTTAAATCTGTCATGAAAACTGACAGTTTGGTGTTTCTAACGCAGCATGTTTTAATCTGACCCAGGGGTCCTCACTCACAGTCCTGGGGGGCCGCAGTGGCTACAGGTTTTTGTTCTAACCCGGTTGGTTAATAATTTAATTTTATAGATTGTTAATGCTTTAACTCTGCTATGTCAGGTCATTCTCATATCCTAGATTTTGTTTCCCTTTTTAAGGATATCCAAATGATTTGAAGGCTAAAATGGAGGAGCAATTCTCAGTCCTTCACTTTTTTCTCTTCACTTTCTTTCCAAGTATTTCATTAAACCCAATAGTGCCTGATAAATACACACACAGGTGGAAATGGTAACAAGTTCAATGGAGAAATGCTGGTCTCTTTTGTCATTTGCCTGTTATTGCTAATTCAGGAGCAAATTAAAAACCAAGAATCCAGCTGTTTAAGACTAAAATAAGCAATAAGGGTTCAAAATCTTAATGAGCGAGACAACTAAAGTGAAGCAGAAGTGTTACTTGAGCAGTTAGTGCTTCTTATTAAGCAATTGGGTTGGAACAAAAACCTGCAGCCACTACGGCCCTCAAGGCCTGTGATTGAGGACCCCTGATCTGACCGGATGCCAGTTGTCTAGTATCGCTAACAGAGGGTTTTTTTTTTTAAACATTTCTTTCTGTATGAACGTAGTGAGAAGTCAAGCAGAATGACCCCTTTTATTGGCGAATTAAAATGATTATAGTATGCAGGCTTTCGAGGCAACCCGGGCCCCTTCTTCTTGTTCTGATTACATGTCACCTGAAGAAGGGGCCCGAGTTGCCCGAAAGCCTGCATACTGTAATCATTTTAATTCGCCAATAAAAGGGGTCATTCTGCTTGACTTCTCACTACGTTCATAATGGCTAACACAGTACATCACCCCAGTACTACTTTCTGGAAGGACTTGATCCTTAGACTGACAGTTGCTTGGGTGTTTCTAGTAGGACTTGCGTCTTTTTAAGACTGGGATTCTCTGTATACTTACTGCACAAGAGGCTTCAGATCCGTCCTTTAATTACTTAAAACTGAGTCTTAACTACATTGGACTCAAAATGAATATGAAAAGCGCCACAAAACGGCTACAGAAAATGTTCTGCTGTCACGATCAACTGTGCAAAGTTATTTCTACAACTGAACAGCCCAGGCCTCTGCCAGTCTCGCATTTTTGGTCATTTGCACTTACTGGTTGTTTCAGTTCATTACTTGTGTGAATGCAGAATTTATGTAAAACATCCAAGCCCTTTCACTCAACCACTTCTATCTGTTAACTCTGGTTTAGGTGCTGTTGACAGCTGTTTTATTTCACACTATCATTTTACAAGAACAAGTTGATTTTGTTCACTGAGCGATACGAGTACACACACGAGCTCCAGTACCAGTGGCATTTCATGTTGGCACCTTTCACCACATCACTGTTAGATTTCTAACTCTAAAAGCAAACTTCTGGATGTATACTGACGCACTGCCCATGTGCAGCACTGCATGCCAAGTGACGTGTGCAGATAAATACCGCTTTACCGGTGTTCTCAAACTGTGTTAACCAATATGGGAGAGGAGGAGGACGTGTGGGAGGAGGATGAATGTCAAATTAAGCGAATGACTTGGTGTGGCTGTACTAAGTGTTGAGCGGATTAGAAAGGTGCTTCAAAAGACAAACGAGTCTATGAGAGAATTAGTCTGTTTTTTGCCTTTGGTCCACAATGCCCTGGGCATTTCTAACTGGCAAAAAACAGACTTTTGAAAACCGTACACTTGTGAAAATGCTGGCTCAGCACTGCATTGGGATGAGCGGAAACAAGAGTTATTAGAAATAAATACTCCGAGGGCTCTGCTTCCTGCTTGCTTCGCTCGCCAACCCCCAGCTTCGTATCTCTGCCACTCACGTATGTGGATTTCACTTTCACCAAACAACAAAACTTTTAATTCTCGCCGATATGCTTCTTCATTGGAAAGAAACACTACTTTTCCCGGATGGCAACACAAATTAGACGATCTACAAATCTCCGAGTTAAAGTTTAAAGCCAAACAACATCTACATACTTCTGTCATATCACACATGTCCATATATTTGATCTCTCTTCGCTTTTCGTCAATATCGCATTGAATTTTGATTCTGTGTTTGGAATTACATCGACTGACTGACTGACTGACTGCTAGAGTTTTGTGACAAATCCTGTGGCTGTTGCCGTAAGCTTCTCTTCAGCTCTTCTGCATTTTCAGTCCTTTGAGTGCAGCTTGAGACTCTTTTGTAAACGATGTGAACACGCTAGTGTGGGTGGAGATCATTTTCACTTCAAAACTTTTTCCAATCAAGATGTCTCAGTGTGCCTGTGGCTTTTGTAATAAAATTTATCAAAAGATGTTTGCAAGCTTACCCATGCTTTTCATTAGTCGGTCACCAACAACTGATAAACTGCATCCATCTTTGGTATTTTCTGTAAGAGAACAAGAAAGTGAGAATGTAGTTTACTGGAATAAGAATCTCTTCATCGCCAAACTAAGAAACAAATGGGTGAAGAGGAACTTTAATACACACACACACACACCACCTTACCTAAAAACACACAACACACAACCAAGCTATGAGCTTTAAGAAGCACACACAACCAACTCGGACAACACGGACTTACCTCTGCTGGTGTTTGAGTTAAAGCATAGGGTTAAATGATTACTTAGAGTGACCTGAATCACAAATGTTCCTGTGCTGCTTCAGGAGTCACTCATTGTCACACACAGTGAGTGGGACAACACAAAATGGTGTTTCATGAAATCAAATATAACCAGCAGCACAGCGATGAATAAAACATGGCTATCTAATGGAGGGAGGGTGACCTGAAAGTGCCTGTCCGCTGTCCTATAGCCACTACTACTATAGAGTAGTTGTTCAGTGGTCTCAAACTCCAGTCCTGGAGGTTTTCATTCCAATCCTTTTCTTAATTGGTGATCTGTTTTTGCAGCTAATTAACTTGTTTTGAATTCATTTTAATTGGCTTGTTCTTGAACACACAGACCCCCTCAATTCATTTTCCTTAATTAGCAGTTAAACAATAATCTCTCTCTCTCTATTTTAGATAGATAGATATGAAAGGCACTATATGATAGATAGACAGATTCCAAGGTCTGTCTGTCCGCTTTTCATGAGAGAACTACTTCATGGATTTAGATCGGGTTTTTTTTCTATAATTTGCTTGAACATTCCGGTTGATTTTGCGACTTCTCTCATCGTGCCAAGTATGACAGTATGCTTGCAGGAGCGATTTATTCCCGCTAATCGAGTAGCACGTTATTGCGCTAATCTAAGCCGGAGGCTGCAGGCGGAGGGGAGTGGGGAAGCGTGACGTCGGGACTGGAGAGCCGGGTGAGGCCCTCCTCACTCATGTGCCAGTATCAGAGTGTACCTTGCTTCTCTTTAGCTAGCGAGAGAGAGATCTGCTTAACGGATTTAGATCGGGTTTTTCTATAATTTGCTTGAACATTCCAATTGATTTTGTGACTTCTCTTATCGCGCTAAGAATCAGAGTTCGCTTGCAGGTGCGATTTATTCGCGCAAATCCGAGAGACAGGCTGCAGGCCAAAGGGAAGGCGTGACGTCAGGAGCAGGGAACCGGGCAGGGCCCTCCTCACTCAAGCGCCAGCCTCTGTTCGAGTCGGTGTACCTCTGCGTTTTGGAGTGTAGCTTGCCTTGGCTTAGCTAGCAATACTTTTTTATTGATTTTTAAAGTTTGTCCTGTTTTACTACCATGCAGGCGGAGACGCAGGGGATGGCTAGAGAGGTAGAAAATGAGCCAAAACATGACCAGTAAACTGTGTCTGTCCGTCACACAATATCTGAATATAAAGAAAGATGAAGATCTCAGGAATGCTGATCTGCTTAATGGAGCTCTTAGAAAATCAACAATTTTTGAAGTGCCTGCCGCTGTACAATGAGAGCAGCAACCAGCCATGGTATTGCAATAATGACAAGAACTGGCTCCTCATTAAGCAACTGGTTGGAGTTTGAGGCAATGACTTAGTTGGTCTTCTGTTGGCTCCCTCACTTCACATTTCATTTCTGTTTGGATGCCATTTAAGGAAAGAAATAAAGAAATTCAGGGGAACAAATAAAAAAAAAAAACAAATCCATTAAAATGGAAAGGAATTAATCAGCAGCAAAAACTGGTCACCAATTAAGCAATTGAAAACCTGCAGCCACTGTGGCCCTCCAGGACTGGAGTTTGAGACCACTGGAGTAATCCCACCGTAATGTGCTTAAAGGGGCTACCAGCCATATACCAGATGATCTGAACTCAACTCATAGGCCGCGTTAGGCATGCTGGTTAACCCCGCAGTTACGTGTTCAGATCCTGTTAGTGACATTGTGACAGTGAGCCGGTCATTTCACCTGCCTGTCATCCAAACTGGAAAAACAAAAGAAATGTAATTTTGGATGTTTTAAATTGTTTTGGATAAAGGCATCAGCCAAACTAGATATACTTTTGGGAATTTAAAACTTTACATAACTTCAAGGAAAGGAAGAAAAAAAAAAAAAAGAGAGATTTTCTCTCTATCTACTGTATATACAGGGTGGTCCAGATCTTACTATGCAATTTTCATTACGCTATAACTTATTAAGTTTATTACTCCAAGCCCGTATCCAACTGAATGAAGGACATGTGGGACATTTAATTCACTGATTTTCCATTTATTCAATGTACAGTGGTACCTCGGTATCCTTTGATTTACACCAAACAGGACGTATACCAAACAAATTTTTCCCATAAGAAATAAAAGGAAAATGATAATCCGTTCCCATGAAAAATAATCCTATTGTTATTGGCATATTATACATTGATGGGGTTGTATAAAATAATTTAAACACTGCTTAATACTAAAATACATAAATACAAAAGCAATCAGATGAAATAAATGAAAATTTAACCTCACTTTTCAATAACGTCTTTGTTTTTCACAATCGTACATACCGTCGTTCTCTGCATACGGTATGCAGCAGCCAAGTCCCGGATATGCATGCCACCTTCATACTTTTCAACAATCAATTCAAATTTATGAGAAAAAAAACACAAAATCACGTGAAAATTCACAAAGAGTTATAGCGCGGGTTGTTCACTGAATGCTAGCAACTGGCGTACTGACCGACGCTCGTGGGCAGTCGTGGCTTTGTCTCGAGAGACGTAAACAAGGGTAGCGCGCCGTGTCCTGGCACGCGAGTCGTATTCGAAACAAAGGTCGTATACCAAGCAAAATTTTTTGTGTCCAAACCGGACGTATACCAAGTTGGACTTATTCCAAAGTGGACATATACCAAGGTACCACTCTAAGTCCATTTTCATTTATTACAAGATATTTTGAACAATTCTTTTGTCTTGTATTGTTTTCCTGCATTGCATTAAAAGTTGCATAATTACATCTGGACCACCCTATATAAACTTGAGAATCAGTGGCCTGGGCAGTTAATAACTGAAACACCGGTAAAGACACAGTGGTTCTTTATACAGGGCGACACAGAAAAACTGGAACATTTGAAATGTGTAGTGGCAGCACTTGGGAACAGGGACCTTGAGCTGTAAACAATCTCACCATTTAGTAATTGAGTAATCAATGGCAGCTGTGCAAGAATTGTTCGGTAACCGTGTCACCTCAAGAGTCGGTGACATTCCCTGGCGCTCAAGATCCCCAGATTTGTCCGTTTGTGATTTTTTTCTCGTGGGGCTACCTTAAGAGTCGGGTCTACACAACTCGGCCAAGGACACTAAATGAACTGAAACAAAGAATTCAAGACAAAATTCGTGGTATCCCATCGGAGATGTTGCAGCGATCAACGGGGAACCTCAACAGCAGATTGGAGGAATGCATACGTACAGGAGGACGCCATCTACAGGACGTAATTTTCAGACATTGATAATTTGGATTACTGTCTCTTAAAAGGCAAGTTGTAGTGGTTCAATTGCTGTCAATACGTTTTTTTTTGTTGGATTTCTTCTATTTTTATTGGGTTTTTCAAAAGTTCCCGTTTTTGTGTGTCACCCTGTATTTTTGGTACTTGTCAATCAATCAATCAATCAACATTTATTTATATAGCACATATTCATACAAAAAAATGTAGCTCAAAGTGCTTTACAAAATGAATAGAAAAACAGAAGACACAATAAATAAACAAACATAGAACTTGTGTACTAAACGGACGGCTAGTACCCTTTTCTATTATTGTGAAGCAAATCGGATTTTCGTTTTTTAACATTAGGCACCCAAAGGGGACATTAACATTGGGGATCTATAGGCAACTATGTGCCCCTACCACTAACTTTAAAGGTTAATATTTGTGGTTGGTACGTCAGTCTAATAATTTAAACTCCAAAAATTAAGCAACTGGGGCGCCCAACACTGGAATGGGTAGGAACACAAGTACCATATTGTTTTGACAATTTTTGTTCTGGATGTTGCACTTTTGTAATCAGTCCCATCTACTTTGCTACTGAAAAAAAATGAATGTCCCTTCAGTGATCAGCACTCACTAGAAAACGATTTCATTGTGTTAAGAGTATCACACCTGTTAGAATTGCTTTTACTACTTACTCAAATGTTTCCTTTCAAAGGCTGAAGGTGAAACCCCATCTTGGAAACTGTCCCACCCAATGCAACTTGATGCCTTTCTCACACACACACACACACACAAAGCGACCCCTACCTGCTATTCCTGAAAGACAAGTTGTAGCCAATCCTGTCCCAACCAGTCCTACAAGACCACATTCCACATTAAAAGCACTGGGAATATTGATGGGCAGAGGTGGACACTTCTTTAAAAAGGCAGTTAACTTTTAGATAAAACATTTTAAATTTAGTACCCGTGCCCATATTCCTTATAAGGCATCCAAGGGTAGCGATATCGATAATGCGACGCATTGTGCACTTAAGTATCTTCAAAATAGCTTCAAAGAAATACATAACTCCAAATGTACACGGGCAGGGGATATCTGGGGCATGTTAAACGTGAAGTGAACTCCTAGGCAGGATGGAACGTCCACTTCACAACGTGTTGGGCGACCTGTAGACTGCGGGGGGTCCTGTGTAAAGCATGTGCTCTGTGTAGTCAGATTCCTGAGGAGCGGCACGGCGTGTTCTTCTGGTTTACGTGCAGGTTTCACGTGGCTCAATTAGAAATACAAGTCATTCCTTCCAAAAGCTCATCTTGCCAAGCTATCTGGTTCTTCTGGATTAAGACAGAGAGTCACACACACACACACACATCACGGGAAACTGTTGAGATTCAAAGATATGCAGTAAGAACATTAGAAGGGCTGGCAGAAATTAAATAATGAAAACTAAGAAAACTGGTAGAGCTTTTAGGTTATTGAAGAACACGAGTTTAGAATTTGTAGATAAACACTTTAAGTGACTATTTCAGTAGTGCTAGGGTGTTGTAACGTGTTAGCCATTATGGATGTGGTGAGATGTTCAGTAAAATGACCCCTTGTAGAAAGATTACAATGTGCAAGCTTTCAAGTTAAGTCAGGCCCCTTCTTAAGGTAAGATGTAATCTTGTGATGCATATATTACATATGTACTGTATGTACTCGTATTTAAGTTCTCCCATGGGTAAGTCAAGGCTTGATTATACCGTGTAATTCATAATGTCGGTTGTATAAGTCAATGTAGAAAACTCCCGCTATTGGTCCAAGAGATTACGATCTGCTAACGCCCACCTGAGAGAGCACACGGCCTTTTATTTCTCTGTATTATTCCTACGTGACCACACGGTGATACCCCAACTATTCTGAAGCGACGTTTGTACTGTTCTGTGTGTTTTGTATCTCACACCCTCATGCACCTTTATCGCAAGATTTTATACTCAATGTTTTTGGGTTCCAAGACCCGACTTATATGTGAGTATATACGGTAATTACATATTGTAATCTTTCTAGTTAGCCAATCAAGGGGATTATTTTGCTTAACTTCTTACCACAGTGACTACTTCAAGAAGCTAAGCTTTTTGGCTGGTTAATCCGAATTATTCTCAGGGTGTAAAATCATTCATGAAATGGAAAACAAACAAAAGCTGCTGAAGCTAGCAGTGTAAATATTAAAAATTAATATTAGGTTTCCACACACATACCCTAACCAGTACTTCCCTACAATATTAATATTTAATAGGCTATACCAGTGATCTCAAACTCCTGTCCTGGAGGGCCGCAGTGGCTGCAGGTTTTCATTCTAACCATCTTCTTAATCAGCGACCTGTTTTTGCTGCTAATTAACGTCTTTTAAATTAATTTTAACTGACTTCTTCTTGAAGACTCAGACCTCTCAATTCTTTTTCCTTAATTAGCAGGCAAACAATAATGAGATACAAAATGAGCCAAAACAGGACCAGCAAACTGTGTCTGTCCATCACACATCATCTGAAAATAAAGATGAAGGTCTCAGGAAGGCTGATCTGCTCGGGTCCCCAAAATGTTTAATCAGTGCTCTTAGAAAAGAGAAAAATCAATAATTTCGGAAATGTTTTCTATTGCACAATGAGAACAGCAACAAGCCATGGAATTAAAAAAGAGAGTCAGCGCCTCATTAAGCAACTGGTTGGAGTTTGAGGTCCTGACTTAGGTGGTCTTCATTTTTGTTTGGGTGCCATTTAAGAAGAGAAATGAAGCAATTCAGAGGAACGATCAGGGAAACGTATCTTAAAAAAATAAGTCAATTAAAATGAAAGGAAAAGGAGTTAATTAGCAGCAAAAACCGGTCACCAATTATGAATAGGGTTAGAGGGGAAACCTACAGCCACTGCGGCCTTCCTGGACTGGACTGGGAGACCACTGCTCTTTACTGTGGTGGGCTGGGCCGGTTACATCACTTCAAGAGAGGCCCACTGAATCAACAAGCTTAATATAAAGGCAAGATTCATTTTTGGGGCATACTCTGGACCCCCTAGAGGTGGTGCTGGGCGATATATATCGTGGGGACGATAGAAAAGTGTCTATCGTTTCTAACCTAATTTTATCAATTACTAAAGAAAATATTGCATTAAATAGGCTATGACAAATGAATGATAATGTCTTGTCGCTATGCAATGCATACTCTACCCTTTATATAAGTGATAATCAAGAATAAAAATGAACTTTTCGCAAAGAAACTCTATCTTGTGGTTTTGTGACAGTTCAGTTAAATGTCACTTCAAAATAAAGTTGCAGAAAAAAGTATGCAATGATATTTTTGTCAAACTTTTCAGAGAATAACTGGAAACGTACTTTATTGTGGGTGGTATATCGTGATATATATTGTTATTGTGATATAAAATAATCCATATCGTGATATATGATTTTTCCATATCGCCCAGCACTACCTGGAGGTCACAGAGGAGGAGAGAAACAAAACTGAGTGCTATTATGAACAATGCTGCGCATCATTAACATTTACATTGTTTAACGTTAACATTATTCAAAGTTATTGTCAGTTTTTAGCTGCATTTTTATTACTCTTTAAAATTTAATATATATATATTTTTTGTATCAGTATACTGCTGCTGGATTATGTGAATTTCCCCTTGGGATTAATAAAGTATCTATCTATCCATCCATCCATCTCTCTGACACACCAACACTTAGGACTTTCAGGGAACAAATCATTTAGATGAAGTGGGTGCTTCCTTATACCAACAGTGCCTCACTGCGACTTCTCTTTTTATGCCTAACAAAGTTTGTTTCATTCTTTCTTTCTAGTCATCTTGATGTGTATGTAAAAGGGAGTAAAGTTTGTTTATTGTAGATTTATTTATTGAGCTTTTGTAAAAAGCCAAATTTCACCTCCGAGAGAAAGTGCTATCCAACTATATCCATTAACATAAAGCCTGTCCATAATCGACTATTTGTCCTACAGTATTCCTATTTAAGGGTCTATACACCGAACTGTATACTCGGATCTGAATCCTAACCTGTTCAACAATACTGTTAGCCAGGTCTTCATCCTCTTACGTGTACGAATATTTTCACTTCAAACTCTGCTTTCTTGTAAATAATGTGTTTAGATAGATCTTTACTATTCCCCAGAGGGAAACTTGGCTTTTTACAGAAGACCAATAAATAAACACACCAGAATGACTACAAAGAACACTAAAAACAGAAAGAAAACGTCCGACTTTGCAGTTACAAACTCTCCTTTAAGTTAATCCGAGTTCTGCGCTCATTTGCTTTGTGAAGCGGTGATGTTGGACAGCTCTCTTAATGGTGACACGCAAATCACTACTGGGTGAAATGACAGAGGCACCAAAGACTCATGGCTATGATGATGGGAATAAAAATAATGATAATAATACGTTGATATTGCGCCATTTCCACGCTCAAAGCGCTTCAGGGCACAGACAGTACAACACTGGATACAGAAACAGAACAGGCAAAGCACTTAACTACAACAGACAATCAACCAGAATATAAAAATAATAAAAATATTACCAATAAAAACATAAAAATGTGTACACGATAGCGCAAACAAAATACGACATGAGCGGTCGGTCATTTGTAAACCGTCTGCCTATTATATAAAAGTGTGGAAAAGCTTTCTGAAAACTGTTAACTGAAAGAAAAGCATCAGTTCCTCGACACCATCAGCAGAAAAAACGTGGAATATCGTATCGGGAAGGCCATCCACGCCCCGAGTTACCGACGCAGAAGTTCACTGATACTCACGTAACAGAAGCAGGCCCGGCACACCCTGGTCCCAACCGTGTAAGCAGAGGAAATGAAAAATTAGCTACGGCACCAACAAATATACAATTAAAAAAAGAACGACATCAAAAAGCAGAAAGAGCCAAAAATCAAACCAGTAGGAATGTTTGGGCAAAGCATTCGCTATATCTTTCTGTCGCTGCTTTTCTGCCTCCATGACCGCCGACCACAACAAACTCAAAGTCGGTTACTGACGGTCACGCGAGTAAAATGCGAGACGCTTCCTGAAATGTTAACCCGCCTACTTGGGATTGATGATCCAATGAAATGAGTGGTTGGCTAAGTGAGCGTTTCTGAATGGTGTTTTGTACTGTAACTCTAGCACTGGGTGGCATTTTTACACTTCAGTGAGGTGTGCTGTTCGGCACGTCGTTAAACTGGTCAGGCGAGGTGACAGTGAGCGGCGGCGGCGGCGGCGGTGCTGCTGCTGCTGCTGCTGGTGGTGGTGGTGGTGGTGGTTCATCACATAGACATATATAGATAGACGCCACATTCAGTGTGTTGCCCAGTCGACAAGATACGTCAGCACGTCCGCCATATTGCGAGTGGCAAAAGTGCCATTTTAAACTAATACAGGTCGACGTGGAAACCGGGTTTTCTGATGAAAAAACAATAAAGTTTAAAACGGTATCGTTTACATACAATATATTTTGGCGAATCGTTTAAATGCAATTATTTATATTCATTTATAAACTAATAATGGCAATCATTAAATAATAATTATTATTATTAAATAATTCCTCCCATATAAGTAACATTTCTCGGACTGCCTTCTTCCATCTCGGAAACATTTCTAGACTTCGTCCTGTTCTTACTCAACAAATACTGTAGTATCAGTTAATGCCCGAGTCACCTCATGTATAGATTACTGTAATGCTATTCTATCTGGCATCCCACAAAAACATATCCATCGCCTACAACTTCTTCAAAATTCTGCTGCCGGGATAATAACCTGCTGCTCTAAATCCACTGAACACATCACACCGATTCTCTCTCAACGTCGCTGGCTCCCTGTTAACTGCTGAATACAATACTAATTACCACTCTTAACATTTAAAGTTCTCCACACCTCGCTGATCTCCTCCAGACTGGCACTCCTCTCGCTCACTCAGATCCTCACCTGAAGCTCCACTTTCTGTACCACACGTCAGACTCAGTGCTATGGCAGCTCGAGCGTCTCTCCTGGTGCTCCTCAACTCAGAATTCTCTTCCCTCTCATATCTGTCAGCTCGACTCAATAACGCATTTTAAAACTGCCCTCCAAACTGATCTTTTCAAACTGGCATACCACTTGTGAATTTTGCACTGTTACTGCCAGTTATCTTTGTTTGTTTGCTAATTTTTGCCTTTTGATTTATCATTCTCTTGTTTTAATTTTAACTAATGTTGTTTAATTTTATTGTAAGGTGACCTTGAGTGCTAAGATTATAAAACGGGATTTTCTAATGGCCAAATATAACTAAAACAATTGTTCAGCCTTACCTATGAAATGTAATCCCCTGGGATCTGGTTTGGAGCGTACAGCGGTTTTTATAATCCCAAGCAGCACATACGCGAGGCATCTTTATCATTACTTCACTCCACAGCAGTACCACTCGCAATATGGCGGCGACGTTGACGTACAATGCTGCTGGCCATGCAGCGTCTAGTAATTCTATGTCTATGACTCAGCACACATCCTTAAGCGTGAAGCTGTGCCTCCAGTGGGACAATTCATTCGCAAAAAACAACGTGGAGCAAATTCCATTGATCATTCGTCTATTCAACAGTGAAACATAACAATCAAATTATAGCCGGGGAAACCAGAAGTGGCCTGTTCACTGTTACATTGTGTTTGGAGCGATATAAGAATAGTCTGAATACATTTAGTTCGCTATTCACATTCACGAAAAAGCAGACATACTCGTTAATTGCATTTTGGTTGGCAAAACAGCCAGTAGGCCCTGATGTTTTGTATCTCAAACCTTTGTTTGAAGTTTCATGTTTTGTTTTGATATCTGAATGATATTAGCAAAGGAAATACAGAGTTTATAGAGTTTATTCTTGTGTTCTTATTTATTAGTTATTATATTAACTATTGTAAGATATGGCCGTCCATTCATCCTAGCCAATACCCCGAAGCCGCCAGGTGGAGCCCTCCTTGCAGCATGGAGGTCCCCAGAAGACCAGCAGGGCATTATGGACAATGGAGTTTTTATGCACAGCCCTGCTGGATGCCATGGGGGCCACAGGAGGGAGCTGCAGGGAGGACCGAGGGCTTCTTCGTGCCCTGTGACCCGGAGGTTCGTCATAGGAAGAGCGACGGACTTCCGGGTTGAAGAAAATAACTTTTACCTGACCCGGAAGTGATTGAGAATCACATGGACTGGAGATAGGGAACACTTCCGGGTCAGGGAATATAAAAGGACTGTGGGAGCTCCCAGATGGGGAGCTGAGTTGGGAGGCAGGGTGGCTAAGTGTCTGGGAGTGGAGGATTGGTTTATTGATTATTGTTATTGAGTATTGTGGAGAGGAGCGTGCTTTGTGCACATAATTATTGTAATAAATAATTATTTGGACTTTTATCTGGTGTCTGACGTGTGGTCCGAGGGTACAAGGGTGCGAGCAAACCCTTAATCTACCACACTATTTATTATTTATTATTGTAGTGACGATGGCACTGACGTCCCAGGAGGCACTGCAGCTAAAATAAAACAGTTAATTATGATTTAATTTATGTTGTATTTGAAAGTACTTAATGTTGTTTGGTAACGGGAGTGTTTTATTAAAGTTTAAAGGTGAGGTTGGAGTTTGCCTACCACCACTTACCGATGCTGCCTGGTGTAGGAGTCTGGGTATCGGGACTAAAGAGGTGGTGCTGAAGTTGAGTATTGCCATTTTTGTAGTGATCGCGTTACTTGAATGTGCAGCTCTACCAGTATTAAAAGAAAACGTCTGTTTATGTGCATTGAGTGTGTCTATGTGTCACAATAGTATAATGGTTGGTATTATTTTATAATTACTAGGGGGCTCTGCCCCCAGCTCCCCAATCCCGGGCGGGCACTAAACACTCTGCCTTTCTATCTCTCATATAGTGCCTTTCTATCTATCTATCTATCTATCTATCTATCTATCTATCTATCTATCTATCTATCTATCTATCTATCTATCTATCTATCTATCTATCTATCTATCATATAGTGCCTTTCATATCTATCTATCTATCTATCTATCTATCTATCTATCTATCTATCTATCTATCTATCATATAGTGCCTTTCATATCTGTCTATCTATCTATCTATCTATCTATCTATCTATCTATCTATCTATCATATAGTGCCTTTCATATCTATCTATCTATCTATCTATCTATCTATCATATAGTGCCTTTCATATCTATCTATCTATCTATCTATCTATCTATCTATCTATCTATCTATCTATCTATCTATCTATCTATCTATCTACTAGCTGGGAATTGCTGGTCTACCCCCCTCTAGTGGTGCTTGTGGAGCGCCACGGCCTGAGACCCCTGTAGTCCACGACATGGACGTCAATTTAAAGTAAACTCTTGCCATAGCTCTTAGGCAGTGTGGTGGTGACGTTGTGTCGCAGTCACTCCCAATCCATTAATGGTGTACTGTGGTGGACTCTGGGATGACATTAAAGTGCAAAGGGAGAAATCGACTGTAACGGCTGATGCCACACCACTACCACACAGACATCTTTCTCAACTAGAAGAATCCCAAACCCACCTTCCATAGCTCAGTACTTTTCAAATTAGGAAAAATCAAATTCTCTCTCAGAGGGTTTGTCCAAAACTGTTTTTAAATGCATGAAGATTACTTTAGACTAAGCGTGCTTGGCCTGTGATTGACTCTGTTATTCTATTGATTGTTCTGTTCTATTTAAAATGTATTTTTTTTTTGTTATTGCTCATGTCTTTCTTCTTTTTCTCTTAGGTGGGGCCTGAACTTATCTTTGCTGTTTTTATTTCTTTTTCCTTTTTTCTCTCTATTGTGTTCATAAGAACGCCTTTTGAACGTCTTGAACTCGTATCAGTTTTTTGTTTGTCCAGTGCCTTCTGCCTCGGTGGTACAAGAAACCCCCCACAAGTGATGCACCGTTTAACTCGTCTTAATGTCTAGTTATGCAAGACATTGAGTTTTTTGGGGTTACCACCTATTTTTTTGCCCTCTAGACCCCAAACCCCCTCTTTAGTAAGCCATTTCTGTGCAGAAAATGTCACCCTTATGATGAAGGCCAAACCACTCGGTGTCGTCAGTAAAAATGATGAGAAGGACTTGAGGTTGTGCTTAACAC
The DNA here is from genome assembly GCF_016835505.1 of Polypterus senegalus. Lineage (NCBI taxonomy): Eukaryota > Metazoa > Chordata > Cladistia > Polypteriformes > Polypteridae > Polypterus > Polypterus senegalus. The sequence goes on from NC_053160.1 coordinate 189,068,953, forward strand.
ATCAATCAAATCCCAATTTTGATTTTTTTTCATTTAAATTTTGATTTGAATTACTTTATTAAAGTTGTCTTTTTGCGTGACCTTTGGAGGTCTCATTTTCGGGTTACGGGCCCAACAGAGTTTTGTCCCTTCTGGCCGTAATCAGATTTGAAGTGCAACCTTCCAGATAAAAGTACGGACCATTAGCCACACTGCCACCCCTCCACCCAAGTGGGGTAAATTTCACCTACTCGGGGGGTACATGTACTTAAACAAAGAGCTGAAGTTGTGCAGATTCCCATCAGTTCCTACAGACGACATGAGACCTGCTGTTTGAACAACTTCAATCAAGAACAAGTGTCTCACTGACTGACGTGCTCTCCTGCACTCTGGTATCTCGGTGTCTGCTCGCCATCAGTTGCTTCTAAAGAAGTGAAATTGCATGACTATGTACTGTTGTTATTATTATTAGCATTATCTGAACTGAAAATTAAAATGTTCAAAACAGTATCTTAAAATGGGCAGCAGCACGGTGGCGCAGTGGGTAGCGCTGCTGCCTCGCAGTAAGGAGACCCGTCTGGGTTTGCTTCCAGGGTTCTCCCTGCGTGGAGTTTGCATGTTCTCCCCATGTCTTCTCCGGTTTCCTCTCACAGTCTAAAGACACGCAGTTCAGGTGCATTGGTGATCCTAAATTGTCCCGGGTGTGTGTGAGTGTGTGTGTCCTACGGTGGGCTGGCACCCTGCCCAAGGATTTGTTCCTGCCTTGTGCCCTGTGCTAGCTGGGATTGGCTCCTGCGGACCCCCGTGACCCTGTGTTAGGATATAGCAGCCCGGACACAGACAGGCGGACAACGATGGTTCACCCAACACACATTTATTATACATTCTTTACACAAGTGAAACACACACAACCCCAAAGTGCAGGCCTTTCTCACACTGCCGCCTCCTTTCCTCTCCTCCCGAGCTCCGTCCTTCTCCACTCCCGACTCAAGCCACTGAACGGAGGGAGGCAGCCCCTTTTATCCCCACCCGGATGTGCTCCAGGTGCCTCCCGATAATCTTCTGTCTGCACCCCCCATTGTGGCGCAAGTGCCGGCTGTGCACCCGGAAGCACTCCGGTGTCCCTGGTGGTCTTCGCCCCGGTACTTCCGGGTGTTGCAGAAGTGCTGAGAACCAGGGCTCCTCAGGCATTGGGGCGCCGCCGGCGGTGACCATGGACCCCTATAGGGTTGAGCTTCCAAGCTCAGTTCCCGTGGTCCCCAAAGCCACCAGGGCGGTCGCCCCCTCGTGGTCTGGAGGAGGCGCAATCCCTCCTCTGGTCCTTTCGGGCATCCCGACTGACTGACTGACTGACTGACAGTATCTTAAGATTTCCCCATTTTGTTGATCGCTTTATTATAGCAGAATTTAGAGAAAAGCCAAGCAAAATGACACCTTTTATTGGCTAAGATTACAATATGCAAGCTTTCGAGGCAACTCAGGCCCCTTCTTCAGGCGAGATGTAATCAAAGCTTGCATATTGTAATCTTAGCCAATAAAAGGTGTCATTTTGCTTGGCTTTTCTCTACATTCATAATGGCTAACACGGTACAACAACCTAGTATTATAGCAGAATTCAAATAAACTCAAATTACTGAACAAAACACAGTGGATGTAAATTTACTTTTGAAAATTTGCCATTGGGGTAAACGGGCCAAAAAAGATTGGGAAGGCCTGCCCTAATTGGGATGCTGTTTTGAGGTTGCTGATCACAAATGTGACCCCATCTTTTATGTTTGACTCTGGACTGGTGGTCCTAAGCCTCGAAGATCAAATCCCAGAAGGTTAAACAAGAGACAGATTTCAAACGTAAGCGTGCGGGGTATCGTTTTAGACGATTTCAAGGTTGGTGATTTTCAAATCTTTGGAACGAGTCCTCCATGGACCTCCATATCAGAGGGTGAACACTGACACATTTCTATTACAATCGAGAGCATTTAAACATCTCACCTGAAGCACACATTTTAATATTTCATGCAGCTATTCTTGTTTGTCATGAACTTCTTCCCCAGAGGGGACTGGGTGGTCTCGTGGTCTGAAACCCCACAGATTTTATTTTTTTTCTCCAGCCTTTGGAGTTTTTTTTTTGTTTTTTTGGTCCACCCTGGCCATCGGACCTTACTCTTATTCTATGTTAATTAATGTTGACTTATGTTTATCTTTTATTGTGTCTTCTATTTTTCTATTCTTCATTTTGTAAAGCACTTTGAGCTACTTTGTATGAATATGTGCTATAGGAATAAATGTTGATTGATTGATTGATTGATTCCACATGAAGTAAATCATTGCATTTCTTATCAACACCCCGAATTAGGACTTCCTTATTAACTAATTCAGACTTTTTGATTCTGAAGTAAATGGTTATATGAGTTACATTATTATTATTTGTTGAATTGGATAGCATGCCATTCAGGGACCTGCGGTCAGGGCAGGCAAGTAAGGCAGAACAAAAAAACTAATAAGGATAACATAAAATAAAGGTGTCCACTGGTCTGTGCTATAAATTAGCTTTCTGTATGATTCCAATAATTGTGATCATTTTTATAGTCAAAATCGCTGCATTTGTGTCTTTCCTGTTCAAATACTGGGTGGAGACGCGAGGTGTGGCAGCGACGAGCCTCACCTCCCCTCGGACTGCGCCCTCCTCACACGCTGGCGGGGTTGGTGTGTCGGGTGCCCATTTCTGTCTCTCCATATGTCGCCAGTGTAAGGTTTGCAGACACGTTTATTATACACAGTCTGGCTAATATCCTTAATGAATGTGTGTGTCTGTGTGTTATCAATCAATCAATCAACATTTATTTATATTGCACATATTCATACAAACAGTAGCTCAAAGTGCTTTACAAAATGAAGAATAGAAAAATAGAAGACACAATAAAAAATAAACATAAGTCAACATTAATTAACATAGAATAAGAGTGAGGTCCGATGGCCAGGGTGGACAGAAAAAACAAAAAAAAAACTCCAAAAGCTGGAGAAAAAAATAAAATCTGTAGGGTTCCAGACCACGAGACCACCCAGTCCCCTCTGGGCAATCTACCTAACATAAGTCAAACAGTCCTCTTTGTATTTAGGGTTTTCATGGAAGGACCTGATGATGATGGTCACGTAGACTTCTGGCTTTCAGTCCATCAATGTTGGTGCATCATGATGCTTTGAGTAGGTGGAGGTGGCGCAGGCCGCCACCACAAAGAAACCGGAAAAAGAAACCGGAAAAGAGAGTAGGGGTCAGTACTGATTTTAGAGCCACCATGAATAGTTATTATGAAGAATTGAACATACAGAGTATCAGGATTAAGTTAAAGTGAAGTTATAAAAAGGCCATGTTAAAGTAATGTGTTCTCAGCAGTGTTTTAAAGTGCTCTACTGTATCAGCCTGGTGAATTCCTATTGGCAGGCTAGTCCAGATTTGAGGTGCCTAACAGCAGAAGGCCTCCTGCCCGCCTCACCACTTCTTTTAAGTTTAGCTTTTGGAATTCTAAGGAGACACTCATTTGAAGATCTAAGGTTACGATTTGGAATATAACGTGTCAGACACTCTGATATATAAGATGGAGCAGATTATTTAAGGCTTTATAAACCATAAGCAGAATTTTAAAGTCAATCCTGAATGGCACAGGCAACCAGTGTAGTGACTTTAAAACTGGAGAAATGTGTTCGGATTTTCTTTTCCTAGTTAGGATTCTAGCAGCTGCATTCTGCACTCGTTGTAACTGATTGATGTCTTTTTTGGGTAGTCCTGAGAGGAGTGCGTTACAGTAATCTAGTCGACTGAAAACAAACGCGTGAATTAATTTCTCAGCATCTTTCAGTGATATAAGAGGTCTAACTTTACTTATGTTTCTTAAGTGAAAAAATGCTGTCCTAGTGATCTGATGAATATGCGATTTAAAATTCAGATTACAGTCAACGGTTACCCCTAAGTTTTTTACTTCCGTCTTAACTTGTAATCCTAGTGCATCAAGTTTATTTCTGATAACCTCACTGAATCCATTATTGCCAATTACTAAAATTTCAGTTTTCTCTTTATTTAGTTTGAGAAAATTATTATTCATCCATTCAGAAATACCAGTATGACATTGTGTTAGTGTATCGAGAGAGTCGGAGTCATCAGGTGCTATTGATAAGTACAGCTGTGGTGTGTTATGGTGTATGAAATCTGTACATTTTGGTTGCCATTATATTTTGTTCAAGACAAGACAACAGATGAACTAAGACAAATTAAAGCAGGTTTTCCTCCCTTACACCCTACTTTTATAACACTTGTTCACAGCTTAGTGCGAATTTGGTATTACAGCCTGGGAAAGGATGCTGAGCTGATACCTCAGGCTAGCGATTATTATATTACGGATGGACATCTGGGACATCAGTTGGGTTTACGGCCTGGGAAAGGAAAAACTGAGGCAATATCAAAGAGCTTTATTACCTGGGGAGTGCCGCATTTGACACCATTGATCACAATATTCTTAGAAATCGCCTTAGTCAATGGGTGGGCCTCTCTGGCAGGGTCTTAAATTGGTTTGAATCCTACCTGGCAGGTAGAAAATGCTTTGTTAGTTATGGGAATTACAACTCGAAGACACATGATATCCGATATGGTGGTCCACAAGGCTCTATCCTGGTCCGCTGCTCTTCTCAATCTACATGCTTCCGTTAGGTCAGATTAAGTCAGGGCACAACGTGAGCTACCACAGCTATGCTGATGACACACAGCTGTACTTATCAGTAGCACCTGATGACCCCGACTCTCTCGAATCAATAACACAATGTCTTACTGGTATTTCTGAGTGGATGAATAGTAATTTTCTCAAACTAAATAAAGAGAAAACTGAAATTTTAGTAATTGGCAATAATGGATACAATGAGGTTATCAGGATTAAAAGTTAAGACGGAAGTAAAAAACTTAGGGGTAACTTGACTGTAATCTGAATTTTAAATCGCATATTCATCAGACCACTAGGACAGCATTTTTTCGCTTAACATAGCAAAAGTCAGACCTCTTATATCATTGAAAGATGCTGAGAAATTAATTCACGCTTTTGTTTTCAGTCAACTAGATTACTGTAACGCACTCCTCTCAGGAGTACCCAAGAAAGACATCAATCAGTTACAACGAGTGCAGAATGGAGCTGCTAGAATCCTAACTAGGAAAAGAAAATCCGAACACATCACACCAGTCTTAGCGTCACTACACTGGTTACCTGTGCCATTCAGGATTGACTTTAAAATACTGCTTATGGTTTATAAAGCCTTAAATAATCTCGCTCCATCTTATATATCGGAATGCCTGACACCTTATATTCCAAATCGTAACCTCAGATCCTCAAATGAGTGTCTCCTTTGAATTCCAAAAGCTAAACTTAAAAGAAGTGGTGAGGCAGGCAGCCTTCTGCTGCTATGCACCTAAAATCTGGAATAGCCTGCTAATAGGATTTCACCAGGCTGATACAGTCGAGCAGTTTAAAACACTGCTGAGAACACATTACTGTAACATGGCCTTTTTATAACTTCAATTTCACTTAATCCTGATGCTCTGTATGTTCAATTCTTCATAATAACTATTCACAATGGCTCCAAAATCCATACTGACCCCAACTCTCTCTTCTGTTTCTTTTTCCGGTTTCTTTGTGGTGGCGGCCTGCGCCACCACCACCTACTCAAAGCGTCATGATGCTCCAACATTGAGGGACTGAAAGCCAGAAGTCTAGATAGATAGATAGATACTTTATTAATCCAAGGGGAAATTCACATAATCCAGCAGCAGTATATACTGATACAAAGAAACAATATTCAATTAAATAGTAATAAAAATACATGTAAAAGCAGACAATAACTTTAAATAATGTTAACGTTTACCCCCCGAGTCTCATAGTGTGGGGTCTCCTCAGTCTGTCAGTCTGTCACTGAAGCTACTCCTCTGCCTGGAGATGATCCTGTTCAGTGGATGCAGTGGATTCTTCATGATTGACAGGAGTTTGCTTAGTGCCCGTCGCTCTGCCACAGATGTTAAAACTGTCCAACTTTAATCCTACAATGGAGCCTGCCTTCTTAACAAGTTTGTCCAGGCGTGAGGCGTCTTTCATCTTTATGCTGCCACCCCAGCACACCACCGCGTAGAAGAGGGCACTCGCCACAACCATCTGGTAGAACATCTGCAGCATCTTATTGCAGATGTTGAAGGATGCCAACCTTCTCAGAAAGTCTACGTGACCATCATCATCAGGTCCTTCCATGAGAACCCTAAATACAAAGAGGACTGTTTGACTTGTGTTAGGTAGATTGCCCAGAGGGGACTGGTGGTCTCTTGGTCTGGAATCCCCACAGATTTAATTTTTTTCTCCAGCCTTTGGAGTTTTTTTTTGTTTTTTCTGTCCACCCTGGCCATCGGACCTTACTCTTATTCTATGTTAATTAATGTTGACTTATGTTTATTTTTTATTGTGTCTTTTATTCTTCTATTCTTTATTATGTAAAGCACTTTGAGCTACTGTTTGTATGAAAATGTGCAATAGAAATAAATGTTGTTGTTGTTGTTGGGGAGCAAAATTCATCCATCATATTGACAGCCAGCCAATCAGGTGCATGGAACAGTCATGTGTTGGGAAACCACGGCATGAAACTTCCTAGTAAATATGACTTGGTTTGAAAGCAACATCAGACAGAGAAAAGCAAAGAGAAGAAGAAAGTACAGAAAAAGAAGAGGAACTGACGAAGACGGCCCTGGTCGTCAGAAAGGCATCATGAACATCGATTGCTAAATCAAACGCCTCCCTGGGACATTCATCCTTGTCATCTCTACCTTTTTTCTAAAGACTATTTATATTCAGTCTATCCTATCACTACCTATTTTCTAGTATTCTTTGTTCTTGTGGTATTATTATTATTATTCTTGTAATAATTACCCTGCTGCTTTTAACTTTCTATGCTTTGTCTTAATGTCTAGAGTGATTGAAGTAATAAGTTCACAGTGACAGTCGGATTTTTGCCATTATTTCTGTGCTGCGAGGTTTATAAGGCTGAGAGTGAGAGCACCACTCAAAAGTTAGGGACAATACGATAAAGAAGGTTTTCTTGGCTGATAAATGGCCGATAGTCAAGAGTGCTGAGTCTTTGTATGTTTAAATGTATTCTTGTAGACCAAAAGTAATATTTAGGTCTGAGATATCATTAAAACATCGTATTGTTGTTCGTGCCGATAATAAGTAAGTCTCTTGAAGTGCTGAATGACAGGCTGTTAGTCCTAAAGCACTTGTGTGGTTTAAAGTGCTAAGGGTTAATCAGCGTGTGTGTGTGTCATTCATGGAGCACTGTTGTGGTGAGGGTCTGTGTGTGCGTTCATCTTAAAGTGCAACAGTAGACCAACCCGATAACGAACTTGACGAGAACACTTACCCCTGAGGAAACGGGTAAAGGGTAAGTAGAGGGAAATACTACGATAATACAGTGTGACATATTTAGTCTTGCTGATCGGACATAAAGCCGCAGTGAAAAGGCACGAGGTGAGGCAGACAGTACCGTGCCGTCCTGAAGGGGGCGCATGTGAGCCAAACAGGTGCTCGCTGCTGTTCTTCTACGCCGGGGGTCCTCAGTCACGCTGCAGGTTTTTGTTCCAACCCAATTGCTTAATAAGAAGCACTTATTGCTCAAATGACACTTCTGTTTCACCTTAGTCGTCTCACTCGTTAAGATGTTGAAACCTTGTTACTCATTTTAGTCTTAAAACAGCCGGAATCTTGTTTTTAATTGCTCCTAATTAGCATGCAAATGACAAAAGAGACCAGCATTTCTCCGTTTAGCTTGTTACCATTTACACCGGTGTGGATTTATCGTGCACTGCTGGGTTTACTTAAATACTTGGAAGGAAAGGGAAGAGAAAAAAGTGAAGGACTGAGAAGTACTCCTCCATTGTAACCTTCAAATCATTGGGATGATATCCTTAGAAAGGGGAAGAAAATCGAGGATATGAGAATGAGCTGACATAGCAGAGTTAAAGCACCAACAAGCCATGAAATTAAGTTATTGGCAAGAACTGCTTTCAAATTAAGCAACCGGGTGTTATACTAAGGTTGTTATAATATTAAGAATTGTGTCACTGTATCTGTTTTAGCTCTCTTTAAATGTATTTTTCATTCTTTTTCTGTGTAACATGCCATGAAGAGCTGAGCCAGCTTTAGTACAGGGTGTCAACTTTCAGAAGTGCTGGGATAGGCAAAGCATAAAGACAGACAAGAACAGCTGTGGTCAGCCCTAAAAGGCCTACGTGGTACAGTGGTGTGAAAAACTATTTGCCCCCTTCCTGATTTCTTCTTCTTTTGCATGTTTGTCACACAAAATGTTTCTGATCATCAAACACATTTAACCATTAGTCAAATATAACACAAGTAAACACAAAATGCAGTTTTTAAATGATGGTTTTTATTATTTAGGGAGAAAAAATCCAAACCTACATGGCCCTGTGTGAAAAAGTAATTGCCCCCTTGTTAAGAAATCACCTAACTGTGGTGTATCACACCTGAGTTCAATTTCCTGATTACTGCCACACCTGTTTCAATCAAGAAATCACTTCAATAGGAGCTGCCTGACACAGAGAAGTAGACCAAAAGCACCTCAAAAGCTAGACATCATGCCAAGATCCAAAGAAATTCAGGAACAAATGAGAACAGAAGTAATTGAGATCTATCAGTCTGGTAAAGGTTATAAAGCCATTTCTAAAGCTTTGGGACTCCAGCGAACCACAGTGAGAGCCATTATCCACAAATGGCAAAAACATGGAACAGTGGTGAACCTTCCCAGGAGTGGCGGCCGACCAAAATTACCCCAAGAGCGCAGAGACGACTCATCCGAGAGGTCACAAAAGACCCCAGGACAACGTCTAAAGAACTGCAGGCCTCACTTGCCTCAATTAAGGTCAGTGTTCACGACTCCACCATAAGAAAGAGACTGGGCAAAAACGGCCTACATGGCAGATTTCCAAGACGCAAACCACTGTTAAGCAAAAAACATTAGGGCTCGTCTCAATTTTGCTAAGAAACATCTCAATGATTGCCAAGACTTTTGGGAAAATACCTTGTGGACTGATGAGACAAAAGTTGAACTTTTGGAAGGCAAATGTCCCGTTACATCTGGCGTAAAAGGAACACAGCATTTCAGAAAAAGAACATCATACCAACAGTAAAATATGGTGGTGGTAGTGTGATGGTCTGGGGTTGTTTTGCTGCTTCAGGACCTGGAAGGCTTGCTGTGATAGATGGAACCATGAATTCTACTGTCTACCAAAAAATCCTGAAGGAGAATGTCCGGCCATCTGTTCGTCAACTCAAGCTGAAGCGATCTTGGGTGCTGCAACAGGACAATGACCCAAAACACACCAGCAAATCCACCTCTGAATGGCTGAAGAAAACCAAAATGAAGACTTTGGAGTGGCCTAGTCAAAGTCCTGACCTGAATCCAATTGAGATGCTATGGCATGACCTTAAAAAGGCGCTTCATGCTAGAAAACCCTCAAATAAAGCTGAATTACAACAACTCTGCAAAGATGAGGGGTCCAAAATTCCTCCAGAGCGCTGTAAAAGACTCATTGCAAGTTATCACAAACGCTTGATTGCAGTTATTGCTGCTAAGGGTGGCACAACCAGTTATTAGGTTCAGGGGCAATTACTTTTCACACAGGGCCATGTAGGTTTGGATTTTTTCTCCCTAAATAATAAAAACCATCATTTAAAAACTGCATTTTGTGTTTACTTGTGTTATATTTGACTAATGGTTAAATGTGTTTGATGATCAGAAACATTTTGTGTGACAAACATGCAAAAGAAGAAGAAATCAGGAAGGGGGCAAATAGTTTTTTACACCACTGTATATGATCTGACTGTCTGCTGCTTAGCCTAAGTTTGTCTACCTTGTTTGGCATTGTACTGGGGGATTTGGTCGTGTGGACACAATATAAAAGAACGCTGAAACCTTGCCAAGCTTTGAAGACCTGCGGGAGTGGAAGCTCTAGACTCCAAGGCCACCTCCGTTGTGACAGAAAAAAGCCATTTCTACACGACCGACTCCCCGGGTTAAAGATGAAATGTGACTGGTCTTCCCTGTCATTTTATAGCAACGTAAGCCGCATTAAACAAGCTAAGTATATTCTGTCTTTTCTGTGACTTTGTTGCCGCCTATCGCCGTTATAATTTATACTTATTTAACTAAAGGGTTATTAAAACGCCGCAATATAAAAGAACATATTTCCACGGAGCTAACACTCCCATCGGAAACACCGGGTTAGAGCAAAAACCTGCAGCCACTGCGGCCCTCCAGGACCGTGATTGAGGACCCCCGTTCAACGCAGAGGCGCCAATAAGTTTAGCGACTTCAGAAAGTCACGTACACTGCAGTGGGCCGCTTTTTATTTTTATTGTTTGTTCCGACTGACTGTCAAAATGGAAGATTAAAGGAAAATCAGGAGGACTTTTACAAGAAAGTGACGGAGATTTTTGTGGAGAAGGATAGGCGCACGGACTTCATTTACAAATAAAGGTAAAGACCAGAAACAGTTTTCAATTTTATAAAACAAATGGGATCAGACTAAGAAAAAAACAATCCAATATTTAAAAACTAAACTTTAACTTTAAGTAAAACATTCATTTTTTTCTCTCTCTCTCTCTATTTTGTTCATCATCATCTCTTATCACGCCACTGCCATATCCAGTGTCGCACATTGTGACCCGGCCGGGATGCCCAGGAGGACCGGAGAAGGGCTTATGCCTCGCCAAGACCACGTGGGGGCAACCGCCCTGGTACCTTTGGGGGCCACGGGTACAAAGCTTTGAAGCCCTGGACCTCAGCACTTCCGCCACACCCGGAAGTGCTGGGGGGAAGAGGAGTGGGGACACCCGGAGTGCTTCCCGTGGCACAGCCGGCACTTCCGCCACACTGGGGATTGCCAGGAGGCAACTGGAGCACCTCTGGGTAACTATAAAGGGGGCCGCCTCCCTCCATTCAATAGCTGGAGTCGGGTGGAAGAGGACAGAGCTCAGTAGGAGAAGAGAGAGGCGGCCTGAAGAGAGGAAAGGGCCTGGACTGAGGGTGCTTGGCACTGCGGCACTGGGTTGTGTGCGTTTCCCACTTGTATATTGTAAATAAACGTGTTGTGGTGCTTAACATCATGCCTACCTGTCTGTGTCCGGCCTGTTTCCCACACCACGTAAGAGCGGCACCATTAGCATCCTTAAGATCTTCATCGTTACATGTAGGGCCTCGGGAACATTCATGGAGAATGTGGCCCGTTGTTTGGGTGGGCTCACCACAGGGACATTCAGCGCTTGTTGTGAGGCCCCATCTAAATAGGACGTCCCTTGTTTTGCCCACCTAGCTCGGGATGTTCCATTGGGTAGATGCTCTTGAGGTGTAGGAAGATCTTCACTGGGAGGGCTACAGTCATGTCTCTCACCACCTCGCAAACCTATGTTTTTCTTTGGATTAAGGGGTTAATTTGGGGGCACGTAGCAAACCTTCTCATGGTGCCCCTGTTAATCTGCCCTACCAGACAGAGACCAAATGCTACACTACACAGTCCACTCCACTCATCCAGGGGCGGTAAAAGGATGAACCCTCTCTTTTGTTGAACAGTCTCTATTAAAACTGATTAAAGCATCGGAATTAAAAGCGACTAAATATTTCAATCGGGGTCAAAGTTGACATTCGTTTTCCCTTTGTATGCCACTCTATACTTTCATTTGTATTGAATGAGTGTGAATTGTGGAATTGTAACAGCAAATTCAGAACATATGGAGGGTGAGGAGCAAATGCACTCTCTCGCTGCTATCGACGTAACATTCTTTATTAGCCAAATATGCGCCTTACCGATCGATGTGTGTGTAAAGACTGAGACAGTAGGCAAAGTGCATGCTGGCTGCCAATTGAATAGTCAATAAGCGACTCTTTGGGGTTCATAGATTTGTAAATCTGACTCTGAAGGAGTCACCAGCCATGAACCTCACCGAACGTCACTGATGCCATTGTAATGTTCCGCTTTCAAAACTAAAAAAAAAAGACGATAGGAAGTTGAAAGTGTAAAATCACCTCAACACAAGGAGAGCATCAAACTCCCTACAGACCAGAAATAGAAGTGGGGTCCCTTACCACCAGCACACCCCAAAAACTAGAAGAGAGGAATCCATAAAAAGGGGGCAGTACGGCGTGTTTCGAGTCAGATTTTATTGTTCGCTCCATTCAGACATGTTGCTCAGTCAAGTGTATAAAATTCGTTATATAAAAAAAGCACACAATTGTACAAAACATGTGTGTAAGGATCTGTATACAATTTTTACAGTTGTAAGACATTCATGAGTCAATATTGGGCTGGTGGCTTATAGTTTCCATTCTGTGACAGCAGTGGATCGTCACATAGAGCAGGTCTGTGAAACCAAAGTCCTTAAGCCTTCTTAAAAATCCTTTTGGCGTCCACTCCATCATAATGGTAGCTCTGTTTAAAAAGAAATACGTAAAGCATGATGACACAAACCATGTTGCCAACCCGCTTTATCCCGAGCAGAGTCGCGAGGTGTAGCACAAACCACTGAATAAAATGAAATAGTTTTCAAAGAGAGTGTTTTCACATACCTGCACCATCTCATCTGCCACAATCTCCCTGGTGGTGAGCAGCTCCTTTCCGTTGTCTTTTCTGTTGAACTTTCCAACTAATTTGTTTCCTTCTAAGGTCCATGTGCCCTTCAGAGACAACAAATAGATAAATATTGAATCAAAGGGGTGTACGTGTCAAACTCGTTTTTTTTTTTGCAGAATTGTACCTGTCTAATTTGATTAATGAACACATCGGTTTATGAGAACTCCAGCGATAATGATGTTTAGCTAAGGCGGCTCACGCAGCAGGACGGCTGGAGTTTGAACCAAACATGCAGCGCGGACATCAAGACAAGAAGGCGCGGCCTCCATTTGAAAGGCAGAAAGATCACTTGAGATAAGATAGAAATTACAGACGAAGTCACGATCCCGTACAGACCCTTCTGTAAAATTAAACACTCCCCTTGCTCGTCGTAAAGCCATTCTATTGTAAAGCACTTTTTGTATGAAAATGTGCTATATAAATAAATGTTGTTGTTGTTACTAAAAGATCACTGGTTGAAAGGCGCCATTTACTATAAAGGCTCGCCGATATTTTTTTCCTCGTTTTCCTTTTAACTTTCTGCTGCCCGTATTCTAAAATTATGAATATATACAATGTGGAAATGTTACCCAAGGCGTCCAGTTTTACACAAGTAGACATCGCAGCCAGGCCTCCTACAACGATAAGGGCGACAACAACACTTACCATATCTCTCGGGGCTGTCCCGTACAGATGTCATTACTTGTTCTTTAACAAAAAATAGTTTGGTCTGTATTTAGAGTTGACTAAAATAGTCATTTATTCAGCATTTTTGATTTTACTAACTCCTCATCACAGTAGTGACTGCACACATTTTGGCTCTGAACACTGCGCGCTCAGGTCCGTTTAACCGCCAATCATGTAAGTGCTACTCAAGACAGACACAAGATCTGACCAATCAGATGTTTCTTATCAGCGAGGCTCGCTCCCTGCATCAACGCGCACTTTAAATGTGAACGATACGGCTCTTCGACGGAGGACAGTCGTCCATCACGTTCAGGTAAGAAAGTCAATTGTTAAAATGACACTTTTCGAAATGATACTGAAACTGCAGAGGCATCATTTTTGGACAGGTTTGTAACATAATGTTAGATTTTGCTGGTTTCGTCATTTTCATGTTTGTTGTCTTATAGACAACTTCGTTTTCGAGACTGCGGGCCGCAGTTTGGCCATTCGTGTTGGTTTTGGTGGATTTATGGCGTTGTGTGTGTCGTTTGTAACGCGTGTACGTTCAGTGTGGACAGCAGGGTGGCCATACGCTCATTACATAATATGCGCCCGGTTTGGCTGATCAGACTTTTTCCTATATTTATACATCACGTGTTTGTTTTGTCGCAGTTATACGCGGCCGAAATGCGAAAGGAAATGCAACCCAAACCCCATTTATACGAGGCACATGATACTCAGTTGTTAAACTTTGAGGAGGAAAGTAATATTTAGTTCATTTTGGGTGTATTTATAATATTTAGTTCATTTTGGGTGTATTTATACAGGACTGTTTTGGCCTGGACAGTTTGTGTCCTAGAGAGGTGAGTCTCCAGAAAATTTAAACGCGGTAAAAGCATTTTGTGCGCGTGCGTGTGTAGCGTTCAAGAACGCCCAGCGTCATTCTTATTGGTTCATACGCCCACTGCTCCGCCCCCTGTAGGTGTTTCTGTTCACATTTCAGGACTGTGTGGTCCTCCAGTAATGACACCATGCTGATCCCCTTTCATACTTTGTCAGCACGCTGGTGATGTAGCATTAAGTATACATAAGGGCTGGGAATAAATGATAAGGGTGTGCGTTTTAATGCCATCTTTATATATAAAATGCTAAGGGTTGTCTGCCAGGCATAAACTAACAAAGCACTTGGCCATTAAACTTGGTCTTGGGCTTATTTTGTGATACACGTAACATGACCGACGAGCTGGTTGTGTGGGCTACCTCAAGCCACAAAATTGAACTTTGGGTCTTTCTTGTGGCAAGTGGCACGCCGAGTCATGGCTGACAGGAAAATGACAGCTGTGTGGGCATAAAGAACACTGGCAATCAAACATGGCATTTTTGACAGGAAAAGAACTTCAGTGACCGTGAAGCACTTTGTACGAGTTAGCGCAAACACGAGCTGCAGCACAGCCAAAAGAATGTAGTATGTAGCATGTCTGTCAAGAAAATAGCCATGGCGGCATTGGATGACAGACAAAGTTAATGCAGCAACCATGGTGGAGCGACCTGGGCTGCTGTGCTTCATGAGAGGTGCTTCTGTCCGACTTCGCTGTCCTGCATTGGTTCACCCAAATGAACGCTGGGCCTGTGCTTGAGTAAGCCTGTGTAGGTGTGCAGTGTTGTGGTTAAGACGTTAGACTTCAAACCCGGAACCCTTTGTGGGTTCAGATCCCATTATTAATGTAAAGTAAAATGAATGCCTTTATAACGGATAAGACATCCAAAACCTTGTGAAACATTTCCACTCTCAATGGCACTATATATTTTGTATGATGTATGTTCGATACACATAACACGAAATGATACACATAACATTCACATCTGGGTTTATGTTTTCTTACATGGAGTTCAGTGCCGTCAGCCATTGTGTAGTCAAAGGCCACCCCAAGGGTGAACTCAATGTCCTTTGTGCGGAAATTGCTTGACTCCTTAATAGTAAATTTGTCTCCATCTTGATCAATGGTGATTTTCAGGTTGTCGTGAGCTCCCAGCTTTCTTTTCATGACATTGACTCCTGAAAATGAAATGAAAAACAAAAAATGGCGCAAGTCAAAGCTCGGTGTGCACTCAAAGTGTCGCTGCTTGTTCCAGTTTTATGGTGGAAATACAGAGACATACAGAAGCAGGGTCTTTAGTTGATAGCACCACCCACTTGTCATACAACTTGGTAATTGCTTTCAGCTCCATCCATCCATGTTTTCAACTCACTTTTAGATCACTTTACTTGTGGAGTCCATCATGGCAGCTTCAGATGGGACTATCAGCCTATAGCCGAGCATAAATGTACAGACACCTTCACAATGACAATGTACGGTTACTGGTTAAGCTGCAGGATGTTGGGATGTGGGTGGAAATCTTCACCCAGCTTACAGTCAACCCCAGTGACCTGGAATTATGGGGCAGTAACAGTAAGCACTGTGCCACCGTTCTATCAATCATGATGTCAGTTTTATATTCTATTGTAGTCTTTCTGTGTGTTCAGTCAGCAGGACGTTGTGATGGCGCCTACTTTAATGGTGCTTTTTACCAAATAAAAGGTGACTAATTAACTCAAGGGAACCTTAAACAGCAGCCACAAATGACAACAAGATTAAATGAATGCCAGACGGATCACAGCATAGACACTAGTGCCATCACAATCGTGAAAACCTGCACAGAGTGGCTTAGCGGTTAAAGCGATGGACTGGAAGGCAAAGGGGTTCATTGTGTTGAGGTTCATTCCCCTTTGCTGTAAGGTCTTGAGTGAGCCACTTCACCAGTCCACGCTCATACTGCAGACAATAGGGGAACACAAAATGGAGAACACCTCGGAATTGTGTGGACTATGAAGAAGGTGCAACAGTATATGAATTTATATTGAAGCTTCCCTGGCATGGTGTGCAATATTATAAGGTCCTGTATGACGTCTCTGTCACGGTCTTACTGTGTGGCTAACTTCACCCGCCACAGGACACAACACAATTATTGGAAAGGATTTTACTATGAATCTATCTATCTATCTATTATATAGTGCCTTTCACATCTATCTATCTATCTATCTATCTATTATATAGTGCCTTACACATCTATCTATCTATCTATCTATCTATCTATCTATCTATCTATCTATGTATTATATAGTGCCTTTCACATCTATCTATCTATGTATTATATAGTGCCTTTCATATCTATCTATCTATCTATCTATCTACAGATATATAATAGTATATAAATATGTTACACCTTGGCATGGTGTGAAGTATATAAAGGCGCTATATCCAGTCATAAGGTTGGGGCTCAGTTCTCTGCCCCAGTGTTGTTGTTGTGACCCCAAGTGACTTACTTTACAAGGCAGAAACATGCAAATGGTTTTACTGTAATTATAGGGCACCCTAGTGTGGTGTGCGCTGTATTAAAGGCGCTATATAAACTCCAAAGATTGTCACTTCAGTCGCTCCCTCCCCCCCGACTCCTGGTATCACGCTGAGCAGATCATTTCATCTCAACTTGTTCACTCTCTAGAAATATAAAGGCATCTTCACTGTACCTGTTGTTCAGCATGAAAAGACGCTCCATGCAATAAGATTTCTAATCCAACAGACACGTTTGTGTTGTGCTCTTCCCCTTCGTATGGCTGTTTAAATGTGAGCAGCACATCACGTCAAGCATCCAAAGAGTGAGAGAGAAGGTCAGACTTACCAAGCTGCTCCATAAACTTGTCATAGTTCTCGTTTCTGTCGACCTTCCAGGTGCCGTTGAATGCCATGGCTGCGGGAGCGTTTCTGTCGAGGGTGCACGGCTCTGATTGGAGTGACACCTTTTATAGGAGCAGAGGCAATAAGGCAGCTCTGCTATCTTACTGATAATCTCTGTGGTGATGTGGCTGTTTAAAGCTCAAGTAAGACAAATGACTTTATGAAGTCTAAGGAAATATGTCTTTCTGTGTTCCAAGGAGGTGTCCTTCCTTTCATTGACTTTCTATATCTTTAACATACAGGGAGAGAGAGAGAGATGGAGGGGCAGTCATCAGTCATGGCCATTCGTCCAGAGAAAGCAGATGAAAGGTACAAAGGATTTGTGATTTATAGCATTTACACTTTTTTTATTTTACAAGTTCTGGAACTTTCTGCAGCCATGGACTGTAAAAGTTAATAGTTAGTAGTTGTCCAAATCTAGTCATTTTTACATAATAGGTAAGAATGTCACATTTTCAATAAGTAGGGACAAGTCCAGTTACGCACACACAGCCGTGTTCAGACTTGCAAAGTCCCCATGTGGAGTTACCAGTTAATTTACCACAAAGATCTTTGGGGATGTGAGAGGACAATCGGAGTACCTGCAGGAGAAAAACAAACAGACACGGGGACCACTGTGGCAATGGCTGGATGTGCGGTTTAAACTCGGCATACGAGTCAGCCACAATAAATGCTGCACCACTGCCAGTCAGTCACTGTGTTACTCAGCTTTAAATGTATCACATGCACCAGAAATGACTGGTTTTCAGTGTTCACAGCCCTAGGGACGTGTATGCAATTTATGTCCAATGATAATGCCTGCCATTATTCAAATCTGATCTCCTTCACATTTTAAAGCAAATCATTTATCCATCCATCTATCCATTTTATAAACCCATTTTCTCTTGTTGAGAGTCAAAGGCAGGGAGTCACCCCTCAGACTGGGATAGATCAGAGTCAGCAGATCACCAGTGAGCACAACTGTAAAAACTCACATGAACACGTGGAGAACATGCAATCCAGCCAGGAATTAAAGTCATGTCCAGGCCAAGCGGCGTGTGCAGAAATCTACGTGTGGCTCAGGTGTGCTTGTGATTTTTAAGGGTATTCAGTTACGGCCACCTCTGCAGACCTTTGGAGTCTGTGACCAGAACTGCTCGACTGGCATCAGCTGTACATCTTTGACATCCGGGGTCATGAAAACCTTTGATGGACTGCTGTTAGCTTACCTGAAGGATATCACAGCTCCCATGTTGGACCCCTTCGGCGTACCTACGTAGCCGATAGTATAGGAGTCAGGTGGAGAGTCTTGTTTCTTGGTGCAAAGAGAATTGTCTGCGTCGTAACATCAGCAAAAACTAGGAACTGCTTATTGAATTTGGGCGCATCCGAGAACCTGTACGCCTCGTCTTTATTCAGGGAGTGAAAGTAGAGGTGGTGCACAAAGTACTTGGGATGGGGGGGTCCACATCAATGACAGGCGGCTGGACTGGTCTCATAACTCAGAGTAACTACTGTATATAGGAAAGTGTAAAGCAGACCCTTTCTTAAGAGATTGTGTTCCGTTATTGTGGGCAGTGACATGTTTGACACCTTCTACAACTCTCTGATGGCCAGTCTGTGGTGTGCTGGACTGGCAACATCACTTCAAGAGAGGACCAGCAAATCAACAAGCTAATTATAAGGGCAGGCTCAGTTATGGGGTGTACTCTGGACCACTGGAGGTAGCAGTGGAGGACAGAATTAAAAGAAAATTAAGCACCATTATGGATGACAGTGCACTTCATTTGTGTGTGTCACTCGCAATGAGGACTTTAAATTATTTATTAGATGTGTGTCAAGAAAACCGACTGAGGTTTCTCTATACCAACAACAAGATGTCTGTATAGCGCCTCACTGTGACTGGGACTGCCAAGTCATTAGGGTTCTTTCTTTTTAATTTCTTTTTAGTTATACTGGTGTGTGTTTAGACCATAGTCTGTCTGTCTGTCTGTCTATCTGTCTATCTATCTATCTATTATATAGTGCCTTTCATATCTATCTATCTATCTACAGTGGGATGCAAAAGTTTGGGCCACCTTGTTAATAGTCATTATTTTCCTGTATAAATCGTTGGTTGTTACAATAAAAAATGTCAGTTAAATCTATCATATAGGAGACACACACAGCGATATTTGAGAAGTGAAATGAAGTTTATTGGATTTACAGAAAGTGTGCAATAATTGTTCAAACAAAATCAGGCAGGTGTATAAATTTGGGCACCGTTGTCATTTTATTGATTCCCAAACTTTTAGAACTAATTATTGGAACTCCAATTGGCTTGGTAAGCTCAGTGACCCCTGACCTACATACACAGGTGAATCCGAGTATTTAAGGGGGTCCATTGTAAGTTTCCCTCCTCCTTTCATTTTCTCTGAAGAGTAGCAACATGGGGGTCACAAAACAACTCTCAAATGACCTGAAGACAAAGATTGTTCACCATCATGGTTTAGGGGAAGGATACAGAAATCTGTCCCAGAGATTGAAGCTGTCTGTTTCCACAGTTAGGAACATATTGAGGAAATGGAAGACCACAGGCTCAGTTCAAGTTAAGGCTCGAAGTGGCAGACCAAGAAAGATTTCGGAGAGAGAGAAGCGACGAATGGTGAGAACAGTCAGAGTCAACCCACAGACCAGCACCAAAGACCTACAACATCATCTTGCAGCAGATGGAGTCACTGGGCATCGTTCAACCATTGGGTGCACTTTACACAAGGAGATGCTGTATGCGAGAGTGATGAAGAGGAAGCACAAACAGAGCCGCTTGAGGTCTGCTCAGGCACATTTGGACAAGCCAGCTTCATTTTGGAATAAGGTGCTGTGGACTGATGAAACTAAAATGGAGTTATTTGGGCATAACAAGGGGCGTTATGAATGGAGGAAAAAGAACACAGCATTCCAAGAACAACACCTGCTACCTACAGTCAAATATGGTGGTGGTCCCATCATGCTGGAGACCAATGTCCAGGAATCAGTGACAAAGCTGAAGCTGCGCCCGCCGGGGCTGGATCTTTCAACAAGACAACGACCCGAAACACTGCTCAAAATCCACTAAGGCATTCATGCAGAGGAACAAGTACAACGTTCTGGAATGGCCATCTCAGTCCCCAGACCTGACTAGAATTGAAAATCTGTGGTGTTAGTGAGTTAAAGAGAGCTGTCCATGCTCGGAAGCCATCAAACCTGAATGAACTCGAGATGTTTTGTAAAGAGGAATGGTCCAAAATACCTTCAAGCACAATCCAGACTCTCATTGGAACCTACAGGAAGTGTTTAGAGGCTGGAATTTCTGCAAAAGGCGGATCTACTAAATATTGATTTTATTTTTTTTTTGTGGTGCCCAAATTTATACACCTGCCTGATTTTGTTTGAACAATTATAGCACACTTTCTGTAAATCCAATAAACTTCATTTCACTTCTCAAATATCACTCTGTGTGTCTCCTATATGATAGATTTAACTGACATTTTTATCGTAACAACCAACGATTTATACAGGAAAATAATGACTATTAACAAGGTGGCCCAAACTTTTGCATTCCACTGTATCTATCATATAGTGCCTTTCATATCTATCTACCTATATAGTGCCTTTCATTTTTATCTATCTATCTATCTATCCTGATCAGTGGGTGATGCAGTTAATTTGGGTCTGCACAACATCCTACAACACCTTGGCAACCCAGGGGCTTATATAAGGATTTTGATTTAATAATCATTCTACACTGACCCCATACCCCATTCTACACCACCAGGCTTTCTGTCCTTGGCTTCACCTGTCAGTGGATTACTGATATTCTAAAAAAAAATAGTAACTAGCAGGTGAAACTGGGGAGACTCGCCTGTAATTAATTATGTGAATTTCCCCTTGGGATTAATAAAGTATCTGTCTATCGATCTATCTGATTCTCTTCACACTCAACTTTGGTGCTCTCCCCATTACTCTTCTGCCCCTAGACTATACACTACACCTGTAAGGACCTCTCTGTCAGACTCCTCAGATATGTGGATGACACAGCTATCATTGAACTTGTCAGAAATGGTAATGAATGTGCATACAGACGTAAGGTTAAGCAGCTGACCCTTTGGTGTAGTGAGAACAATCTGGAGCGAACTGCGGAGAGGCTCTCCCAATATTACCTTCCTTCACTATATTTAATAATAATGTGTCAGTTGTGGAAATCCTCATGTTTCTGAGACCCATACTCTCATAGGAATTGAAATGGAAGACCAAAATAAATTCCTTTATAAAAAAAGCTCAGCAACAGATGTACTTCCTAGGACAACCGAGGGAGCCAAATCTACGACAGGAGCTGCTGATTCAGTACAATCATCGAGTCTGCACTCCGCTCAGCCAAGAACAGGCTACATTAAACAGTCGGGTCTACCATGAAGGTCATTGGCATTAGTCTTGTCACCTTAAAACACCAGCACTATTCCAGTACAGTCACTTCTAACCCATTAACAGCTGTAGGTGGTTCTCTTCTGGATGGGTTTGACGTGGATTGTAATGGCCAATACCACACTATGAGCATACAGACTTATCTCACTTAACTGGAAGAATCCCAACTCACCTCTTATATCTCAGTGGGTAACCGATTCTTGCTTAGAGAATCTCTGCATAAAATTTTGAAACATAGACTTCATTAAAAAAATCATGTGGGGGGAGCTTTTTCTTTTTTTTCTCTGCTGTTGCTTTTCTTTCTTTCTTAAAGGTGGGGATTGACTTCTTGTCTTGATTTGTTTTTTTTCTGTTTTCTTTTAAAATTTTTCCAGATTGACTTTAAAGTTCTTTGTTGTTGCGTAACGTCTGCAAATTTAATCAGATGGATGGCATACTCTGTTACTAATTTGAACGTTAATAATAATTTATTAAAAGGGCAGGTATATTTTCACCATTTGAAACTCGAGCATTAACACATCAAACAGACATTAGAGATTTCCATCCACCCTTCTGCGCTGTGAACTTTTATTTTGCTTCAGGCGGACCTTAAGAAGTCTCGATTCCTGCCTTACATTGGGTGCAATTCAGGAATCAAAGCTGGTCAAGGCGCCCATCGTTCTCAGGGCACGCGGTCATTAAGCTGGACTCGGCCAACCTAAAAGCCATTTAAATTTTCATAATTATACATTAAGAGAGATCAGAGGTGGATGGATGGATGGATGGATGAATTTGCAAACGAAGGTACATGAAATGTGTCTATGAACACCTCATTCTGTAGTCGAGCCAAACCTACTGCAGGCCTCTGGGATCCCAGGGTTAATAATTTAAACTGTTATCTGAGGATTGCTTCACCTTAACTGCAGCTTTAGAGCTTTAAGTGGGCTGAGAGAGGGCAGTGTTGTGATTAGTTTTACTATACTAAGTAAATACAAGTGTACTGTGTGGCTGCCCTTTTGATACTCGACATAGTTAAAGTGTAAAAATCTAAAATAAGGAGCATGTCCGTAATCCAGCAATCCCAGCAGGTGCAAATCAAAGTTATGGAAAAAAAAAAATATCCATCTGGGTGAACCATCTTACAATAATACACCATTTTCAAACCTATTTAAAGAAAAACTCCACCCATAAATATTTTTATATGTGGTTTACAATGAAAAAAATTGAATATTGTGTTTTCCTGCAGAATGGAGATAACAAAGTTTCTGTTATAACTAGGCTGACCTGCCTTTTAAGGAGACCGACTTTTAAGTTGACCACTTCTTAAGGCGATTCAATATGTAGATCAATTTGATACTTTATACAAACTCATTAATTTGGTTATATTGCATTTGGGTGGTATTACTTTAATGCTCGTAGTTTCTGTTATTTTTCTGATGAAATTCAAACTTTTTTTCTATATTGAGGTCGCCCTTTTGAACCCCCCTGATATTTACTACGCGGTGAGGCATTTGTACTCCATCAACATTCATTATTTCCAGAGACATAATTTTCTCTATTTTTCCAGCGCATCGCGCACAAAAGTAAGGGAACGATGGGAACACCAGAACTCTGCTCACATCATGTCGCTTTGTACCGCAAGCTGCAAGTAGTAAGTCTGTGATAAGCAGAATACCGCTACGCTTTCCACTCACGGGACGGAAGGACAATCCCGACCGCTTTTATATAATAAGAAAGAAGAAGAAGATATCGCACAGTCTGGAGTAGAAAATCATCTTTTACCTGGAAAAACGAAACTACAAATCCCATCGTTATTGCAAAATGGACGGGGCGTGTGTGAAACTCACTCACGGGACGGAAGGACAATCCCGACCGATTTTTATATAGAAGGATGGTCTTCTACATGGCCGGATTTGGACCATCACAGGCCTCATTCCTTAACACTAGAATTACCATAGTCTACGGAAAAACTAATTCTGGCTCATCTTAAATCTGTTTGCACCTCTCCTCCAGCGTCTTTTGTGTTGTAAATGTGTTGATTAGCACAAGCGGCAAGCAGCCTGCTATCCCATCACCCCCACCGCCGCAGAAAGTGCACAAAGCTCTCCCAGTTCAAACCTTGATTATCTGGGAGTCCGGTACCTGGAGCTGTAGAGGGTAAATAAAGTCTCGTGTGGCCCATGCACGGCCGGGATGCCCCTTCAACACTGGATCTGGGGGAGCAGCCATGGGATGTGCGCTATGTCCCCCAGAACACTTGGTCGCTGCCCCCCCCTGGGTTGCGTTGGGGCCACTTTCATGGAACACCGGAGCTCATCTTGATAGGGCTTTGTTGCCTCCGCCACTGGAGCTGCATAGAGCTGCACGGCTTAACGAGCCCATCTGGGCGGGAACGCGGCCACACCCGGAGGTGCAGCCAGAAGTAGGTCAACGAGCACCTGCAACACTTCTGGGTGGACTATAAGAGGAGCCTGCAGCCACTACTCAGGGCGCCAGAGTCGGGAGGAGGTGGACAAAGCGGCCCTGGGAGCAGTGGAAGACAGAGTGTGACTTGGGGTGATTTTTGTTGGTTTGTGTGTGTATTTTGGGACTGTGTTGTGCCTGTGGGGTTCACGGGAAAGATGTGCCCCACAGGTGAAGAAGAAATTAAAAGTTCTTTTGTTTGTTTTACACGTGCCTCCGTTGTCCGTCTGTGTCGGGTCAGTGCCAACCAAGCGCCAATATCACATTCGTTATTTGGAACACATGCATTTCATGAGTGTTCCCTGTCTACAATGATCTACGTACGTATAGTATGACAGGAAATGCAAGAAATGTTGAACACATCACTAAAAAACAAACCTTTTTCATGTTTTAGTACTAACAACAAATATTTTGACATGAAGTATATAATGTATGAAAACCAAAGTCCAAATATCAAATAAACACTTTCACAAAAGGTACAAATGTAACAGAACAAGTGTGCTTTTATTCTAGACTATAACCGAAGAAAGCAAAATCGGTTTAGTGGAGTTTGTTGTCACGACTGCTTTGGTAGTACAGCGGTAAGAACTGCTGACTCCTAATCAAGAGGTTGCGTGTTCGAGCCTTTCAGCATCCCAAAATAAACCTACATTTGATTTGAGCCTGTAACAGACACTGTAAATGTATGGTACTCGTAAAGGTTAGCATTTTTTTAATTCACTTTTATTCTCTCACGCTATCCCCCAATCTGACACTGCTGTTTTCAAATAAAGAGGTGAACTCGGATGAGGACGAGGGTTATACATCAGAGAAAGAGAACAGAATCTCTCCCTGCAAGAAACACCCACTCACACATAAGAACAATGCAGCTGCACCAGGCGTAAAGGCGAAAGATGGCACCATCTGGATGCAGCAACAGGTTGGGCATCATCCTGCCAGTCAGTCTGCCACATGCATGTCCTTCAACGAAACAGCACGGCTTACAAAGCTCACCAAGGTACAGTGGAACCTCGGTTCACGACCATAATTCGTTCCAAAACTCCTATTTGGTTGTGACCCGAAGTAATTTCCCCCATAGGATTGTATGTAAATAGAATTAATCCATTCCAGACCGTACGAACTGTATGTAAATATATTTTTTATAAAGATTTTTAAGCACAAGTATAGTTAATTATACCATAGAATGCACAGTGTAATAATAAACTAAATGTAAAAAAATTGAATGAGAAAACCTTGAACACCAGAAAATTAACATTGCAAGAGTCGAATTCTGGCTTGAAGGAAGTGAGGAGGAACTAGGTGGAGAGGAGGTTACAGTTTTTCCACCTTTTCCAGCACTTGAGGCCTCTGCCTGGTTAACACAGCATCTCCTTTTGCAACACGATCTGCTTTAATGGCCACTTTCTGCTTTAGAATAGTACTCGACGGCAAGATCAGTAACACAAACACCATGCTCATACTTTTCAATAATTTCTTTCTTTACTTCGATTTCAATTTTCTTCAAACCTTTCTTCTCCGCACTCTTCACTTGCTTAGAAGCCATGGTTAACTGCAAAAGTACACGAAATACTGTAGAGCACAAAGAGTTCACAGAGAAAGCACGCACGTCTGACCGAGAACAATGCAACACGTGCGGAAATCATTGGCGCGCACAAACCGAAAGGGAAACTGGCTTGTTCGTATACCGTGTGTGTCGTCATGAACAGATGGAAATTTTGGCAATCTTTTTGGTCGTAACCCGATTTGTACGTGTTCTGAGATGTTCGTGAACCGAGGTTCCACTGTATCGTGCAAAGTCCAGTTTGTGATTATGTTTTGTGGTGGTCTTTATATAAAAACATGTATATGTTACTCATATAAAAGCCAGATTGAATGTTATTTACCTTGATTTATTTACTTACAGTGGGATGCAAAAGTTTGGGCCACCTTGTTAATAGTCATTATTTTCCTGTATAAATCGTTGGTTGTTACGATAAAAAATGTCAGTTAAATATATCATATAGGAGACACACACAGTGAGATTTGAGAAGTGAAATGAAGTTTATTGGATTTACAGAAAGTGTGCAATAATTGTTCAAACAAAATCAGGCAGGTGCATAAATTTGGGCACCACAAAAAAGAAATGACATCAATATTTAGTAGATCTGCCTTTTGCAGAAATTCCAGCCTCTAAACGCTTCCCGTAGGTTCCAATGAGAGTCTGGATTGTGCTTGAAGGTATTTTGGATCATTCCTCTTTACAAAACATCTCGAGTTCATTCAGGTTTGATGGCTTCCGAGCACGGACAGCTCTCTTTAACTCACACCACAGATTTTCAATTCTATTCAGGTCTGGGGACTGAGATGGCCATTCCAGAACGTTGTACTTGTTCCTCTGCATGAATGCCTTAGTGGATTTTGAGCAGTGTTTCGGTCGTTGTCTTGTTGAAAGATCCAGCCCCGCAGCTTCAGCTTTGTCACTGATTCCTGGACATTGGTCTCCAGAATCTGCTGATACTGAGTGGAATCCATGCGTCCCTCAACTTTGACAAGATTCCCAGTCCCTGCACTGGCCACACAGCCCCACAGCATGATGGAACCACCACCATATTTGACTGTAGGTAGCAGGTGTTTTTCTTGGAATGCTGTGTTCTTTTCCTCCATGCATAAGCCCCTTGTTATGCCCAAATAACTCCATTTTAGTTTCATCAGTCCACAGCACCTTATTCCAAAATGAAGCTGGCTTGTCCAAATGTGCTTGAGCAGACCTCAAGCGGCTCTGTTTGTGCTTCCTCTGCATCACTCTCGCATACAGCATCTCCTTGTGTAAAGTGCGCGAATGGTTGAACGATGCACAGTGACTCCATCTGCTGCAAGATGATGTTGTAGGTCTTTGGTGCTGGTCTGTGGGTTGACTCTGACTGTTCTCACCATTCGCCGCTTCTGTCTATCCCAAATCTTTCTTGGTCTGCCACTTCGAGCCTTAACTTGAACTGAGCCTGTGGTCTTCCATTTCCTCAATATGTTCCTAACTGTGGAAACAGACAGCTTAATCTCTGGGACATCTTTCTGTATCCTTTCCCTAAACCATGATGGTGAACAATCTTTGTCTTCAGGTCATTTGAGAGTTGTTTTGTGACCCCCATGTTGCTACTCTTCAGAGAAAATTAAAGGAGGAGGGAAACTTACAGTGGACCCCTTTAAATACTCGGATTCACCTGTGTATGTAGGTCAGGGGTCACTGAGCTTACCGAGCCAATTGAGTTCCAATAATTAGTTCTAAAAGTTTGGGAATCAATAAAATGACAACGGTGCCCAAATTTATGCACCTGCCTGATTTTGTTTGAACAATTATTACACACTTTCTGTAAATCCAATAAACTTCATTTCACTTCTCAAATATCACTGTGTGTGTCTCCTATATGATATATTTAACTGACATTTTTTATCGTAACAACCAATGATTTATACAGTAAAATAAGGACTATTAACAAGGTTGCCCAAACTTTTGCATCCCACTGTATCTCCCTACAGCATAAAGTCAGAAGTAAACTGCAGAGCTTCCTCTGTTTGATTGACACGGGCATGCAGACAAACTACAGGTGTACTGAAGCGACTTTAGCTGCAGGTGGAAGCTCCACACATATTTTTGTTATGATTCTGTCTTTGTCCAGGAATGGTTTCATAAGCTTTATGACCATAGTCTCGAAAAGTTTTTCTCCTGTGGGGTGACTGGGATCTTTACCCGAATAAGATCAAACTCAGTTGCGTAGGGTGCGACAGGAGCTTCCACCTGCAGCTGAAGTCACCTTGGTACACATGTAGTTTGTCAGCATACCCATGTCGATCAGATTTCTTGCATTTCCTTTCATCCTACACTTAACATAGATTTTTATAGACACAGAACACTCATGAAATGCATGTGTTCCAAATAACGAGATATTTTTAGCAAATACAGCTCCAGGTACCTGACTCTCTGATAAACAAGGCTTGAGCTGGGAGAGCTTTTTGCACTTTCTGCGGCGGTGGGCGGATGGAATAGTAGGCAGCTTGCTGCTTGTGCCGATCGACACATTTACAACACAAAAGACGCTGATGGAGAGGTGCAAAGGGATTTAAGGTGGGCCGGGTTTACGGGTTTTTTCGTAGGCTTTGGTAATACTAGTGTTAATGGAGAGAGCAGCACGTGGACGCCAGGTCGCTTAATGCAGCGTGCATCACTGTATTTTTCACTTTTGTCTTCATTGTGTGTCTTGATCGCTTTATCGGTCGAGTCCCCTTGATCATTTTGACATGCAAACACTCCATCGTTTCATCGAGCTTTCTTGGTGAAAAGGCTCCTTGCTGTCACAGGCCCCTGGGTGTCCACCCAGAAATCAGTGATGGTAGATCTGCTCCTGGGCTTCTATGGTGACCAATGCTGGACAACAGCAAACAATATTAAAAACTTTCATGGGAAAAAAAATGTAATTCTACTCCACCCCACAGATATATTTTTACACAATACTAAACTCACCATTCCGATTAACGAGAAAATCACAACTGTTTAATTTTATCCTGGCCAGTCGCAGACTAGACAACTGCCACCGACTGGCTAAGTTTATGTAAATGAAGGCTAAGCCTGGAAAATGCTGGAAAAATTATCTGACGTGACAATGGCTTTAGGAGAAGGATTAATAATAGGGTGTTTATTAAACAAGAAGGCGATTTCTTCATCACGTGGGGAATTTAGAAATGTGTTTACTTAGGAAATAACGATGATATCCTGCGGTGGGCTGGTGTCCTGCCCGGTGTTTGTTTCCTGCCTCGCGCTCTGTGTTGGCTGGGATTGGCTCCAGCAGACCCCTGTGACCCTGTAGTTAGGATATAGTGGGTTGGATAATGGATGGATGGATGGATAGATAACGATGATATCATGCCATTTGAGTTACTTGTTCATTTAACTCTCCATTTACTTCATATTAGCTGCCACTGTTACAACATTCATTATCAGAGATACTTTGTCACCACGCTGTGCCTTTCTCTATTTAATATTGGGAGCTTTGCCCCCTGCTAGCATTGCTCGACAGCCCCCGGGCCGATTCTGCTTCTCGTGTATGGGAATGTGGAAGTGCAATTTAAACTGATTTTAATTTTCATGGAAATTGTTACATATGCATCAACTCAATGTATAACTGCCCGTGAGTGAATTTTGTTTCTTTCTCTCTAATAAATAAAACGACTTTTTCGAATGTTTGTCCCTGTGATTTGTTAATTGTCTTAGTAAAAGCTATTCTAATGGGAAACTGTAAACGTTTTAATACAAATGGAATATCAAGATCTCCTTTGGTGTCCAATGTTATCCCTGAAGATGGACTACATTACCTTTCTTGTCACCTGTTAAAATTTTACATGTGAGAATTGTTCGATCAATTTTGAATACAACTAATATTGTCCTATTGCATAGCCCATCACTCAGACATCAATTACACAATTACATTACGATACGTCCTTCTTTGTACAGTAATGCAGCAGGTGGAAGACCAGACGGTGTTAACGGGTGTTGATATTCTTCGTGATATTGTAATTTGATGTTTTTATCTTCTGCACCATCACCACCAACTGTTTCAGTAGAGTCTATTAATTCGCATTTAACTAATTTACCATGTAACCGATCGACAATTTTCCCGTTAATTTGTTTGACTTCATCGTTTCTCGATGCTAGGATTGCCCTTGTACTCATTTCCTCTGTTGATAACCCTTCGTGATGAAATTCTCCATTAAGGTTTGGACAGAATACGTCTTCTTTTATTGGGAACTTAAAGTGAGGAAAACATAAAAGTTTATAAGAGTTGAGAGCGCAGAAACTGCGTCTGACAAAAGCATTCACATGAATGAGAGGTGAAAGGACCGCAGGCGTGGGCCGTGAATTGGAAATGGTGGAGAGAAGGGCAGGGCTTGGTAAAATCTCTTGGCAATAGTCTCGTCTCAAGATTTTCTTTTATAATAGAAAGATATTCAATTTCTACGACATCAGACACCCACATCATTAAGTCAATTTAGAGTCTTCATTTGTCCCAACATGCGCATAATGTGGGAGACAATCAAAGAACACAGAAACAACCCACACGAAGATGGGGAGAACATGTGAACTTCATACAGATAAGTGACTAGGTGTGGGATTTGAACTCCGATCTCTGTAACTATGAGCGAGCAGCACAAACAAACTCCTCGGTGAAACATTCATTATCTGTGACCACTTTGCTCAGTTCAGGACCATGGAAGCCAAATAAATTCCTGTCCTATCAAAATTGTGGGTAAGGGAAAAACCGACCATGGACAGGCACACATAGGGGCCCGGCCAGTTTCGGGCGTCCTGATAATGTAACTTACATGTCATTGGGATGTGGGAGGAAAACCGACTTTTGTAAAAGTGAACTCGTGTAAAGATACGAGGAGCGTGAACAAAAACACCATCCACGTGTTTAACAAGGGTCCTTGGGTCTGTAAGGCAGCAGTGCTCAAACCTGGAGAAAAAAAGAAAAGAAAGAATGTAAGTACAGAAAATGAACTGAAAAGGCTTATCTGACACTGTCAAATACCAAAAGCTGCTGCTCTTAGCTTCTGGATGAGCTGTGAATTAATTAAAACAAATCAAACTTCCATCGTGAGAGCCACTTAACTGGAACTGTAGAGGTTCGAGCATCTCACAGCAACACTGGGTACAAGGCCAGGTATCAGACCATTAAAAGATGCGCTCAGTGCATACCAGACCAGTTTGTGGTTGATAATTAACCTGGGAATGTGGATGAAAGCTGCGCCGGGCAAAGTCCTAGGCAGGGTGGACAATTGTAAAATATTAATGTTAGTTTATAAGGCTCTTAATGGATGTGTCTACTTGGTTAATCTTTTAGTACCCTGTACACCCACCCGTGCCCTTAGATCTACCGACCAGCTCTTGTTTGGCACTCCATGCACTAGGATAAAGCTGAGAGCTGATTGATCTTTCGCCAGTGTTGCTCCGAGATTATGGAAGAGCTTACCTCTTAGCAGTAAGAACATCATCATCATCACTGACTGCGTTTAAGAGCAGGTTAAAAACTCCTATTCATTCAGTGCCATTTCCAAGTTAGTTTTATTCTGTTTATTGTTATCATTCTTTATACAGCACTTTGGCTCAACGGCAGTCGTTTTAAAATGTACTATGTAAATAAACTGACATTGACGTTGTCCATAACGTGTAGTTGGTATTATTAGACATCAGAATCCTGTTGTCTCCCCCTCGGTATCTGGAGTGCACGCCTTCAGTAGCAGTGTGTGTGCAGACTTGAACAAGTTTGTCAGTAGCCTTATGGCTCATTGACAAAGTGCTGCATGCCTCCTGAAAATTGATAAAATGAAAGGCTGGTGTCTTCTGCGTACCTTCATGCATTTGACATGTCATCGAATAAAGCAAAGCAAGTGAGACAAGAGATCAAGTAACGCTTCTCTCACAAAGATATTCTAAAATGGCCTGGACTCATTTGTTGGCTCTCCTAGAAAAGATCAGATAGATAGATGATACGTTATTATTCCCTAAGTGGAAATTCACACACTCCAGCAGCAGCATACTGATAAAGAACAATATTTATTAAAGAGCAATAAAAGCGCAGAGCAAGTTAAACAATGCAAGGTAACGAGTGTGAGGCAGGTTTAACAGTCTATAGTCTTGTATAATGTTAACGTTTACCCATCCCCCGAGTCACATAGTGTGGGGTCTCCTCAGTCTGTCAGTGGAGCAGGACGGTGACAGCAGTCTGACGCTGAAGCTGCTCCTCTGTCTGGAGATGATCCTGTTCAGTGGATGCAGTGGATTCTCCATGACTGACAGGAGTCTGCTCAGTGCCCGTCGCTCTGCCACGGATGTAAGACTGTCCAGCTCCGTGCCTACAATAGAGCCTGCCTTCCTCACCAGTTTGTCCAGGCATGAGGTGTCCCTCTTCTTTATGCTGCCTCCCCAGCACACCACCACGTAGAAGAGGACGCTCACCACAACCGTCTGATAGAACATCTGCAGCATCTTATTGCCAGCCTTCTAAGGAAGTATAGTCGGCTCTGTCTTTTCTTGGCAGTCCAGTCCAGTTTATCATCCAGCTGCACTCCCAGGTATTTATGTGTCTGTACCCTCTGCACAGTCACCTCTGATGATCACGGGGTCCACGAGGGGCCTGGGCCTCCTAAAATCCACCACCAGCTCCTTTGTTTTGCTTGTGTTCAGGTGTAGGTGGTTTGAGTCACACCATTTATGTACTGTGTGTGTGTATATATATATATATATATATATATATATATATATATATATATATATATATATATATATATATATATATATATATATATATATATATATATATATATATACATAATAAAAGGCAAAGCCCTCACTCACTCACTCACTCACTCACTGACTCACTCACTGACTCATCACTAATTCTCCAACTTCCCGTGTGGGTGGAAGGCTGAAATTTGGCAGGTTCATTCCTTACAGCTTCCTTACAAAAGTTGGGCAGGTTTTATATCGAAATTCTACGCGTAATGGTCATAACTGGAAGCAGTTTTCTCCATTTACTGTAATGGAGATGAGCTTGAATGCCGTGGGGCGGAGTTTCATGTGACATCATCACGCCTCCCACGTAATCACGCAGTACATAGAAAATCAGGAAGACCTCAAAAGCGCTGAAGAAAACATGCATTATATAATTGAGAAGGCAGCGAAACAATAAGAAGCGGCGAGTGACATATACAACCATATTGATGAGTTCTGCTACTTCGGAAACAAAGCACGATGTAAACCTACACTTTAAATTAAGTTCATAGACAGGCTGCCGCTGGCGTTTGTAATTTAGTGCCTGCCCATATAAGGCCGTCCGTCCGTCAGCGGCAATCCAATAGCAAACTCCACTAAATATTCACGGGTTAAGGACTGTGCTTATGGAGAGGAAGATGAGATGGTCAGGGTGGTGTTTGGCACAAACTCAGCGAAACTGCAGAGAAAGTTTTAAGTGCCAGGACTAAGGTAACATTAAATAAAGCTATGGACATAGCAGGAGATGGCACCAGCACAGCTGGGAACCTTCGATGCAAGTACACCGAGTGGCTCACGTGAACTGACGCAGTGCACAGATAAAAAGCAACAGTTCCAAAGAGCGCTGAACAAAAACCGAATTACACAATTGAAAAGGCAGCAAAAAATATGAAGCGTCTGATACATACAAGCATATTCATAAATCCAACTACTGCGGAAACAAAGCACACGGTGGAAAAAGTCAATGTCCCGCTAAAGGAAGACAGTGTAAAAAAAACCCGTGCATGCAGTGTGTCAGGTCTCAGATAAAGAAGAAGACGCAGTAAGAAACGAATCGATGAATGAAACCTGTCATCTTTACAACGATTGACAAACACGGAATGTAACTTGAACACAACACATCCTACAAATACAAACCTGATTGAAAGAAATAATGATAATCAAATCCTTGATGACAGCAACACTCAGTAACACTCACAAAACAAATACTGTATATTGACAGTCATGTTACGTTATTTTTAAAATGTTCCCTTTTCTTTTCTACCTTTTTAACACACTACTTCTCGCTGCGATACGCTGGTATATATATATGTGTATATATATACCGATCTACATACTCGAATAATGGATACTTTATTCGCCATCAATGATTGTTTTGGTAAAGCCATACTCAGTGTATTCATTAGATGAACGGTAAAAAAGTAAGAGCGAGGAGAGGATGCAGGCTGTAGTCTTGGCGTCAACTCTATCTGAATTGCGCGATCACATTTGAAAAATATATCTTTTCAAGTTCTATTTAGTCCATATGTGTCAAACTCAAGGGCGGGCCACATCCGCCCGGCGTGTAATTATATCCGCCCGAGATCATTTTATATACTGTATTATTGTTATTAAAGCCGGGTATATGAAGCGCTGGTAACACAATAAACTACAGATCCCATAATGCAGCGCTTCAGCTGCCTTGCCGAACACTTACCGCGTTAATCAAGTCTGCCTTATGATGCTGCAAGTTATTGCGAAGCTACAGTTATTGCGCACTGAGTTTGCACGGCGCTTTGGTGACTTTGAAGAACAAAAAAAGTCCGTCTACATGCGGCTCGAACCTTGTGCATGTTTGGTAGCACATATCTGTGTGAGAAGCTCTTCTCAGTGATAAAGACTAACAAAACAGCACACAGGAGTCGCCTCACTGATGAGCACCTGCAATCCATCCTGAGAATCTTCACAACACAGAACCTCACAGCAAACAGAAACGAACTTGTGGCCAAAAAGATGCCAGGCGTCCAGCTCTAAAATGACATCTGAGCAAAGACAACTGAATGATTTGATTTGTTATTGCACGTAAGAGCGGGAGTCAACCGTTTTAACAAACCGCATATTGCACTGATACGAAATAGCTGTGTGTGTATATATGTAGATATGTATGTATATGTATATATATATGTTTATATATGTGTGTGTGTATATATGTATGTGTGTGTATATATGTAGATATATATATATATGTATGTATATATGTGTATATGTATAGATATGTATATATATATATATGTTTATGTGTGTGTGTGTAAATATATATATATATATATATATATATATATATACGACAACAACACACAACACTCACAACAGTGACAAAACAATTACATTGACAATCAGGTTACGTTATTTTCAAAATGTTTCCTTTTCTTTTCATTGCTTCTTTAACACACTACTTCTCCGCTGGCTGCTGGTATTTTCTATACTATATAAAAGAAAAGGCAACTTTCCTTTCTTTACACCTTTTTCCTTTTATCCCAAACCAAAGCCTTTCTCTCTTAACACTGCAGAGGACACAAAACTAATTTTCTTTAATTGCGGTAAGGCACATTACCAGAGGCACAAATTTGAATGTTCACATAGAAAATGTAATTTCAATGTACCTGTACTTCTTAAAACGTTAATGTTTTACTGTTTAATAACTTATAGACTATAATTTATTATTTTTCCCTTGCACTCAGTGACCAAACCTATACACACACATATAGACACATACAAACATATACACAAGTATATGTATGTGTATATATATATACACACACACACACACACACACATACATACATACATACACACATGTATATAATTTGTATGTGTGTGTGTGTGTGTATATATGACAGCAGCAATCCAAGCTGTGAGAAAACAGTAAAAGGCGCGTGTCAGACGTTGTGGTACATTTTCTGATGCAGCTACGAAAACAACTTCGTGACGCTGCCGCCAAATACACAAAACAATTACTTTGACAATCATGTTACATTATTTTTAAAATGTTTCCTTTTCTTTCTCTTTCCTTCTTTAACACACTACTTCTCCGCTGCCAAGCGTGGGTATATATATATATAAATAGATAGATAGAGAAATATATATATAGATAGATATGAGAACAA
Source organism: Polypterus senegalus (assembly GCF_016835505.1). Classification (NCBI taxonomy): domain Eukaryota; kingdom Metazoa; phylum Chordata; class Cladistia; order Polypteriformes; family Polypteridae; genus Polypterus; species Polypterus senegalus. The sequence continues at coordinate 189,104,377 of NC_053160.1, forward strand.
CACTCATATCAATGACAAAACAATTACATTAACAATCATGTTACGTTAGTTTTAAAATTTTTCCTTTTCTTTTCGTACCTTCTTTAACACACTACTTCTCCGCTGCGAAGCGCGGGTATTCTGCTATATATATATAGATAGATAGAGATATATATAGATAGATAGAGAGATATATATAGATAGATAGATAGAGATATATATATAGATAGATAGAGATATATATATAGATAGAGATATATATATATAGAGATAGATATGAGAACAACACTCAAATCAATGACAAAACAATTACATTAACAATCATGTTACGTTATTTTTAAAATTTTTCCTTTTCTTTTTCGTACCTTCTTTAAAACACTACTTCTCCGCTGCGAAGCGCGGGTATTCTGCTAGTGTATATATATATATATATATATATATATAATTGGATTGGGGTGATTTTTCAAACTCACTGTTTTCTTAAATTCGTGTCACACCTGTCTCCAGTTGTGCAGTTCAGCCCATTTAACCCTAATTCCCTGAAGCCTATGGAAAAAAAAAAAACCTTGTAATCCCGGGCCACCTTAAATTCCTTTGCACCTCTCCTTATCAGCGTCTTTTGTTTTGTAAAATGCATCAATCAGCACAAGCAGCCTGCTATCCCATCCAATCCAACCCCTGATGGAGCTCAATTGGGGCAAAATGTTCTCCCAGCTCAAGGTGCTTCATCTGTGTGTGAGGTACCTGGAGTTGTATCAGGTAAATAATAGAGTATGTCATTATCTGGAACGCATGCATTTCATGTGTGTTCTGTGTCAACAACGATTTGGGTAAGTGTAGGATGACTGAAAATGCGAGGCAAGATATGCCGAACACATAGCTAAAGCAGAAACTTTTTCCATGTTATACTAATAATAACGTGAAGTGTATAATGTGTGACGACTTTAGTCCAAATATCAAATAAACACGTGTGCTTTTGTTCAAGAATTTAACCAAAGTAAAAAAAAAAATCATTCTGTTTACACGTTGCTGTCAATGAGTTACAAACCCAAGCTTAAACATCAATCAACAGAAAGTTGATTTGTCTTTGTGGATGGTGCAGAGGTAAGAACTGCTGCCTTATTACCAAAAGTGTCCGGGTTCAAGACCAGGCGTTTTGAGTAATGAGCTGCTATTATCTTCTGTATAAATGTATATGTGTGGAAATGTGTCTGTCTGTCTGTCCAGTCCGGAAGTGAGAGGTGGAGCCAGTCAGAGTAAGAGCTCTGCCTCTGAGGATATGCAAGCGAGCCCAGCACGTCGGCAAAACGAAACCTCTGAAGAAAGACAGTCGCTTAGCCGCTAATAGATAGATAAATACTTTATTAATCCCAAGGGGAAATTCACATACTCCAGCAGCAGTATACTGATTAAAAAAAAAAAATTAAATTAGATAACTGATAATTAATATATATTAGATAATTATTACAGAAGTGAGGCGAGCACATCATAATAACGAAATCTCTGAAGAAAGACAGTTGCTTAGCTGGTAATGCACAAACGATGCGAGCACGTCGGCAAAACGAAACCTCCTAGGAGAGAGACGCCCAGAGTCGTTCCTTTCAACTACCTGACATCTCTACATTTAAATTTTTTTTCTGCCTATTTCAATAGTTTATAGGACCTTGTGCTTTTTACAGCACAGGGTTACACAGCTCATTATTACTTAAATATAATAAAAACATACATTTGAGTCTGTAACACCTGGTGTAAATTTTGTATACATTAGCTCTTTTTTTTTATTATTCAGTTTTATTCTGTCAGTGACGTTCACATGGTATAATGAACTTGCCTCTCCCTCTCGGAGTTGATGGCTTTTATCTCTATTCTTGTCACAAGAGAAGTGATGACCACAATCGGTGCTGTGGTTGATGCCTGCTCAGCAGGGCTGTGGAGTCGCAGTTGAGGAGACGGAGACAAGTTTGGGTACTTGGAGTCGAAGTCGGCAAAAATGTACAGAGTCCGACTCCAAGTAAATTTAAATTGTAAAGAAAAAAATACAGCAAGTTCAAAAGTCCCATTTCACAAACAATAGTCCTAATTAAGTACTTCTCTGACGTAAGAATAAAGGCCAGTGCATTGTTGTGTTACTACTTGTGTAAAATTCAGCTGAGCTATTATCCAACCTGACATTCACATATTGTAATCTGGGTTATTATACAGTACATTACAAAAAGTGTTTTCATTTGATTTCAGATCTAATGTGTTTAACAAGTTCATTTGAGTGTAGTGATATAGGTGGAGGTGTGTGCTATGGCCTGATATGTGTTAACGGGGTTCTTGTCTTTAGTTTAAACTGGCCAATACGGTAGAGAGTCAGCTTCCTAGCCAGTAGTTCTGTAGTTAAATGATGACGTGTATGTTGCCAATCAACATGGAAAATACATTAGCATATTAAAACCAGCAGAGTCGGAGTCAGAAGTACTGGAAACTAATGAGTCAGAGTCGGAGTTGAAGGATGTATCTACCGACTCCACAGCCCTGCTGCTCAGAACTATTTGTTGTACCGGCAATCAAAGATACGATGCCCTGTGACTGCTATCAGACCGGACAAAGGCAGAACCGTAACAACAGACAGTCTTCTTCACAGAGCTTTTTCTCGCTGATGGATTGCTGCACCGCAACGCAACTCTGCTTGTCACCATAAAGTTAAATGGGACTTCCACTTGCAGCCAAAGTCATTTTAGTATGCAAGCAATTTGTCACGCTAGTGTTTAGCTACGGCACTGTGTTCCAAATAACAATATATTATTTACCCTGTACAACTCCAGGTACCTCACATGCAGATAAAGAGCCTTGAGGTGGGAGAACTTTTTGCCCGAGTTGAACTCCATCGATGGGGAGGATGGGATAGCAGGCTGCTTGTGCTGATCAACACATTTTCAAGACAAAAGACGCTGATAAGGAGAGGTGAGAGAGAATTCAGGGTGGGCCGGGATTGCAAATTTTTTTGTAGGCTTCAGGGATTCTAGTGTTAAATGGAGAAAAGTTGTCACTCTGCTGTTTGATATCATCTTGTATTTGATATCATCTTGTGTCTTCCACTGAATATGGACCAGAAAAAGCCAAGGAGAGAGCTGACTGAGGATTTCAGAAAGATAGATAACAATAGACCAGCATGTCAAAGGCAAAAGCAACTTGATGTTTCTGTGACAACAGTGTCACATATTATTAAGTTTGAGGGTCCATGGGACTGTTGCCAACCTCACAGGATGCAGAATGGGCAAAAGGATAGTGAAAACGGTAGACAAAAAGACAAGGACCGCTTCCAATGAGATATAAGCTGAATTCCTGGGTCGAGCTCCACCAGTGTCTGCATCATCCGTCGCTTTTTGAAAGACGGTGGGCTCAATGGAAGAAGACCCCCAGAGGACTTCACTGTAAAAAATACTAAACTGGAATTTACTAAAATGCAAAACTGGAACTTTTGGGTAAGTCACATCAGCTCTATGCCCACAGACAAAAAGTCTTCAAAGACTATGAAAACATGGAGGAGGCTCGCTTATGATTAGGGGCTACCTTGAGGTTGTGCGGCAAACGGTGACATCTCAGCTATCAAGACATTCTGGAGTGAAACGTGCGGCTCAGTGTCAGAAAGCTCTGTCTCAGTCACAGGTCAGGGATCCTCCAACGCAGTTGTCCGTGTTAACCCCTTAACCTTCATAAATGGCACCCCTCGGATGAGGGCCGTCTCTGCTAACTAATGAATTGACCAACTCTGGGTGAAAGCCACAGTCAGCTGGGGACAATCTGCAAACTGTACACAGATAGTGTCTGAGCCAGAATATGAGCACAGGACTCTGACGCCATGAGGTAAGCAGTGTTAATCACTGGGCCATATTGTTAAAAGTCCTGCCGTTCCTTACACAAGCACACACACAACATGTTACAATGAAAATAATCAATGGTTCAAACTCTGAAGGCTGTGGCTTCAGCTGATATATTGACTAGAAAAGCGTCTGAAATGCTTTTTTTTTCTTCGTTCGGTGAGTGGCTGATAAGGCATCCTGCCTGATAACACTAATCTTGTTCCAAAGGTCTTTGATGTGTGCAAGTCTGACAGCCATTACAGTTTAATTGCTGTGTCAAATTAAATTTCACTATCATCTTAGGTTTATTCCAAAGTGCCTGTTATCAGCTTCTCCACGATACTTTGACCGAGGACAGCCTGTCTAAAAGCTTTCAGCTTGTCGCCCATTTTCATCCTTGAAACGCATGGCATCAGTCCATTTAACCATATAACTACGTGGAGTTCTTCAGAGTAAGATTAAGAGAAGGTTAACTGGGGATCCTAAGCTGGCCCAGCGGGAGGGTGTGTGTGACTGGTGGCCTGACCGAGGTTGTGTCCCATCTTGTGTGCTTTACTGCCAGGATATGCTCTGACTGAACTGGATAGGTGGTTACGAAAATGGACGGGTGTGCAGGCGCACTTGTGTTGTCGTGCAGTACAATGCTGTATACGCCAGGTGTTTAATGCAGATAGATATACAGTGGGTATAGAAAAGAATCCCCCCTTTTGAAATATTCCCACTTTTTTTTGCTTTACAGCCTTAAATGAAAACACACAATCTAATATTTCTTCCCAGCTTTACTTACTCAATGCAACCTCTAACATCCAAGTGAAAGATATCACAGCTACAGTTCAGAAGAATTATAAAAAATCAAAAACAAGAAATCCTGAGATTAATAAAGGATCACCCACCCAATGGCAATGTCAATATTTTGTTGACCCACCTTTTGCTTTAATGACAGCCTTGAGTCTGTTGATTCTTCTCTCTCAGCTTTGCACACCTCGATTGAGCCCACTCAATATTTGCCCCCCACTCTTCTTTACAGTTTAACTGTTCAAGTTCGGTCACATTGGATGGTGAGCGTTGGTGGTCTTCCATATTCAGATCTTTCCACAGATTTTCAGTGTGATTTTGGTCTGAGCTCCGACTGGCCAGACCAGGACATTCACTTTTTTCTTCTTCAGCCACTATGTGGTCAGTTTTGCTGTGTGCTTCGGGTTGTTGCCATGTTGAAAGCTGAACATTCTGCCCATCTTCAATTTTCTGGCAGAGGGTAGCAGGCTTTCCTCCAGAATTTGACGGTATTTTGCACCATCCGTTTTTCCTTCTACCCTAACGAGAGCCCCAGGCTCCCCACAACAGGATGCTGCGCCCTCCATGCTTTACTGTTGGTTTTGTGTGTTGTGGATGGTGAGCTGCATTGGTGTTGAGGCCAAATAGTTTGATTTTGATCTCATCTGACCAGAAGACCTTTTTCCACTTGGCATCAGAATTTTCAAGGAGCATTCCGGGAAAGCTCAAACGAGCCTTAATGTGACATAAAAACATGATGTACAATCGTTGCACAAAATCGTTGCACTTTTAGCCTTAGGATTTTATATATTATATATAGAGTAGATTAAAAGAACACTCATAAAAGGTCTGCTGTGTTCTAAAATAGCAGTAGATGATCACTTATGTTCTCATATGGCATGACCAGCCATCAGCTGCTCATACACTTATTGGGCTACCCAACCTCCACCATAAAATACTGACTGCCTGTGTCTCTGCACTAGGACTCTCTTGTGCCATCTAGTGGGTTTAAGCTATAGGGCAGGATCCAACTTCCATCGTCTTCTCTGCCTTATGTCCCTACAGCACAATCCTTCTGCTGGAGTTCTACCCATAAGCAAGATTGGAACCAACTTTGAATTTGGCACCCGTCTGTCTCTGGGCACACTTTTATACATACACCAACATTAAGGCAACTTAGATTTACAAATGAACCAGGTCTGCACTCCATTCAAATGTGGTGTTGTTTTTTTGGGTAAGCATACACAGTTAAAAATCCACTTTAGAGTTTAAGAGAATGTGTAAATGCCAGATAGACACAGCATTTAAATCCAGGAAGATTGATCGTCGAAGCAACAGCACTAAATAATGTGCCATCATTATCTTCTTCTTTCTCTTCATCTTTTCACCTTTTATGTGGGGTCGATGTGCTTGTCCAGCCTTCTCCATACAGCTCGGTTCTATACCTCCTCACCAGTCAAACCCCTTTTCCTTCAGATCTCCTTTTACTTTATCCATCCACCTCTGCTTCACGTTCTTCATTTTCTCTTCTGCAGTACTTCCATTCCCATCACTCTTTTGCCCACACATTCATTGTCTATCCTCATCACAGGTCCATACCACTTCAACCTCCTTTCCTGCACTTTCTTAGATTTCTCTCCCACTTTTGTTGGACCCATGATTGTCTGGTTTCTTATTCTGTCCTTCTTTGCAATTCCAAACATCCTTCACCACATTCTCATTTCTGCCATCATCCAACTTCTCTGTGCCCATGACTGCCCGTGCCTCAGCTCCATATATCAGTGCTGGTCTTAACAATAAACCTCCCCTTTAAGCTTCACCTTAATTCCTCAATCACAGGATGCTCCTGATACCTTCTTCCAATTGTTCCATCCACACTGCACTCTGTGAGTTATTGCTGCATCTAGTTGTCCATCTTGGTCTACCACATATTTAAATGTACCCATTCTTTTTAAATGGGGTTAGGAGCAGGTGCTGATGCAGCTAATTGCTGCACCCACCACATGGCAAACCAACTCAGGATCCCATCTTAGGACCCGAGTGCTGCCATGCAATGGGTGACACCTCAGCACCACATTAGTTCAGATGGGAGGTTTTTAATGGCGGCTGGAGTGCCAATTCTACCACCAAGCCAAAGGTTTTTCCTACAAGTTGGAGGGCCTACTTGCAGGGCTGGTTGCAGATTAACGTCATACGTAGGATGGGCTCCCTGCAGGCTAACTTCTAAATCCTGGTCCTCATTAAACCTCAGATATTCTATTTAACTCCAACCCTCTGTCTTCTAAAGCCCCTCTCCGTTCTTCCAACTTCCTCCTTTCAATGTTACACAGCACAGTGTTATCATAGCAGAGTCTGCACCAGGGAGGATTAGGTTGGTCTTTTATCCCACGAGTCAACACATCCATAACCAGATCAAAGAGGTCAGGATCCCTCTGGTACAGACCTCCTCTAAGTGAGATCTTGTCTGTTACCCCAACCCGAGATCCTGGACAATCCTCACACAATTCTCTGGTCCTCCTTTCTCTCTCGTGCACCTCCCGACCTGTTGACGGGGCACTCTTATCATAAACCTTCTCCCAGCCAATCCACACCATATGCAAACCTTTCTTTTTTTCTCAGTGCTCCTCTATCAGCTGCCTCAATACAAAGACTGCATCAGTTGTTCCTCCTCCTGGCATTGAACCAAAGTTCTCCTCCACATGTGGTAGTCTCTTCCCTAAGCCATCTCTCCGTAACCCTTTCCCAAATTTCATTGTCTGTGACAACTGCTTTTTCCCCTCTATAGTTTCCATAATCCTGATTATGTCCTTGCTCCTTATAAATGGGTCCAATCCCACTGTTCCTCTGCTATTCTCTCCGGGGGCCTCATGCATAATGCCGTGTGTAGAATTCACACTAAAACATGGCGTAAGGACAAAAGCGGAAATGTGCGTGGCTTTACACCAAGTTTAGGTTTTATACACCACGATTTGAGTGTGGAAACGGGCTTACACAACATTTTTGTGCGTACGCACCGTTTATACATGAGGGCCCTGGTCATAGTTTTGATCCCACAACACTTCAATCCACATAAAAACAATACAGGCTGGGATGTACACAGCGCTCAGAGTGTTTGCCCAGTCATGTGCCCTTTCTGAGTGTCAATCCCCATTGGTGATATAATTATATTACTTGATCCTGATGTCATTTTAAACAGCAATAAAAGTGGACAGGACTGTGAAAGTGAACATCACCAAAGTGTCTGTCTGTTAATGAATACCTTTTTACAGCACCAGGATATGGAGAGAAATGCAAAGAGCAAATATTTTTATATTAACTTCTCTGTTCTGTATCATAAACTTAGTGTAACATATAATAATAATAATTCTTTACATAGCGCTTTTCTCACTACTCAAAGCGCTCAGCAATTGCAGGGTAAGGGCCTTGCTGAATTTCCCAACAGAGCAGAGTCCCTTTTGGCATTTAATGGATTTGAACTGGCAACCTTCCGATTGCCAGTGCAGATCCTGATCCTAAGAGCCACCACTCCGCCCAACATATGCAAACTTTCTTTATCTAATTCAAAGTCTCAGGTGGCCGATACCATTCCAGTGGCACTGGGCTCAAGACAAGAGCCAGCACTGTATGGGGCATCAGCGTATTGCAAGTCCCACTCACTGTGGCACAGTTCAGAATGGCCAATTCACCTAAGACGTGGTAGAACGTGTAAACTTCACATGGAGCACTCGACTTCAGTCAGCGCACCACTGTGCCAATGTCCGATGTACAGTCATTCAGAATACTGTATATACTCGCGTATATTGAAACCCGAAAAATCGATCATAAAATCAGACCCCGACTTCCACGCCTGTTCAAAAATACACTTAAATGTTTTATTTTTGTACATCTTCTTGATTCCTCCAATCTGGCACCAGTTTCTCAGACACATCGAACTTTGTTGCAGCAGCGCAGTTACTAATTTCTTTCACTACTTCAATGACGTTTAATATAAAACCAGCTTTATATTTTCTTCTGATCGAGCACTCCTTCGTAGTTAAGGGATGCTGTTACGATAAAGGTGTATGAGGGTGTGAGATACAAAAGACACAAATAAGTGCAAACGTCGCTTCGGAATAGTTGGGGTATTGCTGTGTGGTCATGTGGGCACAATAGAGAGAGAGAGTGAGAGGTTAGGAGCACACGCTGATACGGCGCATTGCCGCACCCACATAGCAAACAAAAGGCCGTGTGCCCCGTGGTTACTCTCTCTGGTGGGCGTTAGCATATCGTAATCTCTTGCACCAATAGCATGAGTTTTCCGCATTCGATTTATACGCTGACATTATAAAATACAGGAAATTATACGGTAAAATCAAATCCCGATTTATATGTGGTAGAACTTAAACGCGAATACATACAGTACATATGTAATATATGCATCACAAGATTACATCTTACCTTAAGAAGGGGCCTGACTTAACTCGAAAGCTTGCACATTGTCATCTTTCTAGTTAGCCAATTAAATGGGTCATTTTGCTTAACATCCATAATGGCTAACACATTACAACACCCTAGCACTACTGAAATAGTCACTTAGGCCTTGTTCACACGGGCGTTAAAATCGAGCGTTTTTTGCGTTAGAAGGCGTCCGTGAGCGGATCAAGCGCCGAGTGTTTTCTACACGTAGGAGTCAATGAGAGTGTTCACACGGGCTTTTGTCCGGCTGCGCGTTTATACGGCATCAAAAAAAACATTTCATGCAGCTTTTTCTTGGCGTTCAAAACCCAACGAACGCAGGGAAACCGCTTCTAGTTCGTTTTCTGCGCGTTTATTTTACGCTTCGGAGGACCGGATATATATAAGTTTACATGTTGTATATGAAAAAATATTCATATTTTTATGTTTTCATGTACAACATATATATTTTCATATTGCTTATTTTATTTTATTGTCTCATGTAATTTGTAAACCATGAACCTATTAATTTATGTTCTAATATAATATTTGATAACGATTATGTAGGGGGGCAATCCATGGCGGGGGGGGGCATTTCAGTGCATAACACCGGTGTAAGCGCACACTCGACTACTGTTTCCTTACCTCAAAGTGACAAGTAGTCTCTCTTGGGCTAACACCAAGTCGCATATTGGTTGATCGGCGTGCAATGTGGCATTGCACCAGCTGCAGCAGACAATCAAAAGTGGAAACCGACATCCGACAGTAGTTAAAAAACTTGCACGGAAATTTTCGCATTTCTTCATAAAGTACAAAAAACGTCCTTTAACCCAGTGTTTCTCAAATAGTGGGGCGCGCCCCCGTGGCTCTGTCAAGGAGGTCGCGTTTGACCTCGGGAACATGCTTTTTTATTTTTCTTTTAATTTTTTTTTTAATTTAGAATGCACTTTAAATCTTTTCTGTTACATTTAATAAAGCTATTCTTTGTTGTAAATTGGTCCATATTTCTTTCTTTTTTATTCTCTTATACGTTAATAAGGATACAGTGTTATGCAGAGGTGTACTTATAACAGTTTTATAGACAAATTATACTATTTATAGTCGTGCGCGAGATGTTTTCTTCTTCCTAGGGGGGGCATGACAGAAAATAATTGAGAAGCACTGCTTTAACCCGACGTTGTGCAGTCAGAGGATGAACCCAGTAGCGGCGGCGATTTTTTCTCTCCCTACGTCGCCGTATTACGAGTATTTTTAAAACAAGAAGATTAATATCTAACATAGCAAAATGGTCCATATTGAAAGGAGGCACCTCAAATAAAACGACAAGGGCTTTCATATCCAGTTCCCGACACTGCTTCCACAGGTTAACACACAAACTACAATTTGGGCTGCAGGCTGGCGTTAGACAGAGACAAACGAACGCCGGTGTAGTAGTCAATCGATCGCCACCACAAAATGCAACATAAACGTCTAGGACGTTCAGAGCAAGTTCGTTTATCCAAAAACCTAACGCCCGTGTGAACAAGGCCTTAAAGTGTTTATCTACAAATTGTACACTTCAATAACCAAAAAGCTCTACCAGTTTTTGTAATTTTCATTATTTAATTTCTGCCAGGCCTTCTAATGCTGCTGGATTATGTGAATTACCCCTTGGGATTAATAAAGTATTCATTCATTCATTCATTCTGTCTGTCTGTCTGTCTGTGAATCTCAACAGTTTCCCGTGATGTGTGTGTGTGTGTGTGTGACTCTCTGTCTTAATCCAGAAGAACCAGATAGCTTGGCAAGATGAGCTTTTAGAAGGAATGACTTGTATTTCTAATTGAGCCACATGAAACCTGCACGTAAACCAGAAGAACACGCCGTGCCGCTCCTCAGGAATCTGACTACACAGAGCACATGCTTTACACAGGACCCCCCGCAGTCTACAGGTCGCCCAACACGTTGTGAAGTGGACGTTCCATCCTGCCTAGGAGTTCACTTCACGTTTAACATGCCCCAGATATCCCCTGCCCGTGTACATTTGGAGTTATGTATTTCTTTGAAGCTATTTTGAAGATACTTAAGTGCACAATACGTCGCATTATTGATATCGCTACCCTTGGATGCCTTATAAGGAATATGGGCACGGGTACTAAATTTAAAATGTTTTATCTAAAAGTTAACTACCTTTTTAAAAAGGTGTGTCCACAACATTTAATTTCAAACCAGCTTTGTATTTCCTTCTGATCAAACGCTCAATCGTAGATAAAGGATGCTGTTACGACAAAGCTGTATGAGGGTGTGAGATAAAAAACTCAAAATGGTGCAAACGTCGCCTCTGAATAGTTTGGGTATTACCGTGTGGTCACGTAGGCACGATAGATAGAAAATAAAAAGGCTGTGTGCCCCGTGTTTACTCTCTCAGGTGGGCGTTAGCAGATCATAATCTCTTGGACCAATAGCGTGAGTTTTCCACATTCGACTTAAAAATGCCGGAAATTATACAGTAAAATCAAGCCCCCGATTTCTCCTTGGGAGAACTTATCCGTGAGTATATCCGGTAATTTCAGTTCTTCACTAGTGCTGTAACAGGTGAAGCCCACGCCATTGTGCTCTCTTTCTCATTTGACAACACTGAGCATGACGACTGAAAGAAATTTCTGGATCTGGCGATGAGATGCACTTTGCTTTGCTAAAAAAGAAAAAAATATTTCCTGCGGCGTACTTATTTTTAGATTAGATCAACTTGATTAATCCCTGGGTGGAATTCCGGACTCGCAGGACATATAATACAATCAATCAATCGATTGAAAATTAAATCTATATGTATAAACTTCTTTTCACGTTTGAAACGGAAATTACGTATGACCACGCAAAACGGAAATTATGTATGACCACAGAACATATTATAATACAGGATCTAATCACTTCATTTGTGGACACCATTTTTATATCGTCTTTACGAATTTTTATTATTTTACTGATATTGTAAAGAAGTAAACACAAACACGCCGATCTACTGTATCCCATAGAAGTGCGCCCGCGTCACCCTCTCCCAGCTGTCCTCTCTGGACTCCAGCGCTCAGCTGTCCGCCGCCAGGCGCATTCTGACAGAGAGGTTTTATTTATTCGTCCGCGTGACTGTTGCGGGCACTGCCACATTATAACTTTTTTTTAATTGGCAGTACTTGATAGTAGAAGAGATGAAGAAAACAGCTTTGCGTCTTTCTACTTTTTAACTGCGCCGAGCTGTAAACAATGTGAAGACGACACCGCCTTCAGTGGCGAGGGGTCGTGAAGCAAAGTGGACGCTCGGAGGCGCGGAATGTCGGGCTGCTCTACCGGGTCGAGAACTTCGCAGTTTCGGGTGACGTTCTCTCTTCTCGCACTGTTTGTGACACTTCGAGTGCCCCGTCTGATCCTGGGAGAGTGGAAGTCTTTGTGAATGAGTGCGATCGGCACCATCGAAGCAAAAATCTGTTTGTAAATTGCGCTGCACAACAACTTACTGTCCCTTAAGGCGAGTTCAAGTCACTAAAACCCTGCAACATCCAAGGTTGCTTTTGTGATGAATTCTTTTAAGAAGATGAAGGGTTTACGTCTAAGAAGATGTACCGACCTCTTCATGTGAAGTATTGGACTTGGGAATTGTTTGGACCTTCTGCCCGTTAAGCACAGCGGCGTCCACATTTCTCAGAATCATTTTTCTCTTAAATCACAGGCACGTAGTGCAAGGTTGTCGGGCAGAAATTTGTAGGCTTACATAGAAAATGTAATTTCTATACCACAGCGGTCGTGTGGCGCCTTTCACAAGAGATCTGCTACCGAGAGATGATCCAAATACATTTAAACTGCTGTTAGTGCTACTTACCTGTTGTGTTATAGCGCCTTTAAAATGTTCTTTATCTGAAGGCACTCCAGTCCTGCTCAGTGTATCTTCACTTCTTACATGGTAATGTTTTACTCTTTAATCATTTACATACTACATTTCATTTTTTTCCCCTGCACTCGGTGAGTGAAGCCGCTGGGTAATCAGCAAGTAAATAAAAATAAATAAATATCGGGTGAAAGCATTGAGTTGACACATAGCAGCAGGCAGAAAAGACCCCCAGAGGCACTTCTTAGCCCACCATGGTGGAATGAGCACATGGCTAAAAGTGTGCCTCCTGGAGGGGGGTTTTCACTATGGCGTCTAATGTTGCCACCCTCCTCTTTTCCAGAACATCTTCCGGTGTGTCCAGGGATGGCCCTGTGATGGAGCAGGTGCCCTAATAAGTTTGTTCAGGTATGAGCCGTACCAAATCATGGTCTGATCCGCCTTAAGGTGGCACATAACAAGACTGGGGTCCTGTTTTCTCTTGTTGTACAGTTCACAAACTGGTAAGAACTGGTGAGGGTAGAGGGATGTGAAATGGGGTTAAAGTCACCTGACGTCACTGGATGGGTCAGTAGTGCATTTGCTTATTACAGGATATGCTGTGTCTGTTGCAATTGCCAATTCTGCCAGGGAGTTGGGGTGAACTTAAACTGCAAACCCAATGGCATTTAAAAACTGTACCAAAGTCATTTAGAATTATTTGTAGTAGTAGAGTTGGCTGGCTTGGTGGCATAATGTTTGCCACATGATTGCAGTGTCCTGGACTGAAATACTTGCTGTCTGTGGAGGGGTCTGCATGTTCTTTACTTTTTGCATCCCAAAAGACATGTAGGTTAGCCTAATGCTATGTCGCTTTTAGGGTCACACAGGATACCAGGAAAAATACTGAAAAACCCAAATTTTATCATTTTATGGTACCAACATTCCAAGATTATCGGTACTGGAAGTAAATGTCTGTTTTCCTCTGAATTCAAAACTTCGGTTTTGTAAAATGTCAAAGCTGCACACTTTAACGCAAGTGTAACTTCACGGTGGACCCAAACAAAACCAATTCCTTTGACGCAATCCTGACTTCTGGGAAATCGAAACTGTATGCTTTGACACAATCGGAACTTCACGGGCCCCCCTCGCCATTGCTTCAATGTGATTGAAGCTTCATGGGAGGACCCCCAATCCCACCACTCAATTGCTCAGAGGTAGATGTGATTGAGACTTATATGAAGTCAAAACTACACACTTCGACACAATCAGAACTTCATGGGACCCTCCACCCCTTATTGAGATCTGGACTTCACGGCTATGAAGCGAAGAAATGCGTAGTTCAGCGTGACTGGGAGGTGAGCAGTTGTGTAGTGAATTCGGAAGACCTGGGGTAAGACGGGGACAGGAGGTTTGGAGCTTTCCATCATTTGCTTGGGAACCATTTTGGTACCGATACTGAGGTCTGAAAGCTGATATTGATACCAAAGTCAGAGTTTTAGGACTAATCACATTACACGACTTTCCTAACGATTTTCAGCTGTCGCCTTCATTTACATAATTTACCGAGTTGAAGACAGTTGGTGGTGTGTTCCTGTGAAACCAGTCTCCTAATGTGACATGACCAGCTAGTCTAGTACCTCATAGTAGCTATGAAGGAGCCCCCATAACGTTTCTTGACACACGTCTGTTGAATGATTCCTTGCGTGGAAGTCATCAGTTTTGGTGTTTCAGACAGAGGATGTGCAGCATTGTTCTTAATGGTGTTCAGTTTTGTTTTATTTCACTTCTTCGCTACGACCTCCTGGTGGTCCAGAGTGCACCCCATAACTGAGCCTGCCCTTATAATTCGCTTTTTGATTAGGTGGTCCTCTCTTGAAGTGATGTTACCAGCCCAGCACACCACACTGGCCATCAGAGAGTTGTAGAAGATGTTAAGATGGAGGAGTTTAAATACTTGAGATCAACAGTACAGAGTAACGGGGATTGTGGAAGAGAAGTGAAGAAGAGAGTGCAGACAGGGTGGAGTGGATGGAGAGGAGTGTCAGGAGTGATTTGTGACAGACGGGTATCAGCAAGAGTGACAGGGAAGGTCTACTGGATGGTAGTGAGACCAGCTATGTGATATGGGCTGGAGACGGTGGCACAGGAGACAGAGCTGGAGGTGGCAGAGTTAAAGATGCTAAGATTTGCATTGGGTGTGACGAGGATGGACAGGATTAGAAATGAGGACATTAGAGGGTCAGCTCAGGTGGGACAGTTGGGAGACAAAGTCAGAGAGGCGTTGATTGCATTGGTTTGGACATTTGCAGAGGGGAGATGTTGGGTATATTGGGAGAAGGGTGCTAAGGATAGAGCTGCCAGGCAAGAGGAGAAGGGGAAGGCTTAAGAGAAGGTTTATGGATGTGGTGAGAGAAGTCATGCAGGTGATGGGTGTGACAGAACAAGATGACGAGGACAGGAAGATATGGAAGAAGATGATCCGCTGTGGGGACACCTAACGGGAGCAGCTGAAAGAGGAAGAAAAAGAAGAAGTCTTCTAAGGGACAAGAGTTTGCTCTGCCCTTTCTTCTCTAGTACCTCTGTATTCCAAGACCAGCCCAACCTGTCATTGATGTGGACCCCCAAGTACTTGTAGGATCGGACCACCTCTGTATCCACTCTCTGAATAGTGTCCAGATGCCAAGTCTCTTTAGTGCGGTGAAAGTCAATAAGCAGTTCCTTGGTTTTGCTGATGTTAAATTGTAGACAATTCTCAAAGTTCTCGCCCTGACTTTTCCCCACTGTCTCATCCCCCTTATCAATATACCCAATAAGTGCAGAATCATCGGAGAATTTCTGCAAGTGACCTGAACTGCTGTTCTGTTTCTAGTCTTAGGTGTGCAGAATGAAGAGAAGAGCAGACAGGCCTGTTCATGTGGTGCTCACAAACTGCGCTCTGCCAGACTGATAGTCCATCATCCTGGACACCACTGGCTCATCCTCTTTAATTGTTGTTGTTCAACTTACAGTAAAGCACATTATCGGCAAAAACAAGGAAGAAAAAGACGAAAATAAAAATGACTGCTTTATCCCAAAGAGGCATTTATTGTTCACTTGGATCTTGTATAATTTCCTAAGCTTCTTATGATGGTGGTCTCTATGAAAGCTGCATTATAGAAGAGCAGGTGTGTGGCTGGTTGAAGTTCCTAAAGCGGTCAGGCCAGGCTTTCCTCCTGGCCCTAATCTGTCATCAGCCATCCCACCTTCACCTCAGAACACGTCATCATTTTTTCTGGCCTCCCTGGCCATCAGACCTTACTTTTCTTCTTCTTCTTCTTCTTTCGGCTGCTCCCATTAGGTGTTGCCACAGTGAATCATCTTTGTTCCATCTCGTCCTGTCCTTGTCATCTTTCTCTGTCACACCCATCACCTGCATGTCTTCTCTCACCATATTGATTTGGCAAAAATTTACACCGGATGCCCTTCCTGACGTAGTAACCCTCCCCATTTATCCAGGCTTGGGACCAGCACAAAGAAACACTGTTAATTAGTAGTGCCTAATTGTATTTTTTATAATTTGTCTTTTTTTCTCTTTCTTCATCCTGTAAAGCACATTTGTATTAAAATATGTGATAGAAATAAATGGTGGTGTTGTTGAAGTCAAGTGTGTTCAGGCTCATTGAGTATTTGGATGGGAGACCAACCAGGAAAATCTGGGGTTGCTGCTGGAAGAGGTGTTGTCAGCAAGACCGTCGGAGTGGCAACTTACTGTGTGGTGTGAATGTGAATCCTAATGTCCCAGTGCAGTGACGGGGACACCGTACTGTAAAAATGGAGGCATCTCTGGTCATTAAAGATCCCCAGGCGTCTTTCGAAAAGTGCAGAGTGTATCCCAATAATCCCGGCTAAATTGCCCACCGTGGCCTGGACACATTCTGGCCCCCTAATCATCCCCTGTCTCTAATTGGCTACCTGTCTCTCTCTCTCTCACCCCTTCACCACCCAACAGCTCACGTGTGGGCGAGTGTACTGGCGCAAAAATGGCTGCCATCACATCATCTGGGTGGATGCTGCACACTCACTATGTAAAGAACTTTGAGCAGCAAGAAAAGCACTGTATGAATGTGAAGAATTAATATTATCTTTCAAGCCCATAATATGTATTAAAGTGCATGCCATCCATAAGTAAGTCGGGGTCAGGTTTTATACAAAATGTCTAAAAGTAAAGCAGGACAGGTGAAGCGATCCTCACATGGTCAGTTTTGGGGGTGCCACCTGAGATATTTGGGCATCATATCCAAGTCCGACCCTGCTTATTACACTCCTGTGGTCAGCGCAGATTTGTGTCATTTGAGGTGTATGGACACTAAGAGACATTTATGACTGGCACTTCATCTATCTGTAAAGCCACCTTCAGTCACCTGATCGAGGTTAACTTGGCAGTGCCTGTCACAGGGTGCCACACTGTAAAAGACAGAGCTTTATTACCTGCACTTTTAACAGTCTGACGCCCATTCAGACGTTGCTTTTGGCCCAGTGGTGTGCAGACAGGTCTGTGGAAAGTCTTCTTGACCGCTGTTCTCTGCTTACGCATATCGTAACATTTGAACTTGGCTCCTCTTCCTTAACTGAGCTTCTTATTTCCACTGCCCGCTGATTCCCTGAGGCTGACTTGTGGAGACTTTGATTCATAACCTAATATTCACAAATATACATTTTAGGTGGATTGGCGATTCCATGGTGAGTCCGTGGGTGGGCCCCATCCAGAGCTGATGCCTTCAAAGTACCCCACTGCTGCCACTGCCCACCACAACCCTGAAATGGCTAAAGCAGGTCTGGCAGTGTTAAGTGTGATAAGCTGGGGTCGCTTCCCTTGTGGTCTGAATGTGGATCGTAGTGGCCCAGCTGTAAGTCAGGGGTGTCGAACTCCAGGCCTGGTGGGTCTTACTGGCTGCAGGTTTTCATTCTCACCCTGTTCCTAATCAGCGACCAGTTTTCACTGCTAATTAACTCCTTTACCCTTCATTTTAATAGCCCTGTTCTTAAGGAGTCAGTCCTCTGAATTGATGTCTTTCTTCATTAAATGGCAGCCAAACAGAAATGAGACGTGAAACGAGCCGACAGATGATCAGCTAAACTGGGACTTCAGACTCCAACCAGTCTCTTAATGAGAAGCAGATTCCTGCTGTTAATTGAACCAGTTATTTAATTCCATGGCTTGTTGGTTGGTGCTCTCATTCTGCCACAGAACTGTTGATTTTTCTAAGGCCACTGTCACAATGTTTTGGTGAGCTGAGAGATCAGCCTTACTGAGACCTCCACCTTTCTTTATTTTCACATATTTTGTGATGGCCACAGGTGAGCTGGCCATATGGATTCTTGTTTTGTGTCTCGTTATTGTTTGGCTGCTAATTAAGAAAAAAGAAACAACTAAGGGGCCTGAGGCAAGGTAATTAAAATTAAGGCAAAAGAAGGTAATTAACAGCAAAAATGGATCACTAATTAAGAAGATGGTTAGAATGAAAACCTGCAGCCACTGCCGCCCTCCAGGACTGGAGTTCGACACCAAGTAACGGCACCGTCCTTGAAATGAAATGCACAACTGAGACCCTGCCTCTCTGTAGTCGTAAAAGATCCTTGGGCATCCTTTGTAAAGAGCAGGCCCACTAGGGCCTCGTCATTCTGGCCCCCTAATCATCAGCTGTCACTTATTGGCCTTTCACTACCTAACAGCTCAAGTGTGGTGAGAGTACTGGTGCAGTAATGGCTGCCATCGTAACATGCAGGTGGGTGCTACACCATGGGGGTGGCTGAGTAATGCCTTGAGGAGTGAGAAAAACATATAAATCAAAAGGATTATTATTTGAATCATTTTAAGCAATTTTCTCTTTTTCACCACAAGAGGGAGACAGTTAACTGCAAAAACATACACAGCCTCCTTACAAGAAAAAACTCAATGCATCTCCTAAAAATGTATTTTTAAATTTTGTGTCTTCAGTATCACTTGTACAGTAAAAGTTCCAATTTTTTTAAACATATTTCAAGTAAATGTTATTGAAATGTGTAATGTTTTCATCCTGGGGGCTCTACCGTTCATCATTCTGTACAACATTACAATAAAAGGCAGAACTTGATTATGTTTTGTGTGTCCTCCGTTGGACTGGACTCGTGGGTGGTGTTGGCCTATTTTCTGTTTTTGCTATAACAACAACAACAACATTTATTTCTGTCACACATTTTCATACAAATAATGTCGCTCAAAGTGCTTTACATGATGAAGAAAAGAGAAATAAAGACAAAGTAAGAATTAAAATCAGAGAACACTAATTAACATAGAATAAAAGTCAGGTGGTCCGATGGCCAGGCTAGACAGCTGGAGAAAAAATAAAATCTGCAGGGGTACCAGGCCACGAGACCACCCAGCCTCCTCTAGGCATTCTACCTAACATAATCAGTCCTCATGGTATTCAGGGTTCTCATGGAAGGACTTGATGATGACGGTCACGTGGTAATCCATCAATGTAGGAACATCACGGTGCTTTGATCAGGTGGTGGTGGCGCAGGTCGCCACCACAAAAAAACGGAACAAGAACAGCAGAGAGAGTAGGGGTGAGTACAGATTGTGGAGCAAACACCATGAATAATAATGATAATTAATTGAATATGCAGAGCATCAGGATTAAATTAAAATGCAGTTATGAGAAAGCCATGTTACAGTAATGTGTCTTCAGCAGTTTCTTAAAGCGCTCGACCGTATCAGCCTGGCGAATTCCTATTGGCAGGCTATCCCCGACTGACCCCCAATGTCTTACTTGTGTTTCTGAATGGATGAGTAATAATTTTCTCAAACTAAATAAAGAGAAAACAGAAATTTTAGTGATTGGCAATAATGGATATAATTCGGTTATTAGAAATAAACTTGATGCATTAGGATTAAAAGTCAAGACGGAGGTAAAAAATTTAGGGGTAACTGTTGACTGTAATCTGAATTTTAATCTGCATATTAATCAGACTACTAGGACAGCATTTTTCCACTTAAGAAACATAAGTAAAGTTAGACCTCTTATATTATTGAAAGATGCTGAGAAATTAATCCACGCGTTTGTTTTCAGTCGACTAGATTACTGTAATGCACTCCTCTCAGGACTACCCAAAAAAGACATAAATCACTTCCAACGAGTGCAGAATGGAGCTGCTAGAATCCTAACTAGGAAAAGAAAATCCGAGCACATCACACCAGTCTTAGTGTCACTACACTGGTTACCTGTGTCATTCAGAATTGACTTTAAAATACTGCTTCTGGTTTACAAAGCCTTAAATAATCTGCGCCATCTTGTATATTGGAGTGTCTGACATCTTAGATTTTCAAATGAGGGTCTGCTTAGAATTCCAAGAGCTAAACTTATAAGTAGTGGTGAGGCGGACAGACGGCCTTCTGCTGTTAGGCACCTAAAATCTGGAATAGCTGACCGATAGAAATTCACCAGGCTAATACAGTGGAGCACTTTAAATAACTGCTAAAAACTCATTACTTTAACCTGGCTTTCTCAGAGCTTCATCTTAGTTTAATCCTGATATTCTGCATATTCAATTAATTATCATGACTATTCATGGTGGCTCCAAAATCCGTACTAACCCCTACTTTCTCTTCTGTTCTTTTTCCAGTTTTCTAGGGTGATGACTTGCGGCACCGCCACCTGATCAAAGCAGCGTGATGTTCCTACATTGATGGACTAAAGGCCAGAAGTCCACGTGATCATCATCATCAAGTCCTTCCATGAGAACCCTGAATACAATGAGGACTGATTGAGGTCATAGATGTTAGGTAGAATGCCTAGAGGGGACTGGGTGGTCTCATGACCTCTGAACCCCTGCAGATTTTATTTTTTCTCCAGCCGTCTGCTGTTTTGTTTTTTTTTTTTTCTGTCCTCCCTGGCCATCTGACCTTACTTTTATTCTATGTTAATTAGTGTTCCCTTATTCTAATTTTTAATTATTTTGTATTTTTTCTCTTTTCTTCATCATGTAAAGCTGCATAATTTGTATGAAAATGTGCTCTATAAATAAAGGTGGTTGTTGTCAATATAAGAAAGTAATTAAAAGTTTTGAGAAGACAGAAGCCCTTTCAAATGAATATGGAATCTGTTCTCTCCGTGCAATTCAGGACTGATGCTGTCAGAAGACCACAAGACTCCTACATTCAGACTGAGAATCCCTGAAAATGTGCAGAGGGTGCAGCGTCCCCCACAGTGCTGGTGCGGCTCCTCGGCAGAGATGGCAGGTCCCAGTGACACGGTTACTCGTCCATAACCCAGTTCTGAGGAGTGAGGTATTGGGTCGAGGACTGTTGGGTGAAGGTGGGTGGTGGACTCCAGATGGATGGTTGGGGAAGCTTCTGTGGTCCCATTGATAAATCATAAATGCACTCCCAGCTCTTTCTGTGGGCAGTGGCTCAGTCATTAGTGCTGCCTTGTCTTAGATTAGAATATTAGAACACTGGAACAGTCGAGGTCAGGGGTCCTCAATCGCGGTCCTGGAGAGCCGCAGTGGCTGCAGGTTTTTGCTCCAACCCAGTTGCATAATTAAAAGCACTTAATGCTAAAGTAACACTTCTGCTTCACTTTAGTGATTTTGAGCCCTTATTGCTTAATTGTGTGTTAAACAGCTATTTGAATTGCTCCTTATTATCAATAAGATGCAAATGACAAGAGAGAGCAGCATTTCTCCATTTAGCTTCTTTACATTTACACCTGTGTGTATTTATCTGCACTATTGGGTTTAATTAAATACTTGGAAGAAAAATGAAGAGAAAAAAGTGAAGGACTGAGAATTACTCGTCCATTTTAGCCTTCAAGTCATTTGCATGATAGAAAGGGAAAGAAAATCTAGGATATGAGAATGAGCTGACATAGCAGAGTTAATTTAATTTCATAGCTTGTTAGTGCTTTATTGGCAAGAATTGCTTTCTAATTAAGCAACCAGGTCAGAACAAAAACCTGCAGCCACTGCGGCTCTCCAGGACTGGGATTGAGGACCCCTGGTCTAGGTGAGAGCAGGCCATTCAGCCCAACAAAGCTCGCCAGTGCCATCCGCTTAATTCTTCTAAGAAACATCAGGTCTTATTTTGAAAGTCTCTAAAGTCTCACTGTCTACCACACTACTTGATCATTTATTCCAAGTGTCTATGGCTCTCTGTGTAAAAAAAAACATATTAATGTTTGTGCAAAATTTAAGTTTCCAACTGTGTCCCTGTGTTCTCGATGAACTCATTTTAAAATAACAGTCTCGACCCACTGGACTAATCCCCTTCATAATTTTTAACACTTCATTCACGTCTCCTCTTAATCTCCATGTTCTTAAATACAAAAGGCTCGGCTCTTGTCATCTTTCCTCATTCGTAGGGGTGCACACTGTCTCTCTAATCTCTCTAATCTGGACACTCTGGTTCAATTCCCAGTCTGTCTGAAGTAACCATGCTTCTTCTGTGTTTACAGAAACGTTCTCCAGATTTGCCACCACATCCTAAACACTTGTAAGTTGGCATGATTGCTACGTGTAAATTGACCTGGCTTGAGTGACTTTCATGAACAGGCACCCTATCCAGGACTGGTTCTTGCCTTGTGCCCCGTGGTTCTAGGATAGGCTTCATCTCCCTGTAGGCCTGTGCTGGACGATGTGTGGCCAGGAAACGGACTGTTAGGTGAGTTAACAGAATGAATGTGTGGTGTAGTATGCACCCCCTAGTGGTCACAATATTTGCACATTATTTCAGGCTAATTCAATTCCACTATCCACAGTACTTGTCCATGTGACGATGTGGGTTCTGGCTCCACACTCCCATTGCTATTTGGAAGCCTTAAACCCAACACCGTCGGTAATGTTACCGATGAGCTAGTCAGTAAAGGCAATAATTGAGCATCTGAGCAAGGGGATGGTTAAAAGTGAAACAGTGCTTTTATTTAAAACAGGTGTTCAAATAAATAGTGCAGTAATTTAAAGTTCTTCATTAAATAAATAAATAAATAATCCATAACATGAAAACGTGCAGGTTAAAACAATAAGAAAAACAATCCTTTTAAAACGAGGTTAAAATGATCAGGAAGCAGTCTTAAAACAACAACAACTCTGGTGCTTCTTTTCTGTATGCGTCTCACCTGCTTTTCCCGTTCGGCCTTAGCAGCAGGTAAGACGCTCTCTGCAGCTGCTTTCCTCCACACACACACACACACACCCACGAGACTGGTGACCTCCCGATCCCTGGCTTCGGTTTGGCCCTCATTCCAATCCCCGAGACTTAGTTTCCATCCAATGGCCAGGACGCACACATTGTGGACTCCACCACCAAGTCTCCCGACTTCCGCTGCCTTTCCACGGTCTTCTGCGGCTCGTCGCTCTCCTCTGGTCACTCCCGCTACGTGGTCGCTCAGCGGGAGCAACATCAACTCAAACACCTGGGTGTCGGCCTAACACCCAGTTTACATGCAGCTACCCATGAGCGCTCGTTCGCTCACCACCCGCTCCGAGTGTCTGTCTCTCCTGCACCGCCTGCTTCCTCACTCGCTCCCTACAACCTCCGTCCTCTTCCTTTCTCTCCTCTCATTCCTCTCTCTTCTTCTCCTCACTACTTCTCCCTCTTTCTCCTTCCTTTCTCTCCCGACCGACTCGCGCTTCTTTTAAATGAAGAGGGACCATGACAGCTGTAACCTATTAGCCACGGGAGCAATCACGGATGTGGGCAGTTCCTCACCTGTGCACTCGGTGAGAAACGGCCACATCCCGAGCGTCCCACGGCTCGCCATGGCCCAACGCCCTCTCGCTATGCTGCCGCGAGAGCAGGGATTATTTATTTAAAAACGAATGGCCTTTGCTCAGTGAGCTGTGGACCCGCTATACCACAGTCCAAAACGTACAACAGAATAATTTTTAAATATTTGCTATCTCTTGCCCTACGTGTATCCCCCGTTCCTCTTCCTCTGTATTTTTCTGCGTCTGAAACTCACTTTAGTGGCATTCCCTCTCTCGAGCCCATTCCTGTAAAGCTCGCTTCTTAGGCTCTCATTATTTTCATGGTGCCTTTCTCGCCTCCTGTCTGGTTTTATACTTTCTGTCTTTGAAGGCGACTCTCTCAGCGTGTACCGTTACTCCTCCTTCTGCATCCCACACTTGCACTTCCTCTTTCATTGCGTCACCAAAGCCAAACTGACCAGTCACACCAAAGCCAAACTGACCAGTTAGATTGCTCAGAGGGACTTGACACCCAAACCTTATTGTTGGATTATATAGTAGATTGGTTTATTTAAGTGGTGGCACAATTGTAACAATCGCCCGATACAGGACTCAATTACTACACTTCACCATCCGAGAGGGAAGTGGACGATGTTTGAAGGATATAATTGCATTAAAATATTCGGTCCTCTGCCCCTCTTCTCCCCTATACATGCCCCCCAATACTTGAAAGAAATCAGATGGAAGTTGGACTGGTTAAGTATATTGTAATCCTATGTTGATACATTTACATGCAGTGCTCATTAGTGATCCCTTTTTGTCCAGATGCCTTCCACAGACTCCCTACACCCAGCGGCCAGATCTTAATCCCCGGTTTGAAACGCACATAAAGAAAAAAGATCTCAAAAAGAGAAAGATTAAACGTCGTCCATCAAAAATGGCGAAGAATCTTGTAGTACAGTTCTTGCTGCGTGATGGAGGGAAAAAAAAAACAGTCCTCAGGTGAAAACGGCTTCCTGGCTAGCTATCCTGAAAGAAACTCGCCAATGGGAGCACCGGGAGAACCTCAGGTCCATATACCACAACCCCTGGCCTCTTCTCGGGGATTCGCCTCACTGTTTTGACTTTGGGGTGGCCGCCTACAAATAGCAGTTGTCCCTGGGTGAAGTCTGATCATAAAATATTCTTTAAGTGTAGATAGCCGCGCTCCTTGTCTTCTGCTTTCACCCCCTCAATCCGCAATTCCCACTTAAAAAGAAAAGTTTCCCTTTACCTGCCTAGATGTCATAGCAACATGATGCCAGCACCTGCCAGCTGGAATCCTTACAGGGCGGGGTCCTCCCAGAACTTGGTTGTTCACAACCGTGCCTGAAGAGATCTTTCTTAGACACCCTCCTGGCCATTTAATAATCCAGTGACGGCCAGTCCAGAAAGCCAACCCGCTTGTCATGATATGTAGCCTTGCTACACAATGAGTCGTTCTGATTCCAGTTCCCTTTAGCCTGTCCTGGCTTTTCTATCCAAAATTGCATGTTCTCCTCATGTCCTCATGGGTTTTCCACGGATACTCAGAAGTTTCCTCTCCTATCCCAGTGTGATAGTCAGTGTGACCCGACATTTGCACGATAGACATAAAACGTGCCGTCAAAATCGCGCCAACAAAATCGCCCTGATAAAATCGCGAACATTTCATTAAATATGAAGTACTAGTTTAAAGCATATATAATAATGTTTATTTTAGAAGTCAATATTATGAGAGGGCGGCACGGTGGCGCAGTGGTAGCGCTGCTGCCTCGCAGTTAGGAGACCCTTAAAGGTTCGCTTCCCGGGTCCTCCCTGCGTGGAGTTTGCATGTTCTCCCCGTGTCTGCGTGGGTTTCCTCCGGGCACTCCGGTTTCCTCCCACAATCCGAAGACATGCAGGTTAGGTGCAGTGGCGATCCTAAATTGTCCCTAGTGTGTGCTTGGTGTGTGGGTGTGTTTGTGTGTGTCCTGCGGTGGGTTGGCACCCTGCCCAGGATTGGTTCCTGCCTTGTGCCCTGTGTTGGCTGGGATTGGCTCCAGCAGACCCCCGTGACCCTGTATTCGGATTCATCGGGTTAGACAATGGATGGATGGATATTATGAGACGCGGCATGCCATCAGCACGGCACGCAGATAGTCCTTAAGATCACACCTTGCATATGTAGGAAGAATTGCAGCAAGGCCGTCCCACTCTCTTGGCCTCTCTCGCGATTTTGTCGTGGCGCGCATTTGTCGAAAACCAGTTAGCGGGTTTGTCGGCGCTCATTTGTCCGTCGCGGTTTTGTCGGGGTGCATATGTCTATTGCACTTTTGTCGGTGAACCGATAGTCAGTGGCCCAAAGTTCACTGCAGTATACTCTCCAGGTTTGGTTCCTCTATTTGCACCCTGCAGCTCTCCCGTCTGCTGTAATTCCTTATAGAAAACCAAGAAATGGACGGGTGGATGTTTGATCAAAAGCGACTTATCCTATTTACTAAGGTGACGTCTCCTTTAATCATTCTGAGGGTGAAGACCCAAAAGTCCAAAATGAGACCGCAGAATTGCATTCGTCAGAGACGTCCACCATACTACAGAATTTAATATTTCATTTTCAAAAATTTGCCGAAAAACACAATCAGGTTGCCCAAGCAAGAGATTAAAAGAATCGTCAAAGGCACTTCATCAAAAAAAATTTCAGTCTCGGCGGGGAAGGGATAAGGTGTCTCTTTAAACTTGTCTGTTTTCCGAGGCAGCTGCCACCTTTGAAGTGGAAATGTTAATACAGGATTTACATTTTAGGTGATGAATAACGAAGAAAAGCATATTTAGCTTCCCTACCTGTCAGTTCTCCCTAATTAAGTGTAAAGCCGGCTTAGCATAAACTGAATCACAGGGAATCGCATTCTTTTAAATGGAATGAGGATGGCGATTTTTTCCTTAAAAGATCAAACCCTGAGCTTTTAGTTCAGTGTGCCAGATGAAAGACGTGATAGAAAATGAAGCGGACAACTGGCTGACCCGCCACTGGCGGTCCTTCCTCAGCCAATTATAAAACCCATTCATGCAGTCACCCTTGAAAACTCATTTGGAGTATATTTGATTTGCGGGCATTTACATAGCTGAACGGAATAAACATAACAAACAGGCTGGAGGAGGACATTGGGCTGTTAAAGGTTCACCCCAGAGTGACTAGCACTGCACCACCACCAGATGTACAAGACCAAATGTAAAAGCCATTCATGTAGTTCACTCTTGAAAACTCATTTTTTGGCATATTTGATTTTTGGGCATTTACATTATTGAGTAAAAGAACCTAACACATTGGCTAGAGGAGGACATTGGGCCGATAAACCTTCACCCCATACTGACTATGCAAATGTCCATCTATCCATCCATCCATATCCATCTTACCCTAACCCTAAGCCCACTTTATCCTGAGCAGGGTGACGGGGAAGCTGGAGCTATACCATAGGGTGCAAGGCAGGAACAACATCTTAACATAACATCAGACCATCACAGGGTGAACACACACATACACTCACACACACATTACCTACCAGCGATAACAGGGACTACTAAGGAGGTACTGAGGGATATAGAAATTGTAGAGGGAGAGGAGCTGCTCTGGTTAAATAGGCTGAAATCAAACGAATCACCAGGGCCAGATCATATTTACCACAGAGTTTTTAATGTAAACCTTTGACACATATTTTTAAGAAGTCACTACGCACTGAAGAGGGAGGATTAGAAAATGGCAAATATCATCCCATTATATAAAAAGAGTGACAGGGCAGATCCAAGCAACTGTAGGCCATTAAGCTTAACAGGAAACATCACAAGAAAATTAATGGAAGGAATTATTAAGGAAGGGGCGGCACGGTGGCGCAGTGGTAGCGCTGCTGCCTCGCAGTTAGGAGACCTGGGTTCGCTTCCCGGGTCCTCCCTGCGTGGAGTTGCATGTTCTCCCGTGTCTGCGTGGGTTTCCTCCGGGCGCTCCGGTTTCCTCCCACAATCCAAAGACATGCAGGTTTGGTGGATTGGCGATTCTGAATTGGCCCTAGTGTGTGATTGGTGTGTGGGTGTGTTTGTGTGTGTCCTGCGGTGGGTTGGCACCCTGCTCAGGATTGGTTCCTGCCTTGTGCCCTGTGCTGGCTGGGATTGGCTCCAGCAGTCCCCCGTGACCCTATTTGGATTCAGCGGGTTAGAAAATGGATGGATTATTAAGGAGAAGATTGAGCAGCACATGGCAAGGACAGGAATTTGACTGAACAGTCAGCATGGGGTCAGAAGAGGGAGGTCGTGTTTTACAAATGGGCTGGAATTCTATAAGGAGGCAACAAAAGGATACAATCAAAGTGGAGCAGATGAGATTATTTATCTGGGCTTTCAGAAAGCATTGAGGTTGGGTATCAAATTAAAAGAAGTGGCAGTTCAGGGTGTGGTGTGTAGTTGGGTGCAGACTTGGCTCAGACACAGGAAGCAGAGGGTGACAGTGCGAGGAACCCTCATCCGAATCGGCCGATGTTAAGAGTGGTGACCAGCAGGGGGCAGTGCTGGGGTCACTGCTATTTTTAAAATCTATAAATGATTTAGACAGGAATAAAAGTAACAAGCTGGTTAAGTTTGCAGATGATACCAAGATAGGTGGATTAGTAGATAATTTGGAATATCATTACAGAAGGGCTTGGATAGCAGACAGGCTTGGGCAGATTTGTGGACGATGAAATTTAATGTCAGTAAATGTAAACAGTTACACATAGGAAGTAAAAATGTGAGGTTTGAATACACAATGGGGGGTCAGAAAATCGAGAGTCCACCTTATGAGAAGATTTAGGAGTCACAGTGGACTCTTAGCTATCAACTGCCAGACAGAAGCTATTAAGAAGGCCAACAAAATGTCAAGTTATATAGCGCCTTGACGAGTGGAGTACAAGTCACAGGAGGTTCTGCTCAAATTTTATAACACACTGGTGAGGCCTCATCTGGAGTCCTGGGTGCAGTTTTGGTCTCCTGGCTATAAAAAGGACATAACAGCACAAGAGAAGGTCCTGAGAAGAGCGATGAGGCTGATTCAGGGCTACAGGGGGTGAGTTAGGAGGAAAGATGAAAAGAGCTGAGCCTTCACAGTTTAAGAAAAGAAGATTAAGAGGTGACATGATTGAAGTGTTTAAAATGATGAAGGGAATTAGTCCAGTGGATCGAGACGGTGACTTTAAAATGAGTTCCTCAAGAACACGGGGACACAGTTGGAAACTTGTTAAGGGTAAATTTTGCACAAACATTAGGAAGTTTTTCTTTACATAAGGAGCGATAGACACTTGAAATAAGCTAACAAGTACTGTGGTGGACAGAAAGACCTGTTTATCTATACTGTTAGGAATGCCAGAGTTGGGGAAAAATTAAAAACTTCACCTGAAACATCAGCCTCAGGCAGTAGGGAGGACTGGGAACACAAGAAAGATTGCAAGACCAAACCCACCACCCAGTTCTCTTAATTGGGAGCAGCAGGAATCGTCTGTCTGCGCAATTAAGACCCCTGTAGGGTTGCACAGACCTCTTCTTTTGAATGGGACAGTATGCTTGTAGGGATATCTGTGGCCACCAGAGGGAGCTCTGAATTGACAACTCATGGAGTTGAGGCGGCCAAGTGCAGCCCTATCTGTCTAGCTGTCTGTGATATTTAGGAGGGTCTATTAAATAGCTTTTTATCGTATAGGTTTTCAGAATTTACTTCATATCCATTTTATAGTGCCTTTCATATATATCTGTCTCCCTGTCATACAGTGCATTTCATTTATGTTATGATTAGCAGACTTTCTTTTCCTGAGAGGATTTTTAATAATTATGTGTCTCATTAGTGGGTTCTGAACATGACATTGTTTTTTTATCATTTTATGGTAGAAATATCTGCCTAACAACACCAGTTGATATACAGACGAGGCTGCACAACGACCACCTCCTAACTGCACATCTATTAGAATAACTATTACTGTAATGCACTCCTCTCAGGACCACCCAAAAAAGACATCAATCGATTGCAACGAGTGCAGAATGGAGCTGCCATAATCTGAACTAGGAAAAGAAAATCCGAGCACATCTCTCCAGTTTTGATGTCACTACACTGGTCACCTGTGTCATTTAGAATTGACTTTAAAATACTGCTGATGGTTTAGAAAGCTTTAAACACTCTCGCTCCATCCTATATTTCAGAATGTCTTTCACCTTACACTCCAAATCGTAACCTTAGATCTTCAAATGAGGGTCTGCTTATTATTCAGAGAGTTAAACTTAAAAGAAGTGGTGAGGCGGCCTTCTGCTGTTATCCATCCATCCATTATCCAACCCGCCATATCCTAACACAGGGTCAGGCTGGAGCCAATCCCAGCCAACACAGGGCACAAGGTAGGAAACAAACCCTGGGCAGAGCGCACACACACACACACACACACACCAAGCACAAACCAGGGACAATTTAGGATCGCCAATGCGCCTAACCTGCATGTCTTTGGACTGTGGGAGGAAACCCACGCAGACACGGGGAGAACATGCAAACTCCATCCCGGGAAGTGAACCTGGGTCTCCTAACTGCCAGGCAGCAGCGCTACCCACCGTGCCGCCTCCTTCTCCTGTTATGCACCTAAAATCTGGAATAGCTTGCCAATAGGAATTGGCCAGGCTGATACGGTGGCGCACTTTAAAACTCTGCTGAAAACTCATTATTTTAACATGGCTTTCTCAGAGCTTCATTTTAGTTTAATCCTGATACTCTGTATATGCATTTTATTCAAAATTATTCCTGGCAGCTCCGTAATCCGTACTTACCCCTACTTTCTCTTCTGTTCTTGTTCTGGTTTTCTGTGTTGGTGATCTGCACCACCACTACCTGATCAGAGCACCGTGATGTTCCTCCATTGATGGATTAAAGGCCAGATGATCACATGACCGTCATCATCAAGTTCTTCCATGTGAACCCTGAAGGCCATGAGGACTGATTGTGAGGTCAGTGATGTTAGGTAGAATGCCTAAATGGGGCTGGGTGGTCTCGTGGCCTCGGACCCCCTGCAGATTTTGTTTTTTTCCTCCAGCCGTCTGGAGTTTTTTTTGTTTTTCTGTCCTCCCTGGCCATCTGACTTTACTTTTATTCTAGGTTACTTATTGTTCCCTAATTCTATTTTCTTATTTATTTTGTCTTTTTTTTCCTCTTTCTTCGTTATGTAAAGCACTTTGAGCTACATTCCTTGCATGAAAATATGCTATAGAAATAAATGTTGTTAAAGAAACTTAACATGACTCTCTAATTTTAAGTGCAAACATGCCATGACAGAATAGCCGCAGCGTTTGAGCACGTAGCGTGTACACCACAATGCTTATCTAGAATCCGTTGGCTGTGTCACACATGTGCACAGTGGGGACTGCTTAAACACAGGAGCACAGGATGGCGCTGTGTTCTCACACCTTATGTGTTAGCAGACCAGAAGACTGATGGCTTTCCCACTCTTAACACCATCTTTACGAAGGCTGGCCAGGGATCTTTAATGATCACAGAGAGTCAGGACCTCAGTTTTACGTCTCATCCGAAGGAAGGGTATCCACTGAACAGAGGCTGTGAATACTTATGTACACGTGCTTTCTCGGTTTTTTTATTTTTAATAAATTTGCAGTAATCTCAAGTAAACTTTTTTCATGATGTTATTATGGGGTGTTGTGTGTAGAATTCAGAGGAAAAAAATGAATTTAATCCATTTTGGAATAAGGCTGTGACATCACAAAATGTGGAAAAAGTGATGCGCTGGGAATACTTTCCGGATGCACTGTATAATGGATAGATAATGGTAGTCAGATAATGGATAATGGCCCAAAAAAAGTATTCTGTTTTGCCCTCCTGAGAAATTTCCAGAGGTGTTTCCTTTATTTTGTCATTTCATTATTCCTGTGGATGGCTTCTCCTTCTCTCATTATGTAAGTGGTTTGCTTCTTCTTTGTCTCTTAGGTAAAAGTCCAGACCCTAGTATAACATACTGGAGCCTTGCACAGGCCTGGCTCTTGTCTCGCACCCGATGCCACCAAGATTGTTTCTATCCCCTTGATCCTGAGCTGGATTAAATGGGTTAGGTAACGGATGGATTTATTGATGTCAAATGTACATTAAGGTGCAGTGGAGCTGTGATGCCAGCTGTTGTGCCAGCAGGAGGCTCATAGCAGCCTTGTACCCAATTAACAAAAGTGTTTCCTTACTTTTGTCATTTCCTTTTATATTTCTTTATTTCTGTACTCCATTGGTGTAAGAATAGCAACGGAAAACGGTGCATTGCCTTCGTCAACCGTTTGTGTCAAGAAATGACCGACTGATAGGAACAGGCAGTTGCCAGATCACAGAATACAGATGACGTTGTACAAAAACCCGTCGACAGAGAAGATACTGTCGTTCATTTTATAACAAAGGCTTCTGAAACAACCGTCGCAGTATAACGACAATATCAAGGAGCGAAACCAATGCCAATGGTCGAGAGAGTACCTTCCTGTAGCAGGCTATGGAAAAGACACATGGCCGAAGTGAAAGGTCACGTGGTCAGGCTAGATATCGGGCGGTGACGTGACACCAATGGGGTCATGAGAAAGGAGCGGGGAACGCGGTAGTCCGAAGGAGGAATAGGACTAGGACTCGAGAAAAGCGGTGTGGGGGTGTATGGGAGGCCGCAAGCAGCATGGGGAAGGGTTTGGAAGAGGAGGAATAGGAATTGAGAAATGTCGTGTGCGCTGCGTGTGGGCGGGACCGGGTTTGAAGAGGAGGCAGGACGAAACAGAAGAGAAATATATATAAGAGATTACCAAAAAGACAAAGCAGCATTACATTAGGGAAGGCCAAGAGAAGAGCAACCATTCTGATTCCTAGACTGAGAGGTCAAGCAGAGACTGAAGGAGCTGAACATTCTCAGATGAAGCAAACGGATGTCTAAGGGGGACATGACTGAAGTGTTTAAAATTGTGAAAGGAATTAGTAATTTGGACCCCTGATGTTTCTTTAAAATAAATTCTTCAACTGGGACACGGGGACACGATTGGAGACTTGTCGGGGACAGATGTTGTTACAAAGTTTTTGTTCATGCAAAGAACCACAGACACTTAAAGTAAGTAACCGAGTGAAATGGTCGACAGTAGAACTTTAGGGGCCTACAGATCTCAACTTGATATTATTTTGGACAACTCTGAGAATAGAATGGTTAAGGTTGTTGGTCTGAATGGCCTGCCCTTGTCATAATTGTTCTAATGTTTCTTTGGTTTCCTTCTTCTCGTTTCTTTAAGGCTTGTACACTTTGAGGCCTGACTGACCAATCTGTTTGTACATCAAGTGTCACATTGGAGAAGTCGGAACACGGAAGCCTGAATCAAAGCCTGCACTTCTGCCATCTGTCACTCTGCAAACACGAAGTGCAGTTTCTGTCGTTACGATGGCCATCTGGACAGCCACAAGGGATGTGAGAGGGCCAGCCAGAGTAAGTAAAGCAACTCAGACACTTTCATACAGAATAGCAGCGCACTGTGAACTATAAAATAGCACAGAAGCGCATATAATGCTCATTGGAAGGCACACTGGCACAGTGTTTGGTGCTGTTGACTCACAGGTACAACATTCTTAGTTTGAATTCTTGTCCCGGTTCCTGTCTGTGCGGAGTTCTTATGCTGTGTCCATATCTGTGGATTTTCTATTTTATAATCACACTAATTTGCCAGTATGCTTGATGAATTCAGAGGGCTGCATCTTCTTCATCACTTGGTTGAAATTCTAGAGATTGGCATAACCTACACTGGCACGTAATCTAGTGTTTCTTATCCTGACTTGCAGCTAATGGTGCTTGGTTAAACTCTGGTCTCCCAAAACCTTGAAATGATTTAGCCAGGTTAGCTGTTGGATGGCATAGAATCGAATGTATACCAAGGCAAACTGAAGCTGCTCATGGTGTTGCCTTTATTTGGCCTTCTCCTTATTTCAATGGAGTGCTTCTTCTTCTTCATCTAATTGGATTAAACCAGACTTTCATATAAACCCATCTCAAAGTTACGCATCCTGAGTTAATAGATGACTCTAAACTAAACTGTGCAAGTCTTGGTGTGAATGTTTGAGTGGACCTACTAAAGGACTGCCATGCCATACAGGACTGGTTCCTACCTTTGAAGAAAGCCTGTTATAAAATGCCGTACGAAACATCCTCAGAGAGGTGTGAGTCCGGTGACTGTAAACTGATCCGTACGTGTGTGTGTGTGTGTGTGGACCCTCTGAAGAACTGGCATCCTGCCCAGGGTTGGTTTCTGCTTTGCACAAAATTCACCCCTGAACTGGAGCAAGCGGGTTTGAGAATGTTACACAGTAAAATTATTGAAAAATAATCTGCCAGTCTTGATTTAACCATAAGGACGATGCATACAACAGAAACTGACCTTATTAAACAGAAATAATGAAATAAACGGATTAAGGAAATAAATGGAATGTCTCAAATTGACATCAAACAGATTTCATTTTTGTATTTTTTCTACAGTCATCTTATCATTTTCAAGGTGTAAGAACCTTTAGGGGGCTGTTTGGCTGTGGCTTGATCTTCCTTTTTGAATCATGTTGTGCTCAGTTTATGTTGGTAAATCCAGTTTAGGATAACTTGTGACGTAACAATGGATTCAAAATGTATTCAGACCCCTTCACTTTTGGCACTGACATGTCAGTAATTCTGAACCAACGGCTAACGGCGTGTCCCTCTCATGGACTCAACAAGCTGGACCTGCTTTATTCAAATGTTAACGGTCAGGTCTGACCATGTTACTGCCACCTATAGCCCTGTTATTGATTACAGTAGTTCTCCAGTAGAGAACTCTATCTATCTATCTATCTATCTATCTATCTATCTATCTATCTATCTATCTATCTATTATATAGTGCCTTTCACATTATCTATCTATCTATCTATTATATAGTGCCTTTCACATTATCTATCTATCTATCTATCTATCTATCTATCTATCTATCTATCTATCTATCTATCTATCTATCTATGAATCCTGACTTGGTTGCTGTCTGGGTAAAATTTGCCCCTTTCCCACATAATTTCTTCTCTCAAACTTCTGCTTTTGTGTCACATCCTAAGGACATACACATCAACTGATGACTTTAAATTGTCCTGTTACAAGTGACCAAGTGTGCCTGTTTGTGTGTAACCAGGCCAGGGGATGGCCTCTATCCTTTCTCTAGCCTCCTGTGGAATACGTGGGCTCAAAATCTAAATGAATGAAATGAATTTGTGGGTTAAGTCTCGTAATTTAGCACTGTAATCACATTAGGTCTGTAAGGCACCTTGTTACAGTATGGTTATACTATTAATGATGTATAAAATAAAGGTGAACCTTTTTACTAATGCATGGAGGAAAGCTTCCCCTTGCTTGACAATAAATAGACATGACATTTAGGTACAAGCTGTTGGACAGCACACTGATGCAGCGTTTATTGCTGTTGTTTCACGCCTCCAGGGCCACATTACAAACAATGGAATGGACAGAGCACTCCTTTAATGTGGGTACTGACTACTATATAGTGCCTACT
This sequence comes from Polypterus senegalus, assembly GCF_016835505.1. Classification (NCBI taxonomy): domain Eukaryota; kingdom Metazoa; phylum Chordata; class Cladistia; order Polypteriformes; family Polypteridae; genus Polypterus; species Polypterus senegalus. The sequence goes on from NC_053160.1 coordinate 189,139,547, forward strand.
GATATATAGTTTACAACATAAACAAATCCCAGTACTTTAACAAGGAAACAAAATCCTTAAGGCAGAGCCAGAAAATTAAAAGAAAAAAAAAAACATAAATCCAAAGAATGGCAATAATTATCAAACCACCAAGTGCATTCAAGTGAAGCGAATGGCAAGGGACTGCATCTCCCATGAGCCTTTGTGTGACTGGAGGCAGTCTCTCAACTGTGATGGACAGGTAGCCTCCCCTTTTAGAGGAGCCACCCACAAAATACATGGACTAGCAGAGAGTAAGTCTAAGAACATACAAACTAAATACTAACCAAAACTGGCATAATGTGCATAATAAGACAAATAATAAACATAAATCATATAATCAACAGAAATGATAATAACCAAAGTACATAAAGAAGGATTTTAAACATAAGCCATAATTGTGCTCCTGGTTTAAACATAACTCCATTGTCAGAACCTGTTGCTTTTTCACCTGTAGGACTGTTGGTTTTCATTTTATTGCCAGGACCTGACCTGCTGTTTTGTCACCATTGGGTAGGACTTTGCAGTTCCTTTTCCTAATTTTGCTCCCTGTTGGTTGTCATTCATTTGTAAGAATCTTGTATTTTGTCATCTTAAGGACTTTCTTATTGTCCAGTGGTGGCCTCTGGTGACTGACATTTCATTGTCTGAACCTTGTGTTTTGTCATCCTAAGGACATTGTGAATGCCAGTGATACCCCTTACTGGTTATCGCTCTTATTGTCAGAGAATTTTATTTTGTCACCTTTAGGACTTTGTGAGACCTGGAGGCGCCCCCTGTTGGTTGTCAGGTGGGTTGTTAGTAACTTTCCTACCACAAACAGGTTTCAAATCTTATGGCCAGCAGCACCCAGCCTTGAGCACGTCTGATCACCTTCTCCCACAAGTCTCATGTCGTGACCATTTTCCGGTGCCTTATGTATTCTCTGTTAGCATTCACCTCAGATTAGTGTGGAACTGGCAGACAGTGCACAGCTGGATGGGCACAAGTAAATCCTGATTTTCTTCTTATTTGTTATGTTCCTTGAGTTCTGCTGATGCATCAGTGCGCCGCTCCCCTGGGACTTGCACTTTATTTCCAGGTCTCGCCTCGTGGGAATATCTGGCACAGCTGCTGGAAAAAGCCCGGTCCCATATTAACAGACGCAGCAACAGGGGAATTTCACTGAGCTCCTAATTAACAGCAAGGGCTTATGTGTGTGTGTGTGTGTGTGTGTGTGTGTGCGCGCATTTTTTTTTTCCAACCCCTTCAACTCCCAAGAAGGATATAAAGATCCATCTTCAAGTCAGGCTTCATGTTTCACGATAAGGAATCATTCTTTAAAGCCCGTTTTTGTGTCAGCGAGGAACAGCACTCGGTCATAGGAGGATGGGGTAAGTCCGCCGTTTCCGTCTGAGTCGTCCTTCTCCAGTCCAGCACGTTGGTCCCAGAGGTGACCGTCACTTCACCGGGCTGATTCTCTGGGCGCTTGGCCTTCACGTCTTATGTTTGTGTGAAGAGAATTAAATCTGTTTGTGATCTTTCTCAGTTTCCGTCGACTTGGTCTCCCAAGTGAAAACTCTGCCAGGTGTTGTTTGGAGTTCTGCTTTTTAACTTTTGAACATCATTTGAAGTGACAGATTGATATGCAAAGGAATGACTACCAAAAAACAAAGTGCTGCCGGCGTTACATAAGCGGCATTTCAAACATCACTTCAGCCTCCACACACATCAAGGGAATAAACAAGCAAATACCAGGCAGAATCTGAGATGCCGGGGCGTCGTAGTGGATGTCCTGGCGCCCACTTACTTACCGATACATGGGACACTACAGCCTCTGTTCAGACAGACTTCAATATTTAAATAAATAAAGCATCACTTAAATGAATGAATGGTTATTTTGAATCGTATAGAAGTAGAACAACAAACTTTATTTTGTATAGCGCCTTTCATACCGAGCTATGTGACACAGAACTTAACAGGTGCGGTACACTTGCCATCATATTTTTACTGTTGGAACTCTGGAGGAATGTTCATTTATTTACTGAAGTCTGTGTGGGGAATCAAAAGCGCAAGTGCCTGCAGCCTTGTAGATAGTTAGCATATAGCAGCTGGCAATTCACAGTTCAAGTTCTGAAGTTATTAATGTGCTTAATGCTGTAGCAGGTGAAATGACAAGTTAGGGTCACACAGAGAGTGGTGACATGTAGCATGGTGGTCAGCCGTGTAAAGAAGAACATCTCTGTACTCGATACACGTGATGCGACAATACTACAAGTACTAGTGCCATCTACTCGTGCTGTATAGTGCCTTTCTTGTCTATCTATCGATCATTTATATAGTGCCTTCCATTCATCTATTATAAAGTGCCTTTCATCTATCTATCTATCTATCTATCTATCTATCGGTCTGTCTGTCTGTCTGTCTGTCTGTCTGTTATATAGTACCTTTCACATCTATCATATATACATCCATCCATCCATCATCCAACCCGCTATATCCTAACAAATCCCGGGCAGGGCACCAGCCCATCACAGGGTACACACACACACACACCAAGCACATTTTAGAATTGCCAATGCACCTAACCTGCATGTCTTTGGACTGTGGAAGGAAACCGGAGCACCCAGAGAAAACCCACGCAGACACGGGGAGAACATGCAAACTCCATGCAGGGAGGACTCGGGAAGCGAGCCCAGGTCTCCTTACTGCGAGGCAGCAGCACTACCTACTGTGCCGCCCTGTCTATCATATAGTGCCTTTCATATCTATCTATCTATCTATCTATTATATAGTGCCTTTCATATCTATCTATCTATCTATCTATCTATTATATAGTGCCTTCATTTATCTATCTATCTATCTATCTATCTATCTATCTATCTATCTATCTATCTATCTGTCTATCATATGGTGCCCTTTACTCTGTTGATTGATTCGTGTTCGTCACTGAGCTGTGAATGGCGTTGTGTCACTTGCTGGTCAGACTTGCTACTTAAGCACTTCACTCTGCTTTGCCCACAGCACTGTATTATGACTGCGTCTTCTTTGACAACATTGATGGTTCCACTGGAGTTGCTCCCATTCATCTGTACTCTTAACAGTGAAGGCACGTTGTGGCGTCTGAACTTGTGAGCCTCTCAGACACTGACACTCGTCCAGCTGGCTCCATGAGCTGTGGCTCTCACTCTATGTTATCACTTTGTATTGTTGGTCTTCCTCTCTTCACTCCCCTGCTCACAAACAATTGCTTCTCAATGACAATAAGTGATGTTTAATTCAAATTTAGCAGCTGCCATTAAGTCTTCTTCCTGTTTGAGGACACCTGTGGTGAGCAGTGACCCATCAGTACAGGTTCCTGTGTTTGTGTCCAGCTGCGTTCTTCCTTATTTGTAATCTGCTCCAGCACTCATTCACTCGCATGCCATGCTCTGAGACAAGCAGAATGACATCTTTGGTCCATTTTACATTTTTGTATTTGGCTGTCTCCTTTATCCAAGGCATCTTACAACATTTAACATACAATTGGGAACCCAGGACCTTGAGGCCTGATGCCCAAAGCCTTAACCACTATGTCACAGTCAAGCCCAGATTAAGAGAACCCCCACAAACAAAACAGGCCCCTGGATGACTTTCTCTTTACTTGTGTGTGCCAAAGTAGATGGGCAGGCATCCTGCCTGGAATGGGGGACAATTGCTTGCCCAACCAGGATGCCATGAGGAAAGAAAATGTAAAGACAAGTATTCCGGCCATGTTGGTTGTCAGTACCTTTCCCAGTTGGGAGACCCTAGTGAAGTGATAGAGGATGTCTGCTTCCTGGGCTCATATATTCCCCCGATACTTGGCGTGGTAGCATCCCCCTGGTGCAGCTCCCATTTGTACACCTGTAGGAGATGATGGGAGTTGTAGTCCAGATGGTCATGTCTGTTGAGGTACTGGGGTGCCGCCAGGGGGACCTTGAGAGGACCATAGTCGCTATTTTCGGGGGGTTTCTGAAGTACTTTCAATGTGCAGTGTTGTGGCAACAGAAGTGCTTCCAGGTCATGCATAGAGGATACCGTATGGATGACTGACCTAAAAGCCTGTCATGGTATTATTATTACATAAATTAACTTTGTTTTAATGTGGAACTGTCTGTCTGGTATTTGGGGTCACACTAGCGCCCGCTAGAGTCCACACCATGTAGTGCCTGATCACCTGGTTGTTTAATTCTGTCCTGTGCTTTCCCGCTGTTGTGTTGTTCATGTTGAGACTTAATCGTTCCATCAGGTTGCAGGTCCCCCTCAGTCATTTTGGCACACGTAGACTTTGGACAGTTGACAGTTTGGACATGCCATCAAGGGCCTCTGAGCGCACATCCATAAGGCCCCAGAGGTAGGTATACCCCTGGCTACACTGCCCGCCATTTTGAGGCCTGTCGAGTAGAAACACACACAGAATGAAAAAGATAAAACGGCAAAATGTTTGTTTGAATTCCCCATCTGTGGATGGTTTTCTCCCTTCATTGTACCTGAACGCCAACACTGAAAGGGTAAAGGGAAGCCATGACTTTGGTGTCACATTCACTTAATGGGCAGAGGAGTGGAAATGGCAGTGGAGTTATGGCTGCTGTGTAGCATTCAGTGTTGTTTGCGTGAAGACGGCACCTTGGCATCCCAGGACCCGAGTCTGAGACCTCCACAGAGTCAGACCATCGGCTGCTTCTCTCAGTGAGGCAGTCGGTGGGCTCAGATGGGATTAGTACTTCCTCCTCTGTCTGTCCTTTTAAGTTTTTTTCTGTTTAAAATGTGTTTTTTTTTTAGGTTTTAGTGTTGGTTGTATATGTGCCATGTGTTTTATTAGTACACGTGACACATGGAGTGGACATGTTGAGAATGCCAGCCTTGAGGGGGTGACAGTCTCGACGAAATCAATGTTGAGGGTGCCAACCCGGCCATCTCTGCTTACGTGAATATATATATATATTGTGGACGCTAGGGGTCGCTGTTGCCCCGTTGAATCCACCAGACAGACGTCCCAGACTTTAATATTATTTCTTCAAATATAGTGCACAAAGCACCGCACACTCCACAATTCTCCAATAATAAATCAGTAATACAACAATAATCAATCGCAATCATCCGCTCCCAGCAGCTCCGTCCTCTACCACCCAACTCCAGCTCGATCTGCTGGGGTTTCCCACAATCCTTTTGAAGTCTCTGACCCGGAAGCACTCCGTCTCAGGGTCAAACGCTTTCTTCAGGTGTCCCGGAAGCATACTCAATAAATCAATAAATAAAGCAGACCTCCAGTGAAATGCTGTCTGCCACCATAACTCCAAATACAGTTAATGCTTGTTTCCCTTCTACAGTTCATTCATTTGTCTTTCTGTCAACCCTCCCGTCCATCCTGTTTTCTGAGCTACTGCAGGTTTGTGACATGCTGGAATATGGTGCGGGTTTCCGTCCTCATGACTCCTAAGTACTTTCGGGTTAACGTCACTGTAATACCCGGTAACTCCTCCCTGTGGCACCCATGGTACCCAACAGGGCTGAAGAAACGGACTCCATGTCCCAGGCTGCCCTGCGGGACTCCAGGGAACCATTTCCTTCCAGGGGAGCTGCCATCTAGCGTCCCGGGGGATGTAGTGCCCTAAAAAGGCTCTTTCTTTTATTTGAAGGCAGGCCCGGCCAGACTGAAACGGCGGCCATCCATCACAATATTTATAAGGTGACTTACCAATTCTAAATTGGCCCGGTGTGTATAAATTGTGCCCTTAGTCTGGACTGGCACCACATCCAGTGTTGGTTGCCTCTTTGTGCCCAGTGCTGCAGGGATAGGCCCAAGCTCCTTATAGAGGAGCTCTGTCTGTCTAGTTGTGAAGTGACGCCTCCTTCAGGATGGTTGTGCTTTTATGGGACTGAGACCGGTGAGGGTGGACTCCGTTGCCTTTACTAGCCAGTTTCTCAGCACTGTGGAGGAAAAGGAAGACAACACAGTTAGCAAGAGCGCCCCCACTCGGTCTGGGGTGGTACAACATACCCTGGAGCAACTCTGCAGGGTGTGACAGTGAACATGTCACGAGTGACGACATAGCGATGTGGACTGAAGTTCCACTCTGTTGAATTCATTTTAATTAGGTGAGGCTTCTGCACTTTGAGTTAAGGGTAAGAACAATAATGCATGATTTATTGGGTCAGCTAGTCTATAATAAAAATATCAAAAAGCCCCCTAAAGGCTTTGAAGAAGTTCTTACTTGCATATCCAGAACACATGCAGCAGGTCACACGGTGTGGCGATTGGCTCACTGCAAGGGGGTGACTGCTCCCCCGTAACGGACTGGTTGCCCAGCTTTGGTACCCAGGCCACTTGCACCCATTGCTCCACAGGATCCCGAATTGGAATAAATGGCTTCAGACAAACACTGCAGAGTGAGTGAGTGTGACAATGTCAGGTGCCCGTCTGTCTCTTAGAGTCAAATGTTCATTTATCTATCAGCGCTTTCATTAATTTTGGTTTTGGAATAAGACAACAAACGATTTCCTGGCATTCAGTAAGCCATATAATCACATTGGCACTGTATGATTTCATTAATAACTGCACGGTTCACCTTGATAAGACCACAATAAACTGCCCGTCTTCTATTTTTATCCAGCCTATTTATTACATTTCTAATAATCTCGGAAGGACAATTCATTATTTTGCCTGTGGAAGTAATTAAGACAGCTCGAGACACAGGGAGGCACATTTCATCTCCCAAAGACTAGAACCACGGAGCAATAAATGGATTATGAGATTAAAGTCGCCTAATCCTATTTACCAATGTAAAATAACACCTGCCATAATACACAAATAAAACCGCCATCACAATGCACCATCGGTAGAACTGATCCTGTCAGGTCTCCCTGCTGGAACATCAAAGGTGCTGCGTGATGAGAAGTGTTCACCTTCCACTGGTCAGCGGTGGACATCATAAACCGAGAAGCATACTCAATAAATCAATAAATAAAGCAGACCTCCAGTGAAATGCTGTCTGCCACCATAACTCCAAATACAGTTAATGCTTGTTTCCCTTCTACAGTTCATTCATTTGTCTTTCTGTCAACCCTCCTGTCCATCCTGTTTTCTGAGCTACTGCAGGTTTGCGACATGCTGGAATATTATAATAATGCATTGTAATAATAATTATTATTCCAAGGAATGCACATGTTGCTTGTACAGTATATTCATCTGTCTAGCAGTCTTTCCACATATTAAGCCCATCTACAGTGCATCCAGAAAGTATTCACAGCGCTTCATCACTTTTTCCACATTTTCTTATGTTACAGCCTTACTCCGCTGCATCCACTGAACAGTGTCATCTCCAGGCAGAGGAGCAGCTTCAGTGACAGACTTTTGTCACCGTCCTGCTCCACTGACAGACTGAGGAGACCCCACACTATGCGACTCTTCAATTCCACCCGGGGGAGTAAATGCTAACATCATTTTTCTTTTTTTTACTATTTAATTTAATATTGTTTCTTTGTATCAGTAGGCTGCTGCTGGATTATGTGAATTTCCCCTTGGGATTAATAAAGTATCTATCTATCTATCTATCTATCTATCTATCTATCTATCTATCTATCTATCTATTATATAGTGCCTTTCATATCTATCTATCTATCTATCTATCTATCTATCTATCTATCTATCTATCTATCTATCTATCTATCTATCCCAAAATGGATTAAATTCATTTTTTTCTCAGAATTCTACACACAACACCCCATAATGACAAACGTGAAAAAAGTTTACTTGAGGTTTTTGCAAATTTATTAAAAATAAAAAACCAGAGAAATCCCATGTACATAAGAACAGTATTCACAGCCTTTGCCATGAAGCTCCAAATTGAGCTCAGGTGCATCCTGTGTCCCCTGATCATCCTTGAGATGTTTCTGCAGCTTCATTGGAGTCCACCTGTGGTCAATTCAGTTGACTGGACCTGATTTGAAAGGCACACACCTGTCTATAGAAGGTCCCACAGTTGACAGTTCATGTCAGAGCTCAAACCAAGCATGAAGTCAAAGGAATTGTCTGTAGACCTCCGAGACAGGATTGTCTCGAGGCACAAATCTGGGGAAGGTTACAGAACAACTTCTGCTGCTTTGAAGGTCCCAATGAGCACATTGGCCTCCATCATCCGTAAGTGGAAGAAGTTCAAAACCCCCAGGACTCTTCCTAGAGCTGGCCGGCCATCTAAACTGAGCGATCAGGGGAGAAGGGCCTTAGTCAGGGAGGTGACCAAGAACCCGATGGTCACTCTGTCAGAGCTCCAGAGGTCCTCTGCAGAGAGAGGAGAACCTTCCAGAAGGACAACCATCTCTGCAGCAATCTACCAATCAGGCCTGTATGGTAGAGTGGCCAGACGGAAGCCACTCCTTAGTAAAAGGCACATGGCAGCCCACCTGGAGTTTGCCAAAAGGCACCTGAAGGACTCTCAGACCATGAGAAACAAAATTCTCTGGTCTGATGAGACAAAGATTGAACTCTTTGGTGTGAATGCCAGGCGTCATGTTTGGAGGAAACCAGGCACCGCTCATCACCAGGCCAGTACCATCCCTACAGTGAAGCATGGTGGTGGCAGCATCAGGAACTGAGAGACTAGTCAGGATAAAGGGAAAGATGACTGCAGCAACGTACAGAGACATCCTGGATGAAAACCTGCTCCAGAGCGCTCTTGACCTCAGACTGGGGCGACGGTTCATCTTTCAGCAGGACAACGACCCTAAGGACACAGCCAAGATATCAAAGGAGTGGCTTCAGGACAACTCTGTGAATGTCCTTGAGTGGCCCAGACTTGAATCCGATTGAACATCTCTGGAGAGATCTTAAAATGGCTGTGCACCGACGCTTCCCATCCAACCTGATGGAGCTTGAGAGGTGCTGCAAAGAGGAATGGGCGAGACTGGCCAAGGATAGGTGTGCCAAGCTTGTGGCATCAGATTCAAAAAGACTTGAGGCTGGAATTGCTGCCAAAGGGGCATCGACAAAGTATTGAGCAAAGGCTGTGAATACTTATGGACATTGGATTTCTCAGTTTTTTATTTTTAATAAATTTGCAAAAATCTCAAGTAAACTTTTTTCACGTTGTCATTATGGGGTGTTGTGTGTAGAATTCTGAGAAAAAAAATAAATTTAATCCATTTTGGAATAAGGCTGTAACATCACAAAATGTAGAAAAAGTGATGCGCTGGGAATACTTTCCAGATGCACTGTATTCCAGTGCAGGGTGGTAGCAGGCTGACAGCACTCCTGGTGTCGCTGGGTAGACTTGCTCATAATTAACATTGTCTTATAAGAACATACAATGAATAGGATATGGAAAAGGTGTAATGTGCTTATTATCTTATCTTCATCTTCTATAATACGCTACCGTGGCTGCCTGTTTGTCTGTCCAGGATTTTAAATCACCTGTCGCTCACAAACCGTTTGACTATTGACCTGAAATTTGGTAGACATATAGTACATGAGGTGGCACGGTGGTACAGTGGGTAGCGCTGCTGCCTCGCAGTAAGGAGACCCGTCTGGGTTCGCTTCCCGGGTCCTCCCTGCATGGACTTTGCATGTTCTCCCCTTGTCTGCTCCGGTGTCCTCCCACATTCCAAAGACATGCAGGTTAGGTGCTTTGGCGATCCTATTTTCCCTAGTGTGTACATGGTGTGTGTGCCCTGCGGTGGGCTGTCGTCCTGCCCGGTTTTTGTTCCTGCCTTGCGCCCTGTGCTGGCTGGGATTGGCTCTAGCTGACCCCCGTGACACTGTGTTAGGATATAGCAGGTTGGACAATGACCAACTGACATATACTACATGACGTCTACTGTCCGATTTCAGGGTGATGATTTTTATTCCTCTTTTTATTTTTATTTTATTGTAGAAGGGCGGCCGTGAGGCGCAGGCGTACTCCGTTTTCATCCCTACCACCTTCGCCATCATTTCCTCTTCCTCTTCGTATCTTAAATCATTCTTGAGACAGATTGAACACTTGAGTGCCAGCCTAAGTGAAAAATTAAGAAAAACATACCAAGAAATTGCAACACAAACACTGACTTCATCAGTTTTAACATGAAAAGATGCCGACGAAAGACGAGAAGAAGCAGGCCGCTAGGGTGGAGCGTAATAAGAAAAGAAGTTCCACGACAGGAAAGATTTGGGGACTGTCCCTGTATAATGTCCGCTGGACCAAAATAAAGATGCTAGATCAAAATGTTGCTGGTCAAATACATTTACAGAAAATGTCAGACAGTTTACAGGAGGCAAGATGCCGTTTTTATAGATAACAAATATGGTGGGCGCAAGTGAGTTGGCAGGAGATGACGACAAAGCAGAGAGGCGGATATGACGTCGTCAACAGGAACCGGAAGTGACGTCGATTTCTGGAGACAGGATGTATCACCATTGGAGTGGGCCGGAAGTGATGTCATCCGTGGAAACCGGAAGTGACCTTTGGCAGCCATCTTGGGAACCCGGAAGCACGGTAGGTGCGTTTATTTTTCTTCTTTCGTTCTGATGAAAAGAGAGAGAGAGGCGTTAGTACCATAAATCAACCCCTCGTCTCGCGATATTTCGTTGCTCGTTGGCAGCCTCCTAAACACGCGTGTGTGACAGGAGAAAACGAGCTGCTCACGAAGCGCATCAACCTCTGAGCAAACGAGTGGTAAACGTATAGAGAAAGAAAGAAGATGAAAACTATAAGTCAAGTGTATTCGCTGCATGTTAATAATAATAAAAATTCTTTATTTATTTGTCACATACATAGTTATACAGGACAACACAAAGTGACATTCATCGTTTTGCATACCCCTTAGGGTCAGAGCTCTTGGAGCAATTGAAGGTTAAGGGCCTTACTCAAGGGCCCAGCAGAGTAGCATCTCTTTTGGCAGTGATGGGTATTCGAACTGGCAACCTTTGGGATGCCAGCGCAGATCGTTAGCCTCAGAGCCACCACTCCGCCCTTTTAAAGAGTGGTGTGCCCCCCGGGAATCAAACCCAGGTCACAAGAATGGGAATCTTGCATGATACCACTACACCAGTCCGCCATTACTGGTTTTAACAATATTTCAATGAAAAATGCCTCTAGTCAAAGCTATTGCCAAGTTTCCCCCAGAGGACAAATAAAGTTCCCTCAATCTATGACTAATCACATAATTCTAGTGTAAGTAGTGCATGTTGTATAATTTATTCACATACCAATGTGCAAACATAATGAGAAATCCTCCATCCATTATCCAACCCGCTGTATCCTAACTACAGAGTCACAGGGGTCTGCTGGAGCCAATCTCAGCCAACACAGGGTGCAAGACAAGAAACAAACCTCCGGGCAGGGCGCCAGCCCACCACAGGGCACACACTAGGGACAGTTTAGAATCACCAATGCAGCTAACCTGCATGTCTTTGGACTGTGGGAGGAAACCTACACAGACACGGGGAGAACATGCAAACTCCAATTTGAACCCAGATGGGTCTCCTAACTGCGAGGCAGCAGCACTGCCCACTGCGCCACCATGCCACCCACGAGAAAACCTAAAAAATCTAATTCTAACCCAATCCCCCTAAGCCAAAAAGAAAATAAAAGGCACGTTGTGCAGTCCCAGGCCATTGGGCTGCTCTTCAAAGTCTATTTACCTGAAAAATTCCTTTGCTTGGAAGGTCACGTCATGTCATTTACTAACCCACTCAATTCAGACCAGGGGAGGCCTGGTGGGTGCTGGAGCCCATCCCAACTAGCATAGGCGGGTAGCAAGGCAGGAACAAATCCTGGATAGGGAGCCAATCGAATTGCAGGGCAAACACACACACACACAGGCCAATTAATCGTCACCAGTTCACCTCATGTCTGGGATGGTGGGAGGAAACCCATGCAGAGAACATGCAAACTACATGCAGGGAGGACCTGAGACACCTTACTGGGAGGTGGCAGTACTACACCCTCATGTGGAAGGTGCCAAATAGTATAAACTGCTCAAAAAAATGAAAGGAACACTTCGAAAACATATCAGATCTCAATGGGATAAAAATCCTGCTGGCTCTCTCTACTGCTATGGACTGATATGGTGATGTGTGAGGAACGAAAGGATGGAAATGAAAATGATGAACCGACAAGAGAGAGGGCTGAATGCAGGCAAGTCCATTTGGTCAAAATTCCATTGCAGCAACTCCAAAAGGTACTCAGTAGTTTGTATTTAGGCCTGACTACGTCCTAATGAGACGACGGATGGTGTCCTGGGGGATCTCCTCCCAGATCTGGACCAGGGCATCACTGAGCTCCTGGACAGGCTGAGGTGTCGGATGGACTAAAACATATTGTCCCACCCAGAGGTGTTCTGTTGGATTGAGGTCAGGTGAGTGAGCGTGGGGGCCAGTCAATGGGATCAATTCCTTCTTCCTCTCGCCGCATGAGGATGGTCATTGTCGTGCACCTGGAGGAACCAGCACAGAGTCTGACAATGACACCAAGGATTTCATCCCGATACCTAATGGCAGTCCTGCGGTGCCGTTATCTAGCCTGTAGAGGTCTGTGCGTCCATCCATGGATATGCCTCCCCAGGACCATCACTGACACACTACCACACCGGTCATGCTGAACGATGTTACAGTCAGCATAACGTTCTTCACAGCTTCTCCAGACCCTTTCACGTCTGTAACATGTGCTCAGGGTGAATCCGCTCTCATCTGTGAAGAGCTCAGAGCGCCAATTCTGGTATTCAATGGCAAATGCTAATCGACCTCACAGTGCCCACTAGAGGACATTGTGCCCTCAGGCCACCCTCATGAAGTCTGTTTCTGATTGTTTGGTCAGAGACATTCACACCAGTGACCTGCCTGCCTGCTGGAGGTCACTTTGTAGGCTCTACCAGTGCTCATCCTGTTCCTCCTCACCCAAAGGAGCAGATACCGGTGGGTCCTGCTGATGGGTTAAGGACGTTCTGCGAGGGTCCCTGTCCAGCTCTCTGCCTGTCTGTCTCCTGGAATCTCCTCCATGCCCTTGAGACTGTGCTGGGAGACACACACAGCAAATCTTCTGGCAATACCACATATTGATGTGCCTGCCATCCTGGAGAAGTTGGACTACCTGTGCCACCTCTGTAGGGTACAGGTATCGCCTCATAGTAACAATAATAATTGTTTGCATTTATATAGCGCTTTTCTCACTACTCAAAGCGCTTATGCTACAAGTAGTGACACTGACCGTAGCCAAATGCAAAACGAGTGACAAAACGGACGAGGATAGAAAACCATTCATTCCTGTTTTGGGGGTCATGTCATTGTTGCCTCCTCTCTACTGCGCCAAAGCAGCTGAAACTGATGAAGAAGCCCCTCTGCTACTCAGTTGACCAGCTCAGTAGCCCAGAAGTGTCATTGACTTGATGCTATTCTCTCATTAAAATGTGTTCCTTTAACCGTATCTATTCACACATAAGTTCTCCCGTGGATAAGTCGGGGCTTGATTTTATCGTATGATTTATGGTATTTTATAATGTCGGTCGTATGAGTTGAATACTGGTCCAAGATGATATGCCAATGCCCACCTGAGAGAGTAACCTCGGAGCACACGGCCTTTTTATTTCTATGTATCGTGCCCATGTGACCACACGGTAACACCCCAACTATTCCGAAGTGACGTTTGCACTGATTTGTGTTTTTTGTATCTCACACCCTCGTCCACCTTTTAACGTAAGAGCATCCCTTATCTACCATGGAGCGTTCGAATAGAAGCTGGTAACTGCACTGCTACAACGAAATTACTGTAGATGGCGTCTGAGAAACTGATGTGAGACTGGAGGAGACAGGAAGATTAAGTGTTGCATTTTTGAACGGGCGTATAATTTGGGGTCTGATTTTATGATCGATTTTTTTGGGTTTTAAGACCCAACTTATACATAAGTATATGCAGTATTTTGAGCCGTATATTTATGTTATAGCAATTTGTAGATTTTACTTTTGTAGCCAATCCAACCATCTTCTAAACACTGTGGCACCAAGAGGGTCAATGTGTACCACCCAGATGTGCCACTTACCTTCATGTCACCAGCATTAGCCTGCACCCACGCATGAGCTGGCTGCCATATCCTGGCACTCGTATCTGTACAACTGAGCAGGCCTGACGATTGTCTTTGCCCGGGCACACCTTCCAGCTTTGGCCTGTGAGACTGGAAGCCAGTTGACGTGTCAGCAGCCATCTCTCCTTCAGCAGGCAGTGTGATGTAATATTTAGATAGATAGATAGATGTGAAAGGCACTATATAATAGATAGATAGATGTGAAAGGCACTATATAATAGATAGATAGATATGAAAGGCACTATATAATAGGTAGATAGATACTTTATTCATCCCAAGGGGAAATTCACATAATCCAGCAGCATATACTGATACAAAAATTAATATTAAATTAAATAGTAATAAAAATGCATGTAAAAACAGACAATAACTTTGAGTAATGTTCGCAATTACTCCCCCGGGTGGAACTGAACAGTCGCATAGTGTGGGGTCTCCTCAGTCTGTCAGTGGAGCAGGACGGTGACAAAAGTCTGTCACTGAAGCTGCTCCTCTGCCTGGAGATGACACTGTTCAGTGGATGCAGTGCGATGTAATATTTAGTCCCACTATTGACACTGTGCTTCCATTAAGCAAGTCTACTTCACCTGCCTGTGCTCCAGTTCAAGAACTGGAACCAAGTGTATGTTAAACGTCGTAATTCGCCTTGGGTAAAGGTGTCAGACAAATAATAAAATACAGTGTATGTTGGTGACAAGGAGGAATGAAAAATACACTCTGCTGTGACCATTTGTGCCACTACGCTGCCGGTTTTACTGACTGTCACCAGGCTGTTACTCTCCTTTCCATGATAGGACCGAATGTCCTGTTGATAAATTCTGCTGTTCCTGTTGCACTCTGTGGACGAAATCTCAGACCCGACAGCAGGTGCGGTTATAAAGCAGCTTTATTTTCAGAGTCACGGTGAGAAGAGTTTCAGAAAAGTAGACAATCAAATATACATGACAGCGTCAGGGCTCTTCTGAACCCCGTCTGTTGGGTGGGGTCCAGTTTTATACCCCTAGAATGCGTAATTTAATATCATTATAAAATGTAACAGTCAACACATTTATTATACACAAACCTTGATCCCCTTTAATGTCCCTTGTGCAACTTGATTTCTTGGCTCCTTTTGTTATGGCGCTCAGATGTAAGCTAAGGGAAAACGTGATAAGGCAGACTCATGTGTGGAATGTCAGACCTTGAGTCCTTTGCACAAACATTTTTCTGTTTGCTAAAACAAAGCATGCTGTTACATGGTTTTGTAAAGCTTACTTCTCAGACATGAATTAGTACAAGGGAACGAAGAGAACATTCGTCTTCCACAACTCATGCCAGTCTTGCCCACTCCCACCTGAGACTGATTGGTAAGGACCTACTATCTGTCATTTGACATTTTCTACACTTAAGACGGTGTCATTGATAGAACAGTCAACTGTGGGCATACAGGGTGCCCCTGCAGTGGTTTTGGGACCTCCTTGACTGGTATATTACACAGTATTATAAGCGAGCAGAGATGGAAAACTGGCAATTTGACCAGTGGGAAGAAGTAGACTTGTCAGACCGGCCTGCTGCCAGGTTGTTTTGCGGGCACTGTAATTATCTTCTCCTTCTTCTGTATTATTATACCCTGAGCTCTTGTGGTGTTTCAGTATTTCTCCTGTCACCAATCACACATCATCACTTACGCAGTTGAACTCAGAGTGAACTTCTCCAGACATTTCATGTTCTGTTCACAGCTGTGACTGAAGGAAGTGTTAGCATTAAAATGCTCCAATTTGACTTGAGGTTGGCAAAAAATTTGCCAGTGCTGTTAAAATGATAATAAATAACATTGTGTACGTTTTCTCAAGTGCCATGGCAGTGGCACGAGGAGGACCTGCCTGGCTGCTTAGGGTGTACAGCTTCTGTTTAAGTAGTCAGAAAGTCCTCATTGTCCACACACCAGAGGAAAGTAATCAACTAGCCATCTTCCAACTTGCTTATCATTACAACATTAGAACACTCCAGACGAGAGCAGGCCATTCAGCCCAACAAAGCTTGCCAGTCCTATCCACTTGTTTCCTCCAAGAAAACATCAAGTCGAGTTTTGAAAGTCCCTAACGTCTTACTGTCTACCACACTACTTGGTCGCTTACTCCAAGTGTCTGTCGTTCTTTGTGTAAAGAAAAACTTCCTAATGTTTGTGTGAAATTTACCCTTAACAAGTTTCCAACTGTGTTCCCGTGTTCTTGATGAACTCATTTTAAAATACAAGTCTTGATCCACTGGACTAATTCCCTTTATAATTTTAAACACTTCAATCATGTCACCTCTTAATCTTCTTTTTCTTAAACTGTAAAGGCTCAGCTCTTTTAATCTTCCCTCCTAACTCATTCCCTGTAGCCCTGAATCAGCCTCGTCGCTCTTCTCTGGACCTTCTCTTGTGCTGTTATGTCCTTTTTGTAGCCTGGAGACCCAAACTGCACCCAGGACTCCAGATGAGGCCTCACCAGCATGTTATAAAGGTTGAGCAGAACCTCCTGTGACTTGTACTCCACACATCAAGGCGCTATATAACCTGACATTCTCTTAGCCTTCTTAATGTCTTCTGAACACTGTCTGGCAGTTGATTGTGTCGAGTCCACTGTGACTCCTAAATCCTTCTCATAAGGTGGACTCTCGATTGTCCGACCCCTCATTGTGTATTCAAACCTCACATTTTCACTTCCTATGTGTAATTCTTTACATTTACTGACATTAAATTTCATTTGCCACAAATCTGCCCAAGCCTGTATGCTATCCAAGACCTTCTGTGATGATATAACGGATTCCAAATTATCTGCTAATCCACCTATCTTGGTATCACCTGCAAACTTAACCAGCTTGTTACTTATATTCCTATCTAAATCATTCATACTGTATATATTTAAAATAGCAGCGGCCCTAACACTGCCCCCTGCTGGTCACCACTCTTAACATCGGCCAGTTCTGATGAGGTTCCTCACACCATCACCCTCTGCTTCCTGTGTTTCAGCCAATTCTGCACCCATCTAAAAACATCACCCTGAACTCTCACTTCTTTTAACTTGATGCCCAACCTCTCATGTGGCACCTCATCAAATGCTTTCTGAAAGTCCAGATCAATAATATCATAAGCTCCACTTTGATCGTATGCTTTTGTTGCCTCCTCATAGAATTCCGGCCTGTTAGTAAAACACGACCTCCCTCTTCTGACCCCATGCTGACTGTTCCTAATAACTCCTGTCCTTGCCATGTGTTGCTCAATCTTATCCTTAATAATTCCTTCCATTAATTTTCCTGTGATGCTTGTTAAGCTTACTGGCCTATAGTTGCTTGGATCAGCCCTGTCACCCTTTTTATATAATGGGATGATATTTGCCATTTTCCAGTCCTTTGGAATCTCTTCCAGTGCTCAGTGACTTCCTAAAAATACGTGTCAAGAGTTTATATCTGTACTCACTAGCCTCCTTAAGAACTCGAGTATAAATATGATCTGGGCCTGGTGATTTGTTTAAATTTCATCTTATTTAATCTGAGCAGCACTTCCATCCATCCATTTTCTAACCCGCTGAATCCGAAGACCGGGTCACGGGGGTCTCCATCCATCCATCCATATTCTAACCCGCTGAATCCGAAGACCGGGTCACGGGGGTCTGCTGGAGCCAATCCCAGCCAACACAGGGCACAAGGCAGGATCCAATCCTGGGCAGGGTGCCAACCCACCGCAGGACACACACCAAGCACACACTAGGGCCAATTTAGAATCGCCAATCCACCTAACCTGCATGTCTTTGGAATGTGGCAGGAAACCGGAGCGCCCGGAGGAAACCCACGCAGACACGGGGAGAACATGCAAACTCCACACAGGGAGGACCCGGGAAGCGAACCTTTAAGGGTCTCCTAAGAGCAGCACTTCTCCCTCTGCAATTTCCAAATCCCTCAGTACCTCCTTAGTAGTCCCTGTTACTGCTCTGAGGTTATCCACTTGCTCACTTGTGAACACCTCAGAAGAATGTAAGTTTAGGGCATCCGCTATTTCACTGTCCATATCTTTTAATTCCCCTTTACTATTCCTGATGAACTTGACCTCCTCCTTGACTGTTCTTTTACTACTAAAATACTGAAAGAATCTCTTGGGGTCTTCTTTCACCTTATCTGCTGTATTCCTCTCCAACAGTCTTTTAGCCTCTCTGATATCCTCTTCAAGGAGCTTGTGACTGTCCCTGTAGCACTGGGCACAAGGAGGCAACCAACAGTGGATGTAGTGCCAGTCCAGACTAATTTAAAATGGCTAACTCACCTAAAATGACATTTTTGAGAATGTGGAAGAAAATGTGGAGCCGTGAACAGCAGCACTAACCCTGCGCCATTGTGCTGCCCAACAACTTGTCGCTAAATGTCACGTCTGTTCGTTGTCAATCCAGGGAAGCTTCCCTTCTTGAATTAATAAAAAGATTCACTGTTATTTTATAAAACATTAATAGCATAAACATAACGCAACAGGGTGCTTTACAGAGCTAGCGAGATTTCTGTGGACATGGGACAAATTTCACACAGATGGCAACCAAGTTGGGATTCTTCGATAGACAGGTAGACACACTGTGGTCTGAACACACAGCAGAATGACTGACGAGGAAGAAAATGTAAAAAGAAAATGAGGTTCTGACTTGGCTGTCACAGTCGCAGTGAGGAATTACGCAGACGTATTGCTGTTGGCATAAAGAAGCCCCTTCTTGACACACTTCTGCTGAATAATTCATTGGCTGAGACTCCTCAATGTTGGTGCAGCATTGTTCATAATGGTACTCAGTTTTCTTTTCATTCTCTCCTTTGCTATGACCTCCAGGGGGTCCAGAGTGTGTCCCAGAACTGAGTCTGCTCTTTTAATTAGTCTGTTGATTCAGTGGTCCTCTCTTGAAGCGATGATACCAACCTAACACACCACACGAGCCATCGCACAGTTATTGAAGATGTGAAGGATCTCACCTCTCACATACAAGGAGTGCAGCCTCCTAAGGAAAAAAAAGACTCTGCCTTTTCTTCTATAGTTCCTCAGTCCAGGTTGTCACTGACATGGACCTCCAAGCACTTGTAGCACCTCGACATCTACTCCCTGATTTGTGACTGGATATAGAGACGCTTTGGTGCGACAAAAGTCAATAACCAGATCTTTGGTTTTGCTGATGTTAAGTTGCAGACAATTCTCTTTGCACCAAACATCAAAGTTCTCCAACTGACTCCCCCTCTTATCAATACACCCCATAAGTGCAGAATCATCTGAGAATTTCTGCAAGTGCTGATATGTTTCTAGTCAGAGGTGTATGGAGTGAAGAGATGAGCAGACATGCCTGTTCATGTGGTGCTCCAGTGCTGCCAAAGACTCTGGAGTGGTGAGGCGGCGACATTATCGGCCTCATTTTTATGTACAGGTATTATATTATATTATCCATCCAGCCATCCATTATCCAACCCGCTATATCCTAACTACAGGGTCACGGGGGTCTACTGGAGCCAATCCCAGCCAACACAGGGTGCAAGGCAGGAAAGAAACCCTGGGCAGGGCACCAGCCCGCCGCAGTCTATTATATCTTCTTATATAATACACTACCGTGGCTGTCCGTTTGTTTGTCCAGGACCACCACCATCACCATTTGAACTATTGACCTGAAATTTGGTACTCGTATACTACATGACGTCTACTATCCACTTTCAGGGTAAAGATTTTTATTCCTGTTTTTATTTTATTGTAGAATCGGCTCTTGGCAGCAGGGGGCGCTCTTCTCATTCCCTACCACCTTTGCCGTCACTTACCATACCACTTCATATCTTAAATCATTCTTGAGGCAGATTGAAGACTTAAGTGCCAGCTTAAGTGAAAAATTAAGGAAACGTACTAAGCAAATGCAACACAAACACTGACTTAATCAGTTTTAATGCAAAAAGATACTGACGACAGAAGACAAGAAGCGGATTGCTTGGGTGGAGAAGAGAAGAGCTGCTCAGGAAGGAACAAGCGCATCCACCTCTGAGCAAACGAATGATAAACAGAGACAGAGAAAGAGGAGGAAAACTAGGAATACTCAAGTCAAGTGCATTCACTGCACGTTATCGTGCCATATGCCGTTACTGGTTATATTAGATTAGATAAGTCAGTCAGTCATCTTCCAACCCGCTATATCCTAATGCAGGGTCACGGGGTTCTGCTAGAGCCAATCCCAGCCAACACAGGGTGCAAGGCAGGAAACAAATCTCTGGGCAGGGCACCAGCCCACCACAGATAGATAGAAAGATATGAAAGGCACTATATAACAGATAGATAGATATGAAAGGCACTATATGATAGATAGATAGACAGATAGATAGATAGGAAAGGCACTATATAATAGATAGATAGATAGATGTGAAAGGCACTATATAATAGATAGATAGATAGATATGAAAGGCACTATATAATAGATAGATGGATAGATATGAAAGGCACTATATAATAGATAGATAGATAGAAAGGCACTATATAATAGATAGATAGATAGGTGAAAGTCATTATATAATAGATAGATAGATAGATAAATGTGAAAGGCACTATATAATAGATAGATAGATAGGTGAAAGTCATTATATAATAGATAGATAGATAGATAAATGTGAAAGGCACTATATAATAGATAGATAGATAGGTGAAAGTCATTATATAATAGATAGATAGATAGATAGAAATGCACTATATAATAGATAGATATGAAAGGCACTATATGATAGATAGATAGATAGAAAGGCACTATATAATAGATAGATACTTTATTAATCCCAAGGGGAAATTCACATACTCCAGCAGCAGCATACTGATAAAAAACAATGTGCCAGCTTAAGTGAAAAATTAAAGAAAATGAAATTGCAACACAAACTCTGACTTAATCAGTTTTAACATGAAAAGATGCCGACAGAAGAAGACAAGAAATGGGCCGCTAGAGTGGAGAAAAGAAGAGCTGCTCGGGAAGCAACAAGCGCATCAACTTCTGAGCAAACGAATGATAAACGTGCAGAGAAAGAGAGCGTCTGAAAACTAGGAATGGTCAAGTCAAGTGTATTTGTGCAGTGCGCCGTTACTTTTTATATTATATTATATTATACTAGCTGTCCCCCACGGCTCCGCCCATGTAGAAGTGAAAGAGGACAAACGCAAAGGTTGACCTACTCAAAAGGAGGCTGGCGCGTGAGTGAGGATGGCCCCGCCCCTCTCCTTACTCCTGACGTCACGCTTCAATCGCCCTCCTGCACTCGATCCGCTGCGTCTCTCTCTCAAATTCACGCAAATAAATCGGTACCTGCAAGTAAACTGTGATACTCACTGTGATGAGAGAAGTCGCAAAATCAACCGGAGTGTTCAATCAAATTCTAGAAGAAAACCTGATCTAAATCCGTGAAGTCGTTCTCTCGTGAAAAACAGACAGACAGACGTTGGATTATATTATATATTATATTATATTGTATTATATACATTTTGTTATGCAAACATTCCATTTTTATCTTTTTGTTTTCCGGCAGCTCATACATAATGCTCGCTCTTCAATTTATGCCCACATTTATTTGCAGAAAGCAAAAGAAAAAAAATGTTTGCTTTAGCCTTCCTTTTTTGGTCACAGTGGCTTCAAATAATTCATATATTCATCTCTTTTTTCTTCCAAAATTGTCTCCTCGTGGATTTTCCAAAAGCCGAGCAAAATAAATGAGTGAGAGACGCCTTCTTTATTTTCTTAAGCACACACATAGAATAGGACCGGGCTGCCAAGAATCAGCAGAAGGCTTGTACAAGAAGGGCGTTTGTTTAAAGCTGACCAGAAGACTCCGAGTGCTCTGATATGGGATGAAGTGTTTGTTTATTAGATTTGGATGGAAAAACAGATTAAACTAATTCCAAGTGGGAAAGCAGTCAAAGAAACCCGGCGGCCGCGTCGGTGAGAGCCGCTGGTCAGCAGCACAGGACTGGCCGTGCAGAATGGAGAAATGTGTTGCTGCTCCTGCGTGTCGTTCTCTTATTTGCTTTCACCAGATAAGGATCACATGCCTAATAACGCGTATACTTCTTATCAATTGTCACGCACGCACACACGGGATGTGGTCTTCATTTCTGAAAAATAAAAACAGATGTGTGAGCTGAACGCCTCTGGAGAAGCGCAGTGTGAATGAGGGCTTGAGGGTCTTACCTGTCAGGGAGATGAAGCCGACATCATAAAGACACCTGTGAGGTATCAAGCCATTGTGAACTGCCAGTGAAGTGTTTTATATACAGTATTTCGTAAAATGCTGTACCCTTGCTGTGGGCTGGCACTCTGCCCAGGGTTTGTTTCCTGCCTTGCGCCCTGTGTTGGCTAGGATTGGCTCCAGCAGACCCCGGTGTCCCTGTAGTTAGGATATAGCGGGTTGGATAATGAATGGATGGATGCTGCGCCCTGATTTTATAAATAGCATATCTCTGTTATGGACTGGCGCCACATCTCGGGTTGGTTCCTGCCATTCACCCAATTCTGATGCAACAAGCATGGCGTCTAAGGACGCTGTGGTGGGTTTGAGGATTTCATGTTTAATAAACACGCTGGGTGATGTGCAAATCATGGAGTACACAATGACATGGTGGCCTTTGTGACACTCCTGTCTGTTGGTTTAACTGCCGCGTCGACTTACAGCACCTTCAGAAAGTCCTGAGACCCCTTCATTTTTTTTTTTTTTTACACATGTTGTTATGTTGCAGCCTTTACGCTTAAATCGTTTCAATTCATTTTTTCACTCAATTTCCATGTGAAAGCAGAATTTTAGGAATTCTTTGCAAATTTTTAAAAATAATAAAAAAAAAATGTCAATATCCCACAGACCCTTTAATCGATACTCAATTGAAGCCCCTTTGTCAGCCTGGAGTCTTCTTGGGTCTGACGTGACAAGCGTCACACACCTGGATATGGGAACTTTCTGTTGTTCTTCTGTGCAGGTCCTCTCAAGATAATCGGTGGACAGGTGCCCTGTGGTCTTCCCAGAGATGTTCAAGTCCAGGGGCCTGGCTGGACCACTCATGGACATTCGTAGAGAGTTGTTCCTGTGCCACATCTGTGTTGTCTTTGCTTTGTCCTGTTGGCCCAGTCTGAGGTCCAGTGTGCTCAGGGCAGGTTTTCATTAAGTTTATCTCCGCACTTTGCTCCATTCAGCTTTCCCTCAACCCTGCGGAGTCTCCCAGTCCCTAATGCCACCACCACCATACTTCACTGTTGAAATGGCATTGCGCTGGTGATGGGCAGTGCCTGGTTTCCTCCAGACGTCTTGATTAAAAATGAGGCCAGACAGATCAGTCTTGAATCCATCAGACCAGATGAGTACAATTGTTTGTCGCAGTCTGAGAGTCCTTGAGGTGCCCTTTTTGCAAACTCCCAAGTGAGCTTTCGTGTCATTGTCTGGCCATTCTGCCATAAATCCCAGACTAGGGGAGCTGCTGCAATGCTGGATGTCCTTCTGGAAGTTTCTCCTATTCCTACACAGGTTTGCTGAGCAGGGTCTTGGCCACCTCTCTTACTAAGGCTCTTCTCTCCCCAACTACTGAGTTTGGCCAGATCTAGAAAGAGTCCTGGTTGTTGCAAACTCCTTTCATTTGAGAATTCTGGAGGTCACTGTGTGCTTGAAGACCGCCGGTGCTGCAGCCATTTTTTTGGCTTGGATTTTTGCTCAACTGTGGGACCTTCTTCAGACAGGTGTGTGCCTTTCCTAATCAGTCCGAACTGTTGACCTGTCCACATCAGTGATCCGTGAGCCTCGTGTCAATGGGATATGTCAGTTATTTATTTTGAACACATTTGCCAAACTTCCTAAAATCCTGATTTTTCTTTGTCATTGAGTGTTTCTTGAATAGGGAAAAAAATAAATTGAAATGATATTAGCACAAGATTGACATGCAGAGGATATGAAAGGCACTGAATACTTTAGCAGAAGATGTGAAAGGCGCTCTATTCTGTGTATTTAATACATGGTGTTGTGCTGCGGGCTATAATGTCAAATTTAATGACGCCCCATTTGATGTCACTTTATTGCTGCTCTTAATGAGGCTGACATCACCTGCTGTCTCTCTCAGTGTGTTTACAGGCACTTCAGTAACCCCGTTACTCATCAGTGTGGCCAGTAGGGGGCGCCAAACGCCAGACACAACTGCTGACAGACAGTCCTGGGTTCAGGTGTTCTTCTTACCTCTCCACAGGTCTCATTTCTCAGTCACCGGATAATCCTTATCTTTTCCTTCCATCACTTTCACTCCTCCAAGCAGGCACAGACATTGTCGTCTACCCACCCAAATGAATGGAGGTGACCCCTTTTACGCCGGACCCAGCAGTACTTCCAGTGTCAGGTCTTTACAGAGATGAAGCACCCTCAGGTTGGGTGGGAGCCTTGCAAAGCAGGAACAGCCCTACCTTTGCAGCTCCCTCTGGTGGCGCCCAGAGAACCCAGCAGGGCTACTTCATGTGGCAGACTGGGAGATGCACTCCCATGAATGGGCATACCGGCATGTCAGCTCCTGGGAGGCTGTCTCCCTTTGCCCATCCCTGCCAGGTAAGGGCTGGGACACCAGCCTATCCCTGCCATCTGTGACAACAGAAACCTGGTTTTCAATGCCATGTCAACTCTTATTCCTGTTACAGAAATCAGCTTGTTGGCCTCTGACAAGCCTGATCATCACAGCTAGTTTCCTCTGCGAATAACCCAATTAAGTGGCCGTTGTGGAAGCCGGCCCGGACGCAGACAGGCAGACACGTTCAACTCACCCAACACACGTTTAATAGACAGTTCCATATTTACAATAAAGTGACACCCAACCCCAAAGTCCAGGCCACCAAGCAAATGCCTTCTTCCTTTAGGCTGCCTCCTTGCCTCCTCCAAGACGTCGTCCTTCTTGCACCCAACTCAAGTCATCGTATGAAGGCAGGTGGCACCTTTTATGCACACCCAGATGTGCAATCTTCTAGTGTGGTAGAAGTGCTGGCTGTGCACCCAGAAGCACTCCGGGTGTCCCTGATCCTCTTCCCCCCAGCGCTCCCGGGTGTGGCAGAAGTGCTGAGGTCCAAGTCTCCCAAGGCATTGGGGCACCCTCTGGCGGGTCCCAGTAGGCACCAGGGTGGTCACCCCGACATGGTCTGGGGCAGGCATAAGCCCTCCTCTGGTCCTCCTGGGTGTCCCGGGCCGGGTCACCCCCTAAGCCATCTGCGACACCATGTAAACCCTTAACTGGGTTGCTGTTAAGGATTTTGTAGTCTGCGCACGTCCATTGCATTCTGTCAGTGCACATGTCTTAGCTGTGAAAACACTTTCAGTAGAAGCATCCATCCATCTATTATCCAACCCGCTGTATCCTAACTACAGGGCCACAGGGGTCTGCTGGAGCCAATCCCAGCCAATGCAGGAAACAAACCCCGGGCAGGGCGTCAGCCCACCGCAGGGCACACACACCCACACACCAAGCACACACTTGGGCCAATTTAGGATCGCCAATCCACCTAACCTGCATGTCTTTGGACTGTGGGAGGAAACCCACGCAGACACGGGGAGAACATGCAAACTCCACGCACGGGTTCGCTTCCTGGGTCTCCTAACTGCGAGGCAGCAGTGCTACCCACTGCGCCACCGTGCCGCCTAGTAGAAGCATCTACACAAAACAATTTTCCGAGGCAAATGTTTAGGCAATCGCATTATTCCGTCTCCTGGCTGAAATAATCCATCACAGTATTTCTGAAATCGCGAAATTTGTGCTGATGAGCTTGTAGCAGTGCTACCACGTGAAGAAATCCATTTCCCAGCAGCCCCAAAGTGGATTACCCTCATTGGATGACTGAAGCGGGAGCAGGGGCTGCTGGGGGACGAGAAAGGCCAGCGGGAAAGTTGACAAAAGGAGCCCAGTGGAGCAATGGAGGGCTGTGTCTTTGTGTAAGCCGTCCAACGTGTCTACTGAACAGTCAATTGTCGTCCTGTGGATTGTTTCCCGTTAGGATAAATGGACTGTCTCGCAGTGTTGTGCAAGTTCACACCTCACAAGACCTCGCTCAAAGTTCAGTTCACACCGATTCAAATGAATACATTCACCTTCATAGGCCACCATTTCAACTCTGAACTCGTTCATGTTCGGTTCATTTTGTATTTTTTAAGGAGTGAGAATAAGTGACCCATGAGTTTACTTTTGTTAATTTTGCATGCCTTATATTAGACTATTATAGTGTTCTTGAGTAAACTACAATAATTAGGAAGACTTTTTTATTTAAATACACTTCACTAAGTTATACCCTGCAACAAACATGTATAACCATATATGCTAATATACACACAGTCAAAAACGAAATTAAATAAATGCAAGTATCCATATAAATGACTGATCTACAGTGGTGTGAAAAACTATTTGCCCCCTTCCTGATTTCTTCTTCTTTTGCATGTTTGTCACACAAAATGTTTCTGATCATCAAACACATTTAACCATTAGTCAAATATAACACAAGTAAACACAAAATGCAGTTTTTAAATGATGGGTTTTATTATTTAGGGAGAAAAAAAATCCAAACCTACATGGCCCTGTGTGAAAAAGTAATTGCCCCCTTGTTCAAAAATCACCTAACTGGTGTATCACACCTGAGTTCAATTTCCTGATTACTGCCACACCTGTTTCAATCAAGAAATCACTTCAATAGGAGCTGCCTGACACAGAGAAGTAGACCAAAAGCACCTCAAAAGCTAGACATCATGCCAAGATCCAAAGAAATTCAGGAACAAACAAGAACAGAAGTAATTGAGATCTATCAGTCTGGTAAAGGTTATAAAGCCATTTCTAAAGCTTTGGGACTCCAGCGAACCACAGTGAGAGCCATTATCCACAAATGGCAAAAACATGGAACAGTGGTGAACCTTCCCAGGAGTGGCCGGCCGACCAAAATTACACCAAGGCGCAGAGGCGACTCATCCGAGAGGTCACAAAAGACCCCAAGACAACGTCTAAAGAACTGCAGGCCTCACTTGCCTCAATTCAGGTCAGTGTTCACGACTCCACCATAAGAAAGAGACTGGGCAAAAACGGCCTGCATGGCAGATTTCAAAGCGCAAACCACTGTTCAGCAAAAAGAACATTAGGGCTCGTCTCAATTTTGCTAACAAACATCTCAATGATTGCCAAGACTTTTGGGAAAATACCTTGTGGACTGATGAGACAAAAGTTGAACTTTTTGGAAGGCAAATGTCCCGTTACATCTGGCGTAAAAGGAACACAGCATTTCAGAAAAAGAACATCATACCAACAGTAAAATATGGTGGTGGTAGTGTGATGGTCTGGGGTTGTTTTGCTGCTTCAGGACCTGGAAGGCTTGCTGTGATAGATGGAACCATGAATTCTACTGTCTACCAAAAAATCCTGAAGGAGAATGTCCGGCCATCTGTTCGTCAACTCAAGCTGAAGCGATCTTGGGTGCTGCAACAGGACAATGACCCAAAACACACCAGCAAATCCACCTCTGAATGGCTGAAGAAAAACAAAATGAAGACTTTGGAGTGGCCTAGTCAAAGTCCTGACCTGAATCCAATTGAGATGCTATGGCATGACCTTAAAAAGGCGCTTCATGCTAGAAAACCCTCAAATAAAGCTGAATTACAACAATTCTGCAAAGATGAGTGGGCCAAAATTCCTCCAGAGCGCCGTAAAAGACTCATTGCAAGTTATCGCAAGCGCTTGATTGCAGTTATTGCTGCTAAGGGTGGCCCAACCAGTTATTAGGTTCAGGGGGCAATTACTTTTTCACACAGGGCCATGTAGGTTTGGATTTTTTTTCTCCTAAATAATAAAAACCATCATTTAAAAACTGCATTTTGTGTTTACTTGTGTTATATTTGACTAATGGTTAAATGTGTTTGATGATCAGAAACATTTTGTGTGACAAACATGCAAAAGAATAAGAAATCAGGAAGGGGGCAAATAGTTTTTCACACCACTGTATTTCTAACCGTTTGACACAAATGGCGACTGTGGAACCAGCGTGTAGGTGAATTAACTTATTATGCTGCTGGTCAGAATTCGCGCCACATATTGCATGTCCAACGGGGAAAAATATAAAGTGGCCTTGCGAAGTCCAACGTTTTCCTAAAAGCAAAAGTGGAGCTTCACCGCGTGCTCGTGTCAGTTGGGGTGCAGCTTAAGCACAAGCAGGCAGACACAGACATTTGATTTGACGTTATTTTTTCCGAATACAAATAAATGGCAAAAAATTTGTACAAAATAAATCTCTCTATTATTAAAAAAAAGGAGAATTAATGGAGACGAGACATGATTTTCTCATAGAGACACTTTCACATCCCGTGAGATGAGACTTTGTGCCAACAGATTTAACCACACCAGGGCTGGAAATAAAAGACAAAGAGTAGATGACAAAGTAGAACGTCGTAAAGAATTCAAAAACGTTGGTGTGATACACATGCAGAGCAGGTTAGAGACAATGGAAGTACAAAAATTCGAAAGTCTCAAAAAAGGGATAGTAAAGATCGCATTAGCGCAAACAAATGGAAATTATTACTCCGTGAAATAACAGAACAGTGAAAAGAGATTGAATATATTGTTCAGATTTAAACTTTTAAGTTGGAGACTTGTCGAATGTCTAATTCGTGTTGCCATCTGGGAAAAGTAGTGTTTCTTCCCAATGAACAGGCTTATCCACGAGATTTCAAAGATTTGTTGTTGGTAAAAGTGAAATCCCGTGAGAGAAAATTTCAAGCCCCGCGAGTCAAGAGCTCATGCAAAGTGATTTTGAAAAGTCCCGCCCACATAACCACGCACACGGTTCAATCATTTCTCATTTGTGTGAGTGCTACTGTCAAACAGAATTTGTGTAGAGAGAAAGAAACGATATTCACTCACAGGCAGTTACACATTGCGTTGTCATGATGTGATTCCAAACACAGAATCACAATTCAATGCGATATTGACGAAAAGGCAAAAGTGAAAAGAGATCGAATATACGGACAGAGGTGATATGACAGGAGGATGTAGATATAGTTAGGCTTTAAACTTTACAGTCATATGAAAAAGTTTGGGACCCCCTCTCAGCCTGCATAATAATTGACTCTCCTTTCACCAGTAACGATAACAGTGGTGTGTCTTTCATTTCCTAGGAACATCTGAGTACTGCGGTGTTTTCTGAACAAAGATTTTTAGTGACGCAGTATTTAGTTATGAAATTAAATCAAATGTGAAAAACTGGCTGTGCACAAATGTGAGTCCCCTTGTCGTTGTGCTAACTGAATCTGCTCAATGCTGATTACTTGGTATGATGAGCTCATTAAGCCTTGAACTTCATAGACAGGAGTGTCCATCATGAGTGGTCAAAGGTATTTAAGGTGGTCAGTTAGAAGTTGTGCTTCCTTCCCTTTGACTCTCCTCTGAAGAGTGACAGACAGCATGGGATCCTCAAAGCAACTCTCAGAAGATCTGAAAACAAAGATTGTTGAGTCTCCTGGTTTAGGTGAAGGCGACAAAAAGCCATCTCAGAGGTTTAAACTGTCAGCTTCAACTGTAAGGAATGGAATCAGGAAATGGAAGGCCACAGGCACAGTTGCTGTTAAACTCAGCAGGTCTGGCAGGTCAAGAAAAATACAAGAGCGGCATATGAGCAGGATTGTGAGAATGGTGACAGACAACCACAGATCACCTCCAAAGACCTGCAAGAACATCTCGCTGCAGATGGTGTATCTGGACATCGTTTTACAATTCAGCACATCTGTATGGCAGGGTGAGGAGAGAGAAGCCCTTTCTGCACTCACACCACAAACAGAGTCGCTTGTTGTATCAAATGCTCATTTAGACAAGTCAGATTCATTTTGGAACAAAGTGCTTTGGACTGATGAGACACAAATGGAGTTATTTGGTCAGAACAAAAGCTTTTGCATGGCGGAAGAAGAACAAGAAAAACACCTGCTACCTCCTGTCACATTTGGTGGAGGTCCCATCATGCTGTGGGGCTGTGTGGCCAGTTCAGGGACTGAGGCCCTTGTTAAAGTCGAGGTCGGATGAATTCAACCCAATATCACCAAATTCTTCAGGATAATGTTCAAGCATCAGTCACAAAGTTGAAGTTATGCAGGGGTTGGATATTCCAACAAGACAATGGCCCAAAACACAGTTGGAAATCTACAAAGGCATTCATGCAGAGGGAGAAGTACAATGTTCTGGAATGGCCGTCACTGTCCCCTGACTTGAATGTCATCGAAAATCTATGGGATGATTTGAAGCAGGCTGTCCATCAAATTGAACTGAACTGGAGAGATTTTGTAATGAAGAATGGGGTCAGAAATACCAACATCAGAGTCCAGACACTCATCACAGGCTACAGGAGGACAGCGTCGAGAGGTCAAAAGGAAGCTCAGCTAAGTATTGATGTCATATCTCTGTTGGGTGCCCACATTTATCCCCCTGTCTTATTTTGTTATGATGCATATTTCATATTTTCTGTTAATCCAATAAACTTCATGTCACTGCTGAAATCCTACTGTCCATAAGACATGTCAGATATTAAAAGGAAGTCGTTACTTTGAAAGCTCAGCCAATGAGAAACAAAAATCCAAAGAATTAAGAGGGCTTCCCAGACTTTTTCATATGACTGTAAGTCAGAGACTTGTAGATTCGTGTTGCCATCAGAGAAACGTAGTGTTGCCTCCAAATGAAGAGGCGAATCTGCGAGAATTAAAAGTTTTGTTGTTTGGTGAAAGTGAAATCCACATACGTGAGCGGCAGAGATGTGAAGTTGCTGGTGCATATCGCAGGCGGGGCAGCTGGGGGGTTGGTGAGCAAAGCGAGCAGGGGGCAAAGCCCCCTTTTATTTGTAAAAATCCACTATTTGTGCTTATCTGAATACCGGATTCGGATTCGGCACCACCCCTAAATTACAGGGTAAGGCAAAACGTTTAATGTGAACCTAAACCAGATCCAGAATGTCACCAAAAACTGAACTCGCTCACATTCAAGTTCTTCACTTGCAGATACGTTATGTGAAGTTCACCGTTCTTAGCAGAATGAGCCTGTTCAGTGAACGCACTCTTTTGAACTAACTAGTTCATGCACGACACTGCTGTCTCGCGCCTGCCTGTCGTGTGTATAATGGTGGATTAGTCGTCGTGTGTCTTCAGAAAGAGCGCTCCTGCAAGTCTCACCCCTCGCCGCTCAGGACTACTGGTAGGACTGTTTCATCCATTTATTACGGAAGCTGTTTCCGGGATTGTCATCTTCACACCAAACCATTTTGTCCGCTTTTGCTGCATTGGACTGTAGAAGGATGTTGTCGTGAGTGGTTGTTGTCGTGGCTCATCGTTGTATTAACATTGTATCGCTGTTTGGGAAAGGGGAGGTTTGTCTGATTGTTGTTTGTTTGTATTGCATTTGCCATTCAACATTTTAGTTCAAGTTTAGTTTAGTCCAAGAGGACTGTTTCATTTATGTTAGGTAGAATGTCCAGAGGGGACTGGGCTGGCGGTCTCATGGTCTGGAATCCCTACAGATTTTATTTTTTCTCCAGCCGTCTGGAGTTTTTTTGTTTTTTCTGTCCCCCCTGGCCATTGAACCTTACTCTTATTCGATGTTAATGTTGATTTATTTTTTACAATTATGTCTTTCATTTTTCTATTCTTTAAATATGTAAAGCACTTTGAGCTACTGTTTGTATGAAAATGTGCTATAGAAATAAATGTTGTTGTTGTTGTTGTAGTTACAAGGGTGGCATGGTGGCACAGTGGTAGCGCTGCTGCCTCACAGTTAGGAGACCCAGGTTCGCTTCCCAGGTCCTCCCGGCATGGAGTTTGCATGGGTGCTCGGGTTTCCTCCCACAGTCCAACGACATGCAGGTGATTCTAATTTGTCTCTAGTGTGGGCTGGCGCCCTGCCCGGGGTTTGTTTCGTGCCCTGTGTTGGCTCCAGCAGACCCCGTGACCCTCTGGTTAGGATATAGCAGGATTGGTGGGTATATTAGTTACCGTACTTACTCGCGTATAAGTCGGGACTTGATTTTACCGTTGTCAGAGATGTACGGGGACACTGCCCGGCCGGGACGCCTGGACAGTCCCCAACGGGGACAATACTTCTCCTCGGCCACGAGAGGGCAGCCGCCCGGGTCTATTTGGGGGCCACAGAGACGGAGCTGGGATGCCCGTGTGAGGATGTGGCCACTGCCAGGGGGCGCCCGGTCAGTTGGGGAGTCCTGGTTGGCAACATTTCCGCCATACCAGGAAGTGCTCCCGGAAACGGTTCTAAGGCGACCGGAGTGCTTCCAGGGCTTTCCTGACACTTCCGCCACACCAGGAAGTGACGTCAAGGGGAGCACCTGGGACTCATCCGGGTCCTGATAAAAGGAGCCGCCTCCTTCCAGACAGAGTGCCAGAGTTGGGAGGAAGGAGACGAAGCTTGTGAGGAGGAGGAGGTCCAAGAGAAAGAGAGAGAAAGAAGAAAAGAAAGAAGAAGAAGAAGAAAGGAAAGAGTTGATGAAAGAAGAAGAAAGGAAAGAGTTGATGAGAGAAGGCATTGTGGTGCAGTAAAGGAAAAATAAATAGCATGTTTCATACATCCTGGTGTCGGTCTGTCTGTGTTGGGGGTACGGTTTCCACACCGTATAATTTCCTGTATTTTATAATGTTGGTCGTATAAGTCGAATGCAGAAAACTCACACTATTGGTCCAAGAGATTACAATATACTAACGCCCACCTGAGAGAGTAACCACGGGGCACACGGCCTTTTTTAACTTGTATGTATTGTGCCTCCGTGACCACACGGTAATACCCGAACTATTCAGAAGCGACATTTGCACTGGTTTGTGTTTTTTTGTATATCTCACGCCCTCATACACCTTCATCGTGAGAGCATCCCTTATCTATGATGGAGCATTCCATCAGAAGAAATGAAAAGTCGTCGAAGTGGTGAAAGAAATTGGTAACCGCGCTGCTGCAACAAAATTCGATGAGCGAGATTCGAGGAGGCACAAAGATGTAAAAAAAGGAAGTTAAGTGTCGCATTATTGAACGGGCATATAAGTCGGGGTCTGATTTTATGATCGATTTTTCGGGTTTCAAAACCCGACTTATAAGCGAGTGTATACGGTACTCATTTGTTGGTTTTGTGTCTGTGCCTGTGAGTGTGTGCAGGTCGGGCCAATGCAGGGTACATAAATAAATAAATAAATCTCCTTCCTATCAACGGTGTGAATCTTAGCGGCACCGGACCACCACAAGCTAAATGTCCCGTGTTAAACTCAGCAGCACAGATTTGAGAGCGGTCGGGTAACCCGTTAAAGGTGACGTGCATTGCACAGTCTGATTAGTTTTTAAAGTAATGAGTAACACAACGCAGTGCTTACTGTGTTATTATTATTCAAGCAGCACCGAGTGTGAGGCCAGAAGCACACAAACCGGTAGGCCGCTCCTTCATAGGCCTCAGCCACACAGCCAAACGGCGGAAACGAGGAAATCTTGAAAACAAAGTGTCGAGGTGACTAAACACGGACAAGAAAATGAACCCAGACGTCCTGCTAACTTTCACAACCACTTCAACTCTTTTATTTGTGCAGTTTAATAATGTCGGAGTGATTAGTTGTCCGCATAAACGCAGATTATTACGAAAGCAGGATTCACTTGAACCCAATTGTGTGCGTGCGTTTTGTCTGTCGGCTTATAGCGCAGGGCATTTTCCTCTCCGGCTCTTTCCCTTTGAGTTCTGTCCACCATCAAAAATGAATTCTCAGGCCAGATTTTATTTTTTTATTTCAGTAGCCTGGGATCTTTCTTTCTTTTTCCGGGGAATTTTCATCCTGGTAGGAGTGCACAGACCCAGGCTGGAGTGCAGGGCCCTCCTGCTGGGCTCGCCAACCCAATTCTTTATTTTTCTCAAACACTGGAAATGCATTTTAGGGTATGAACCAAGTCAAACCGAAGGTTAATAGGTCTGCGCATTCACAGGGACGTCTTCAGCTTAGCTTCTGGGAAGAAGAATCTTTATCAGAATACAAGTTTACTTTCTTCTGTCTTGTTTATTTTAACTGAGCTTGTGATCCATTAAAGCTCAGCACTTCAAAACACCCATTGGTGAGACCCAGCAGTCCTCGAGTGACGTCAGGGTTACAGCAGCACGCTGCATGGGACAGTCGGAAAGTTCAGAGAAATCACTCGTGTGTATTCCACAACTGAATGGAGACGTCCGTGAAGTAAAATAATAATGATAGTAAAGAGAATTTAGCGTGAAATGGCCTTTCCTTCTTTGTTTATAATAATTAAGGGTGTTCTGAATTATTCACAGGTTTGGATTTATTGTGAGAAAAAAAAAAAAAAACATACTGGATTATCCCAGAAAGTGTTCTGAAGAGTTTGGAAAGGCTGAGCCTCCCAGCTGGACAGACGAGGCGGACATTGTGGTCAAGTGAAAGACGAGGGAATGTGTGGAATGTCAGAATGGAGGAGGAGGAAGAGAGATGACGTCAAAGGCAGATACTGAGTGAAAGGCACTATATTAGATACATACAGTATGAAAGGCACACTATGTATGTTATACTGTATATATGTATGTGTGTGTGTGTGTATCTACTCTCTCTATATATAAAATCCTAAGCCTAAAATTACACCAATTTTATGTCACATTTTTTGTCACGCTTTAAATTGGGCTTATTTTAAAACCTACATATATATACAGTATGTCTTTTAAGAATTTATCAAACTTTAATGTGGTGTTGTTAGATTTTCAGATTCTTATTCCATTTTTAAATTCTAAACTAAAAAGTATCAAGAACTCACATCTTGTGATACGGGGACTTTATGCCAAAAGATTTAACCAGGCTCAGGGCCGGAAATAAAAGACAAAGAGTAGAAGGGCTGCTGTACAGGCTTTTAAATGTTCAAAGCGCAGCATAAGATGACGATCACGTGGCACAGCAGCAGCCAACAGCTCATCGAGCAAAGAGGAGGTAAAAAAACAAAACTGTATTTGTATCCCAGTGTATCACCGTTTAAGAGGGGGTTTCGGAGGAGCGACCGCAACTCCTTGGGGTGCGTTCAGCCCCCCAAGTCACAACGTCAGTGTCAGAGATGCGAAGTGGGTTGTGCATAGCGCAGGTCGGGGGGTTGGCGAGCAGGGGGTGAAACCCCTAGTGTCTATATATAAATAATATACAGTCATCCCTCACCTATCGCGGGGGTTACGTCCCAGAGCCCCCCCGCGAAAGGTGAAAATCCACAAAGTAAAAACCATATCTTTATGTGGTTATTTTTATACATTTTAAGCCCTTATAAACTCTTATGAACATTTCCCGCACAGTTATACAGCATAAACCCTTTGTATTCTCTTATTCTTCTGCAAGAAAATGCACAAAAGTTAACTCTTTACACAGCGAAACATGTTGATGCTGAATGAGCGAGACGAGACTTCCTGGTTAACGCAGTGGAATCGAATTCGGCACTCTGTCGCTGAGCCAATCAGCACACAGGAACTTAACTGCATGCTCTGATTGGGTAGCTTCTCAGCCATCTGTCAATAGCATCCCTTGTATGAAATCAACTGGGCAAACCAACTGAGGAAGCGCGTACCATAAATTAAAAGACCCATTGTCCAAGCGAAAAATACTCGTTATATATTTAGATATGCTTACGTATAAAATCTGCGATAGAGTGAAGCTGCGAAAGTCAAGGCGCGATATAGCGAGGGATTACTCTCTATCTATCTATCTATCTATCTATCTATCTATCTATCTATCTATTATATAGTGCCTTTCATATCTATCTATCTATCTATCTATCTATCTATTATATAGTGCCTTTCATATCTATCTATCTATCTATTATATAGTGCCTTTCTTTATAGTGCCTTTCAGATCTATCTATCTATCTATCTATCTATCTATTATATAGTGCCTTTCATATCTATCTATCTATCTATCTATCTATTATATAGTGCCTTTCACATCTATCTATCTATCTATTATATAGTGCCTTTCATATCTATCTATCTATCTATCTATCTATCTATCTATCTATCTATCTATCTATCTATTATATAGTGCCTTTCACTATCTATCTATCTATCTATCTATCTATTATATAGTGCCTTTCACATCTATCTATCTATCTATTATATAGTGCCTTTCATATCTATCTATCTATCTATCTATCTATCTATCTATCTATCTATCTATCTATCTATCTATCTATCTATTATATAGTGCCTTTCACATCTATCTATCTATCTATCTATCTATCTATCTATCTATCTATATATATATATATATATATATATATATATATATATATATATATATATATATATATATATAGTGGTCCCCGGCCGGGCTGAGGGCTTGTGCCTCCTCCAGACCGCGAGGGGGCGTCTGTCCTGGTTATATTGGGGGCCACGGGTACAGGGCTTGGAAGCCCAACCCTGTAGGGGCCCGTGGCCACTGCCAGGCGGCGCCCAGGTGCCTGAGGAACCCTGGAGTCCAGCACTTCCGCCACACCAGGAAGTGCTGGGGGGAAGACAACAGGGGACACCCGGACGGCTTCCGGGTGCGCAGCCGGCACTTCCGCCACACTGGGGTGTGGCTAGGACTGATTGCCGGGAAGCAGCTGGAGCCCATCTGGGTTCCTATAAAAGGGGCCACCTCCCTCCAGTCAGGGGCGAGAATTGGGTGGAAGAGGACGGAGCTGAGAGAGAGGACTGGAGGCGGCCAGAAAGGCATTGAACTTGTGAGGCCTGGACAGTTGGGGGAACGGTGCTGGAGGCACTGGGAAGTGCACTGAGTGAAAATATTGTAAATATTGTGTAAATAAACAGTGTGTGGTGGAACCAACGATGTCTGTCTGCCTGTGTCCGGGTTCAAGTTCACAATAATATATATATAATAATCTATCTAATAGATAGATAGATATTTTAGTCTAGTTGGCAGGATTAGATAGATTATTGTGCGCAAGTATGAAGTTCACTTACTCCATTCATGGGACAGTAGCACAAGTAGATTGACAGACAGATCAATATGAAAAGTGTTTTAGATATATTTATATTAGAAACATTGGAAATGCACTAACTGCTGTCTATTAGATAGATACATAGAGGACAGCACAATATCAGACACATAGTCAGACCTCCAGGGTCATTTCTGGCCACATCTCCTGGTGTCAGGTAGTATCATGATGTTTCCAGCCTTCAACACTCTCTGGGGCCCTTTGGTGCCCCTGCACCCCCAGGGTTTCTTATATCCTTTGTGGACCTCCTGCCAGTCCTTAAAAAGCCCACTCTTATGAATGAGCTGACTGGCCCAGTATTCCCTGCAAGTGGCTGCATGCTGCCACCTGTTTCCATCCAGGTACTCCTCACAGCTCCTTCATTTCTGCATGAAGCACATCATTTTTACAAACGTAAGACAGATTAGCGTCAGCGTAGATGGTCGGTGGTGTGGGAGGGCCACCAATGTTTTTATTTTTTTTCTGTTTTTAGTTTCTTCAGATTTCTTTTTCATGACTTAATAATAAGACGCACAGCTGTGTGAGAACAAAGCTTGTGTATGAATGTGCCTGTGCACTGGTATGTCTGACATTACAACGATTTTGGCAGAAGTTGTAAGTACAGTTGGCACAAGTCCAGTACAGATGGTCAATCTGAAGTGACTGAAAGAATATCCGCCAACACTGAACTCCTGTAATATTAAGGGGGGCACAGTGCTTAAAATTCATGAATCTGGGGCTGGGTTTGCCATCTGGTGGAGTCTGCATGTTCTCCCTTTGTCTGTGTGGCTGCTTTCTCCTACACTTCCAGTCAACCCCGCAGCAAACCCGTCATTGTGAATTTCTCCTTGGGATTAATAAAGCATCTATCTATCTATCTATCTATCTATCTATCTATCTATCTATCTATCTATCTATTATATAGTGCCTTTCATATCTATCTATCTATCTATCTATCTATCATATAGTGCCTTTCACATATCTATCTATCTATCTCAGTTATATAGTGCCTTTCATATCTATCTATCTATCTATCTATCTATCTATCTCAGTTATATAGTGCCTTTCATATCTATCTATCTATCTATCTCAGTTATATAGTGCCTTTCATATCTATCTATCTATCTATCTATCTATCTATCTATCTATCTATCTGTCTATCTGAGTCTTAAGGTGACAGGGTTATCTAAATTGGCTCAGGGTGGGCAAAGGTAGGTTTGTACACAAGTGTCCCCTTCACTATACTGGCATCTCCCAGTGTTCTGTTACAGCCTTAGTCGACCTAAACGCCAGCTGGAGTTCACATCTGTTTTTTAAATTTTTTTATGTTAACATTGTTGTTCATCTTTATTCCAAAGTTTATTTTTCTATTTATTGTGTGTTTGTTTTACAGGTGGCCCCGCAAAAGCTGCAGCCACCTGCACATCACAGTCACATCTGTTGGAATGTGTTTTGCAATGTACAGTGGGTATAAAAAAGTGTCCCCCCCTTCGAAATATTTCCATTTTTCTTTTGCTTTACAGCCTTAAATGTACAGTAAACACCATCCATCCATTATCCACCGCAGCTGCCTAAGAAGGGAAGCCCAGACCTCCCTCTCCCCGGCCACCTCTTCCAGCTCCTCCGGGAGGACCCTGAAGTGTTCCAAAGCCAGCCGGGAGATATAATCCCTCCAGCGTGTCCCGGGTCTGCCCTGTCGCCTTCTCCCAGTGTAGCTTGCCCGGAACCAGATGGTGCATCACAAGGCACATCACAAACATTTGTAGCAATAAAATGCATTACATGTTTCATTCAAACAGATGTCATGTCATTCTCTGACCTGCTTTATCCAGATCAGGGTCGGGGTGCTGGAGCCTATCTCAGCTAGCTTAGGGCACAAGGCAGGAATAAACCCTGCACAGGGATTCCAACAGATGACACACACACCACAAACATTTTAGTAATAAAATGTATTGCATTTGCCCTTCCAACAGATGCTTTTACAAATCCCATATCAAATGGCATATAGCAGGAACAAGTACAGCGACTTGCAGTAATGTTTGTCCCCTCAGCTGGGTGACCCCCTCTGCCTTTCACATGGGAATAAGTGCAGATTACATGAAAACAGACAGGTCAGAGCATACGTTTTTATTTAAGGAAGTGCTGGATGGAGTGACGTGTGAGCGGAGGGCTTAACGTGAGCCGTAGCCCCCATTGACTTGAACAGTTTAGGAAGGCTTTGAGCAGGTGGGTCCAAACCAGGCAGGTGTGCCTCTGTGATCAAAACAACAACACAAGAGAAAAATAATCAAAGAAAGCATCTGTCATGGATTAAAGAGAATAATCTTCTTATAAAGGCCTGGAGAAATGAATTCTCGGGTCGAATTAAAGCACACACCATCGACACGGCGATTTAATCTCGGCGTCTCTTCCGGCGGGCCACATTTTTGAACTGCAGCTTTAACCATTTCAGTTCTGCTGAGAACATCTTTAAAGACGCAAGCACAAAAATCCGGTAGGAAACTGTAGGAAGCTGCAATAGGGAAACCCTCTAAAGTGTGCTAGATTTCATTTGGTAGTATAAGGCTCATTACAAAGCAACACGACATAACAAGGGCAATTAGAAAATAATTCTTGATGGCCACACATCTCTCCTTTTTCCTTGAGCCAATTTTTTTAATGTATGGGGTGGAGAATTTCATAATAGCATCGGGTGCAAGGCAGCAATCAACAGTAGGTGTCCCTGTTGGTCTGTCTGTGCAGGAGTCCTGCTGCAGGACACACTTTTCCTGCAAATTTGAGTGATAAGCTTTAAGTCTTGATGAGAAACACACTGGCTATGCCAGAATGGTAAGTGGGATACCACCAGGGGGCGATAGTTTTATTACTGTTGGCAGATTGGCTTACACTTCCTACTGGTTTACAGGGTCCTTATTGTCACATATACTGTAGAGACTACAGTGAAAGTCCTATTGCATGTGCTAAATCTAATACATCACACCATTACTCACAAGCACCATGGCTAGATATAAAAAGTGCTTTAATGGACAGAGAGATGTGAAAGGTACTTTATAATAAGATAGATAGATAGATGTGAAAGGCACTATATAATAGATAGATAGATAGATATGAAAGGCACTATATGATAGATAGATAGATAGATAGATAGGTAGATAGATAGATAGATAGATATGAAGGGCACTATATGATAGATAGATAGATTAGATATGAGAGGAACTATATGATTGATGGTTAGATAGATAGATAGATAGATAGATAGATAGATAGATATGAAAGGCACTATATGATAGATAGATAGATCTGGGGTGAAGTTGTGGCTCTGAGACGAAGGATCTGTGCTGATATCCAGAAGGCTGCTGGTTTGAATCCTCATCACTGCCAAAAGAGATCCTACTCTGCTGGGCCCTTGAGCAAGACCCTTGACCTGTAATTGCTCCAGGGGCGCTGTACAATGGCTGACCCTGTGCTCTGACCCCAAGGGGTATGCAAAAACTAACACATTCCTAATACACGAAATTGTATAAGGCAAAATAAAGAACAAAAAAGAAAATAAAAATCGATTGATAAATAGATATTCTTGCAGAATAAATCCTTATTAGTGCTGGGGACTGAGCTGTCAACATTATCCACTACGGCTGACACTGCACTCCGCCCGTCCCCGATCTGATGATGAGTTGTGGCAGCTAATACTTTATCGCAGATGACTCTGTCTATATGTAACTCTCGGCCGTGACACAGTGTAAACCGCTTATTGATCTTATTACTGTCAATGCACATACAAATAAGAACAAAGAACATGAATAGTTTAAGAAACGAGAGGAGACCATTCAGTCCATTGAGGTCACTTTATTGGTTCGTGACTTGTTTGTCGCAGCATCTCTTACAGACACCTCTGCCACCGTCTTTTGTCTCGGATTCCATGTGTTTAAAGACAGTTTGCCTTAATTCAATGGTGCACGTACTTCTCCCTTTCTTCCACTAGGTGTCCTCATTCTCACGATTCAACTTTACGCACATGAATGACTTTTGCGGCTGAGCTTTCTCGACACCTTTAAGAATTGCGCAGAGCGCGATGAGGTCCCCACGTCGTCTTCTTTTTCAGAGATTGAAGCAGTGTAATTCCTATGGCCTGTCACAGTCGGATATGTCTTTTAGCATCAGCGACACGCAAGATTTATTCCTTTCTTTATTGTGTGTAAGCACAGAAAAAGCCACGTATCCATGATGGATGACAATACTCTTAAAAACGGAG
The DNA here is from genome assembly GCF_016835505.1 of Polypterus senegalus. Classification (NCBI taxonomy): domain Eukaryota; kingdom Metazoa; phylum Chordata; class Cladistia; order Polypteriformes; family Polypteridae; genus Polypterus; species Polypterus senegalus. The sequence continues at coordinate 189,180,859 of NC_053160.1, forward strand.
TCTGAGAACGCAGTATTGAAGTTCCTAATCTCCTACGTGCAGTAGACTTCGTGTTTGTTCTCCCAGTTTTCTGAGTGACGAGTGAAATAAACGCTCGTGACGTTCGGTGCAGCGCTCCGCTGAATTGGTGGTACAGCATGGAGGCTTTGTCGAGCCCGCTTAATCCAATGTGAGTTTGTGATTAGTGGGAAACGAGGGACAATGCAAACTCCACACAGAAAACGACAGCACTAACCACTGTGTCATCGGGCCTCCCCGCACCACACTTCTCAATGCGAAAGAATCTGTGGGGTCTTTAAAGGTTTGTCCCCTTGTTGTGTAGTCCTGTCCTAGAATGGCCCTCACTACCAGGTCTGCATATCTGCGAAAATACAGTATGCGGTTTGTTGATGGGTTTCTTTTAGTAATTTATATTTTGCACATTTTTTCTTACTCTAATCCAGAACCTTTTCTTTCATGTGCTAATCTTTTATTTGATTATTTGATATCTATTATCTGCGGTGGGTTGGCACCCTGCTCGGGATTGGTTCCTGCCTTGTGCCCTGTGTTGGCTGGGATTGGCTCCGGCGGACCCCCGTGACCCTATTCGGATTCAGCGGGTTAGAAAATGGATGGATGGATGGATATCTATTATGTAGCTTCTTTCATATCCGTCTGTCTTATAGATAACAATGAAATGTACTGTGTTTAAGAGGTGGATATGAAAGGAGCTATATAATATATATGAAAGACACTATGAAAAGAGTTTTATGATAGATATCTATGCAAGGCACTATACAAGATAGATATTAAAGGAGCTAGATAATAGAGGTGCAAGGCACTAGATAAGATATATAAAAGGAGCTGCATAATAGATGTGAAAGTCATTATGCAGAATAGATAAAATGAGCTTTAAGACTGATAAGACAGCTAAGAAATGAACTATATAAGATATATTTAATGAGTTATATTATAGATGCACAGGGCACTGCATAAGATACATGTTAAATGTGATATATAATAAATATGAAAGGCATTATATAAGATAAATATTAAATGTGCTCTGAGATGGATAGCTGTGCAAGGCACTCTATAACATGGATAGGTGTAAAAGGAGCTAAATAATAAAGGTGAAATGGACTTTAGCCCTGCGGTGGGCTGGCGCCCTGCCCGGGATTTGTTCCTGCCTTGTGCCCTCTGTTGGCTGGGATTGGCTCCAGAAGACCCCCGTGACCCTGTAGTTATAGGATATAGCGGGTTGGATAATGGATGGATGAAATGGACTTTACAAAATATATAAAAGGAACTGTATAATGAATGTGATAGCTGTGTAAGAGGTGTGAGAGGTAATTTGAAAGATGAATTGAGCTGTAAGATAGATAAGATATATGAAAGGCACTATATGAAATAAAATAGATATGAAAGCTGCTATATGAGATGGATATGAAAGGAACTGTATTATAACTAAAAGGTGACGCGTAATGCATAAGTAGATAGATTGATAGAATGATGTGAAAGTCACTATATAATAGACACAGTGGCTAGAAAACGCTCGTTATGATAGATAGGCGCTTCTCCTATATTTCTAAGATAGTTGGATTGAAAGAAAAACGGACACAGACGTGAAAGGCACGATATAATCGATACAGAAGACAAAAAATGTCCTTTATGATAGATAGATAGATAGATGAGAGGCACTATAAGATATGCATGTAAGGAGCTATATTAGATACATATAACTGTATTCATCCTTGAAGCGATATTTACTAATCTAATGTATGATTTTCCTTTTTATTCAGTGTTAATTAATTTGATCATGATATGTGATTTTATTCCTTTGGTGCAATTCTGAATATTTGTGAAGCGTTTTGCGAGTGAGAACGGCTCTATATACATAACATACATTATTATTATTTATTTTTGTATTCGTTTTGCTCAGAAAAGCTCGATCTTTCTCCTAAGCGACCTGCTCCACCGCACACGTCACAACGGCACAAGTGCGCCCCCTGCCGCTTTAGCGTTCGCATGGCGCATTGGAGGCGGCGCAGCTGTCGCTCCAGAAGGTTGCCGTGCCACTGCAGCCCTGACGGGACCCGCCAGAGGGGTAGGTGGCTTGTCCCCTTTATGAACGGGGCCACGCGTGTTCGTCGTCAACCGCAGCTGCACCATGGTCAGCCCAGTGACCGCACGCGGCGGCTTCAGCTTTCGTCGCTTTGTTTTGTTTCCCTAAACGAACTTTTCCCATCCCTGACGCGCCATCCGAGGACTTTCGTGTTGTCTACAGGGAGGAGGAGGAGGAGGAGGAGGAGGAGGACGTCGTCCTTACAAATTATAAGACGCCGAGACGCATCGGTGCAGCACCATGGAGAAACTGAACGGATTTGAGGTTGAACGGATGGAGGCTTGGCTAGACGACCACGGAGACTTCGCTCATTCTTACTTTGTGAGGAAAGCCACGAGGTAAGTGGCGCGGCTTGTGGGCACTTCGGAGGGCTGTGAGGTGAAGAGGCGCACCTGCACCTGAGCGCTTCAGGTCAGCCTAGGCGGACTGCCCCTTGTAGGCAGACGTAACACTGCGATGTCTCCGAGTCCACAGGTCGAGTGTGCGAGACGCACTTTGGACTTTTGGTGTCCAGTGCCACCGCTCCTCGCGTGCGTCAGGAAGCCGCCGTCGTGTGACAGCTGTGCTGTTCGCTTTCAAATTATATTTCTGTAGTGCCCATGACCTTTGTTTTAGATTCTAGTGACCGCCATGGTCTCTATGTCGAGATGCGTGTAGGGTTCGGTTTAATTGTCCAGTAGCAGTGTCGCTGTTCGTCACCTCAGAAATAGCAGGCGCGCTTTGCTGGACCAAAATCGGGAGCCTCAAACAAGCGGTCGTCCACCTCAAACCTTATTTGTTTCGTGAATGTCAGCGCTCAGCTTTATTACTGTGTGAAGTTTTAGGGAAAGGAAAATGATGGCTTGTTGTAATTTGAAGCTGTTAATGTCACCGCAGGCATTATCGGGCGCGAAGTGGGATTCCAGTGTGGAGGGATGGCAAGAAAACGAAGTCGATTTAAGGCGGGCGAATTCGGAGCTCAAACTCACTCGTGTCGTTGTGTTGTTTTCCAGTCTCATTGTCTTTATTCTGGTATTCCGAAGAGACGACCATGTCAGGTAACCCCAAACTGACAGCCTTCATCCTAGTGGACCCCCGGGTGCAGCGACCTATAATTTGAAATTACTATTAGATGGACTTCTTTATCTAAGACCGCTTACAATATTTCAGATACACTTGTTTCCATTTCTATTGTTTTCTCAATTAGAGTACAAGCAGGTGAAAGTGACTTGCTCGGGGTCACACAGTGGCTAGTGGGGTTTGAACCCGCAACCTCGGGGTTTTTCAAGGCTGTAGATGAAGTCGTGCGACATACAGGAGACTGTTAAGAAAGAAAAAAGGCGCCACTTAATGATGTGGCATTTGACATCCAGCGCCCGAACAGGACATTAATATTTGATTGAACATGGCAGAGCCGGCTAGGCCACCTGTTAGCACTTCGATTGATTTGCGCGAGAGGCCGAGAGAGCCATCGGGCGACGAGCCGTTCGGCGGCCTGCTGCGATGGACTCCGGCTGTGTCCGTGCCTATCAGCCCAATTAACCATCTGTCGGAATAACAGCGACCGCTGCTTTAAGCGTCGACAGCAGCCATTAGTGTGGGATTAACCGCATGCAGTCACACTGAAAAAAGTCTAACATTGATGTTGTTCATTCAATGTAAATTTACTCTTTCAAGCAACTTAAGATTAGTCATTTAGTGTTGCAGCTTGAAATATTTGGTTTCAGATCTCAATCAAAGTAAAAAAAATTGTTTGTACCAAATTAAGTTATGGTGGAGGGAATAAACATAAAAATCCTATTTCATTTAACTTAATATTTTAGGTTGTTCATGTGCTGTGTTTGAGGGGCCGTTTGTATATTCTTTTGGTCGAACTTTCCAGTTTGATGGCTTTCCAACTGCCCAAAAAGAAGAACAACTTAAAAATAGATTTACTTCAGTAAAAAAACAAGTGAATTGCACCCAATCACTCTAAATGATTTGCCTCAACTTAAAAATTGTGGGATCAATAAGCTAAAAAGAATTATATTGGTTCAGATTGAAAATATTAAGTGTGAATCATCACATTTTTTTTTTCAGTGCAGTGCGTGTGTGTGTGTGTGTGCGCAGCAGCATCCAACATACGTACTGTCCACACACACGAGCCAACATCTGTGTCTAAACTGCTGGGACCATAGAGGTGGCCGGGGTTTTATATCCATACGGTTATATAACCACCATCTAGCTAGCTGATATATAATATGGTGCCTTTCACATTTGTACATTATGCTTGTTGTTTACTGCCCTTCACATTGATCGACCCATAATATAGAGCCCTTCAAGTCTATCTGTCTGCCTATCCCATAACTTAATAAAGCGCCTTTCACGTCTGTCTGTTATATAGTGCTATGTATCATTAGGGGCCATTCAAGTCTATCTACTGAATCTATGAATAGTGCCTTTGCGATCTTTCTATCAATATATCTGTTATATATTACCTTACCTATCAATTTACTGTATTTAATTTATAGAGCCTTTCATATTTTTTATACTTTTAATTTGTACCTATATTACAGTACTCAGTATGGGTCTTTGTACAGGTATATAGTGCTTTAATATCTATTTTACATAAATAGGAAAGGTACTATTTATCTGTTTAATTTCTTTTTATTTCTGTAAATGTGACAATAATTACCCTATAAACCTATAGTAGCTATCTACTGTAGCTACTATATTATACAGTGCCTTTCACATCTATCTATTGATCTATAGTGCCTTTCACTTTTATCCATCTATCTATCTATCTATCTGTCTATCTTTCTATCTATCTATCTATTATATAGCGCCTTTCACATCTATCTATCTGTTTATCTATCTTATATAGTGCCTTTCATTTCTATCTATCTATCTATCTATCTATCTATCTATCTATCTATCTATCTATCTATCTATCTATCTATCTATCTATCTATCTATTATATGATGCTTCTTACACATAACTACTGTATTGTGCCTTTCATATCTCTGTATCTATTTGCCGACTAAACATCCCTCCATCTTTTCATTTTCTTAAACCCGCTATCCATCTATCAATTATATAGTATTTTCAGATTCATCTATCATGTATATAGTGCCTTTCACCTATCTATCTATCTATCTATCTATCTATCTATCTATCTATCTATCTATCTATCTATCTATTATATAGTGCCTTTCACATCCATCTATCTATCTATCTATCTATCTATCTATCTATCTATCTATCTATTATATAGTGCCTTTCACATTCATCCGGCTACAGTGTCTGATTTTGTGCCTTTTCTTTGTACTGATTTATTAAGTGCCCTTCAGATCTTTCTGTCCATCTCTATATCTCTCATATAATGGTTTTTCTATCTGTCTACTGTATGTATTTTAAAGTGCTTTTCGCTATCTCCCTGTCTGCCTGTCTGTCTATATTATATAGTGCCTTTCACATCAAACTGTTTTTCTTTTACGTCGTGCCTTTCATTCCTCCTGTGTTGTGCTCTCCTTGCAGTTCTCGTCACACATCTTTCCTGTGCTCTTTCTTTGGCAGTCTCACACTGATGGGCCCCCAAGCCCGCAGTATCCCAGATATTTAATTTGAGGTTTGGCGTGCCACTCTCGGTACCCCAGGTCACTTTCCTGCCCAGGTGGCTGTCACTGGAAGTTGCCACAGTTGGTGTGCCATGGGCTGTGACGGGCTGTTTTTTCTCGTTGTCGTGTTCTCTTTTTGTCTGACACTCACATGGCTGTCACAAGCCCAGACTGACCATTTACATGTCGCGATGTCCCACACACTGTTTGCTGTTGTCCTGTCTGGACGTGTGGTCAAAGGCACCTTTCCTTGAGTTGCCTGCTCTTGGAGTGAAGCATTTCAGTGCTCACGTGACATGCGCCGTTAAACAAATGAGAGCTGTGAGTCTGGACTGTCTGGATGGTGTCTTATATGTTGTCGTGACCAAAGGGGCCCATTAACCTCCGAAGAAACTTCCTATAAAAATGAAATATTTATTCAGTTTCTGATTACCGGAGGAAATTGAATGTCACAGCCTGGCATTTTCGCTCAATGACTCACTTTTGCCTCTTTTTCTAAGCTCCCTTTTAAAGTGTTTGACGCTCTGTTCTATCCACGTGTTTTTATGAAGTTTATAAATTACAACTTCAAAAAAAGTGAAGTGAAACTCCTACTAAGTTATAAAAGACAGCATCTGAGGCCCAGAGGCACGTGTACTGTGCACTGCAGAAATGCTCAACTTCCACAGGTTCAAATCCCAGCCTGGCCACACCCTGGGTACACGTTGCAAGTTCTCTCCATGTCTCTGAGGGGTTTCCTCCATCCTCTCCAGCTTCCTTACACATCCCATAAACAAGCAGTCTCAGTTAACTGGGCATACTAAAATCACCGGCGTCCAGCTCAGGGCTTCACCAGTCCTGCACCCACCAAGTGATGGCCTAATGGCCCTCAACCAGCTTGAAAATGGACATATGAGAGTCCATGAGGAGCTTCAGACCGTTCAGACCAGAGTGGAGTCAACCTACTTGGGTGGAGCAACTCAGGTGACACGGTGAAGAAGAAAGTGAGAAAAAGCAAAAATAAAAAACAAAACGAACAAGAAGAGGAGGAGAGCAGCCGGTGGTGTCATACAAGAGCAGAGAAACGCATGTTTCTGGAAAGTTCTTAGAGCCAAAAGTTATTAGAGTGCCAGGACCTTCGTGACAGAGTGAGGCAAAGCAGACTTTACTGAGCCGCCGTGAGCCGAAGAAAAAGAAACAAAGGAGCAGCCGAAGGAGCAGGATGGGAGACGAGCTGCTTGGCCTTTAGGTGTGCGCTCTGTGGATACTGACGTCGCTTTCTGGCTATTGACCGATTAATTGCAAAGCTCCTTTAGTATCTGCTTACTGTATATAGTGCCTTTCAAATCAAACTGTTTCATTTCTGTCCATTATTTAGCTATTTTAATATCTATTATATAGTGCCTTTCTATCTGTCTATATCTATCTATCTATCTATCTATCTATCTATCTATCTATCTATCTATCTATCTATCTATCATATAGTGCCTTTCTATCTATCTATCTATCTATCTATCTATCTATCTATCTATTATATAGTGCCTTTCAAATCAAACTGTTTCATTTCTGTCCATTATTTAGCTATTTTAATATCTATTATATAGTGCCTTTCTATCTATCTATCTATCTATCTATCTATCTATCTATCTATCTATCTATCATATAGTGCCTTTCATATCTATCTATCTATCTATTATATAGTGCCTTTCTATCTATCTATCTATCTATCTATCTATCTATCTATCTATCTATCTATCTATCTATCATATAGTGCCTTTCTATCTATCTATCTATCTATCTATCTATCTATCTATCTATCTATCTATCTATCATATAGTGCCTTTCAGATCTGTTTCCAACAGGTAGTGCCTTTTACATCTATCTGTCTCCTTGTCCTGTCTATTAGGTACAACCCTTTAACATCTTTCTATCTGTTATATAGTGCCTTTCATTTATGTGTGTCAGTTTGCCCATTATATAATACCAGTAACGCACTGCTATAACGATAACATGCAGTGAATACACTTGACTTGACCATTCCTAGTTTTCAGACGCTCTCTTTCTCTGTACGTTCATCATTCCTTCTCTCAGAGGTTGATGAGCTTGCTGCTTCCTGATCAGCTCTTCTTTTTTCCACTCTAGCAGCCCGCTTCGTCTCTTCTTTCATCAGCATCTTTTCACGTTAAGACTGATTAAGTCAAATCTTGCGTTGGAATTACTTAGTACATTTTCCTTAATTTTTCACTTAAGCTGGCACTTAAGTGTTCAATCTGCCTCAAGAATGATTTAAGATATGAAGTGGTATGGTAAGTGATGGCGAAGGTGGTAGGGATGAGAATGACGCCTGTACACATGTGCCACACGGCAGCTGAGAGTTGATTCTACAATAAAATAAAATAAAAATATCTATCTATCATATAGTGCCTTCTATCTATCTATCTATCTATCTATCTATCTATCATATAGTGCCTTTCACATCTATCTATCTATCTATCTATCTATCTATCTATCTATCTATCTATCTATCTATCTATCTATCTATCTATCTATCTATCTATCTATCTATCTATCTATCTATCTATCATATAGTGCCTTTCATATCTATCTATCTGCTCATGTAAGATTTATCTGTAATTTAGACCCAATAGTGAAAAGCGGCCTCTTCCTGTTTTGTATATAGCGCCTTTCCAAGTGAGTGGCACCCAAGCCACTTTACAAGTCCCGTGTATCTGTTTTTTCATTTTCCCAGTAGCGGATGCTGGTTGCTCATAGTTGTCTGTAGTCAGAGATGAACTGACGTTGTCTGGCCTAGCGAGGCGTTCAGGTGGGCTCTGTTAGCCAGGAATGTTTCAATTCATTTCAGGACCCCTGTAGCTGACTGGCTGTGTGCAAGTCCACCTGTGACTCTCATTTAAAGTGCCTTGTTACCTTAACCTGCCCCAACCTGCACAGACAAGGATCAGGTGGGGGGGTTTGAACCTGGGATTCTGGATGTGTGACACTGTAATATGATAACCGTTTGAGAAAGGGGATGGATGTGGTCAGTAATACTGCTTATGTACGCTGTGGCATACTTATTAGAAGGCTCAGTTGAGTGCCAGGAAAGGTGGCACAGTGGTAGCACTACTACCTTACAAGAAGGAGCCCAGGGTACCCCTCCCCGCATGGTCTTTGTATGTTCTTCCTGTGTCTGCGTAGTTTCCTCTCACAGTCCAGACATGCAAGTTTTGTGGTTTTGGCGATGCTAAATTGGCACCAGTGTGTGTGTATTCACCTTGTGATGGACTGGTGCCCTGTGCAGGTGCTGTCTGGGATTGGCTCCAGCTGCCCAATAGCCCTGCTCAGGATAAGCAAGTTTGGAACACTGGCACACCTTCATGTGACCAGTAGTGGCCCGCCAGTGCAGTATGGATCTGTGGGTGGCCACTGAGGTTGGTCAGGTGCTGCTCTTCTACTTTTCAGTCATCCAGTTTTTGTCATCACAGACAGGAGCGAACCTCAGTGTGGTCATCGGCTGCTGTGGGGTCTGGCGTGTGGTGGGTTCACAGATGCCCTTCTGTTAGCCTGACCGAGTCTGGCCATTCATGTCTGTCATTAACAGACCTGCACTTCACTGGATGGTTCTCGTCTGTGGCACCATTCTGTACACCGTAGTGCATGAAAACCCCAGGAGGGCAGCCGAGTGTGTGTGTGTGTGTGTGTGTGTGTGTGTGTCCTTTAATAGCTTGTGCTCCAGTGTCACCTCGAGGTCTGTGCCATTATTAAGATCTGTTAGGAACACAACTCGCCTTCCCCGTCATTAAAAGCACACTGGATGTTGACAAACAGGTGCGTGTGGCAGGCCATCGACAGAGAGTGTCAGCTCAGCGCAGAGGGTCTTTTATCAAAGAGAAAAGTGTTGAAAAAGGGAAGACGGAAAGAGGACGGATTACGACAAGCAGCAGCTAGCCAGGTGATATCGGCGCGGTGGTCATTATTTAGGGCAGAACTCGTTAATTAGAGTCTCCATCATTATAGTCCATCAAATACGGATCCAGATTACGACCAACTAATGTCACATATAATGATACAAATAAAGCGATTGATAGGAAAGGCACTGCATGGAACATTCCAGACGCCATAACAGGTAGAATGGCACCCCAACTGGACTGAGGGGTGATTCGTAATGGATGGGCACGATGGAGGGTTCTCGATTGTTATCCCAGACAGGGTGCACGTATAATGGATGGCCTGGTGGGGGGTGGGGACTGTCTGTCAAAAAGCAGTTCCTTCTCCAGTATGATAGATAGCACCATCCCAGTATGGACACCTGTAGGGTCACATGGCACTCATAGTCCAGGATGACAGCCCTGTCAGGGTCCTTGGTTTGGGTGGCGCAAGTGGGCGCTGCTGGGAGAAGACCTCCCTGTTTTGTGGTGTTTCTGTGTGACCCTGAATGCAGTCCAGTGACGTTGGCACCAGAAGTGCTGCCGGGTCCAACATAAAGGAAGAGGCAGTCAGAATCGGGAGGAGGAGGAGGACAAACAGCACGTGGGAGGAGAGGACTCTGTTTGTGTTGTGATGGCTGCAATGAGGAACCTGTTAATAAACATCTGGTATTGTGTTGGGGACATTGTGTCTGGGAGTTTGGGGCTCAGTGTTGCCCCCTACTGGCCGCAGTAGATAGGACAGGTACTATATAATAGATAGATAGGCAGATAGATGTGAAAGGCACTATATAATAGATAGATAGATAGATAGATAGATGTGAAAGGCACTATATGATAGATAGATAGACATGAAAGGCACTATATAATAGATAGATAGATAGATGTGAAAGGCACTATATGATAGATAGATAGACATGAAAGGCACTATATAACTGAGATAGATAGATAGATGTGAAAGGCACTATATAATAGATAGATAGATAGATGTGAAAGGCACTACATTAATAATATATATGAAGGGATCTATAGATAGATAGATACCATTCTGTGAAAATATAAATGCACCTCATGGAAACTGTTGACTTTTTCAACATATTTGAACTGGCAAACCCACAGGTAAAGGTGGTCTACTTGAACAAATGACACGTCAAATCGACATGGTGTATTTATTCTCATAATCTAAATAAACAAAAATGCAGACTTGTCATATGGAAAAAGTGAGTGCGCCCCTCCATTGATCACAACTTCAGATTCATCCAATTAGTCTCAGGTGTTCCAGGTGAGGTTTCCATGATTAGAGCCTTGTCAGGGAGTCTGTAGGCAGACCTGACTGTCGTATTTAAACCTTAAAAATATCGAGGGTCCGGTGTTTGGTTGCTGTTGATGTGTGTTGAATTGTGTCTCTCTCGCTCTCTCTCTCGCTCTCTCTCTCGCTCTGAGTCCCCGCCCCTTCTGTCAACGGCTCTTTTTCTGATTCTCTACCCCTTGTGACCCCTCCCTCTTTCTTTCTCTGTCTGAGGCTCCACCCCTCTGACCCCCATTTCCATGTGGCCCCATTAGAATTTGTAGTGAAGTGGAGACACAAACACGGCCAAATGGTCTTGAAGCCTCCAGAATGACCATAAAGCAGGCCAGCTCATCAGCAGCTGACGTCAGAGCAGTTCATTCCTGACAACTAACAGGCGACTTCCAGCCTAGCAGGCCCAGGAATGAGAAGCTGGCTTAGAAAATTCCCAAAGACTACATGAGCCTCAAAGTATACAAAAATGCCTTATAAGGGAGAGGAAATTGTGAAAACTCTGGCTTGTAATGAAAATCCCAAAGTGCAATCTTTGTTTATTTACACAAAACAGAAGCAATGACAAAAATACTTTGAATAGCAGGAAGGATTGGGCCTTAAGAGCCCTAATTTGAAAACCACAAGCAGATTCCAAACACAGAAGCAGAAAATATCAAAGAAAACAAAACGCCTTTGTCATCTCCCAATGATCCACAAAAGTGTTTTGTTAAAAAACGGGAACTAACTGTTAGATTTCCTAATCAGTAGAGTGTTGTACCGTGTTAGCCATAGATTGATACAGGAGAAAGTAGGGTGAAGTGACACCTTTTATTGTCTAACGCAATAGATTACAAATGCAAGCTTTCGAGGGAGCTAATGACAACACAAAGTGCAGGACCCTGGGCTCGCCGCTCGCTGCGTCTCCTCACCCAGCTTGAGATGGCTCTGGTAAAGATAAAAGACGGCCATAATCATTAAGGATCTGAAAGTTTAAATGCCGGCGATTAAAGGCTTTAGACTCATTAGTAGTAAATGAATCGACACGCCGAGATGGAGATGAGCCGCATGAATTATTGATCATCCCTGGAGGGTACCAGCAGAATGCTGAAGCAGCTTCGTTTATTGCGTCCTCATATTCTGTAACTGCACACTCCCTTTCGTGAGATGATGGCTGTGCTTTTAATTATTTTGTTTTTATGTGCGTAATTGCCAGATCATTTGTGACGGGTCTGCATTCACCAAGGGACTCATTCATGCTGTGTATAAAAGTGTTAAATCATTCATTTATTATATGTAAAAATTACACTTTTACTCTTTAGGAAATGACACAATCAAGGGAAGAATACAGTGGAAAGGCAGCCCACCCTGAGTCGAGTCGTACTTAGCGCAGGCTCCAGTCCACCAGTAGTGGATAAAGGGATTTTCTGGAAATTTCCCAGCATTTGAACCCGCTTCTGTGTGGAGGCCGCCTGAGCTTCCAGTGCCAGATGGACTGGTGACGCCACGCTACTCCGGGGTCATGGAGTGTGGCGAGGTCAGCTCAGAGAGGAATGAGAGAAGGTGGGCAAGTAAATCCAAATAACAGGGTGGGATTTCATTGTGAGATATGTTAGAAATGAATGAAAGGGTTATATGATAGAATGAGTGAGACAGTCAGGTGTGAAAGACAATATAAAATAGATAAATACAATGAAGACAATATATAAATGACAGACGGGAACGGCGATAGATAGATAGACAGATGGATAAGAGAGACACTATATAATAAAGATAGATAGATAGATAGATATGAAAGGCACTATATAATAGATAGATAGATAGATAGATAGACAGATGGATAGAGATGAAAGGCGCTATATAATAGATAGATAGATAGATAGACGTGAAAGGAACTATATTATAGATAGATAGATAGATCGGGAGAAATTTGGCTTTTCACAGAAGTTCAATAATTCTTCTTATTCTTTTGGTTGCTCCCGTTAGAGGTTGCCACAGCGCATCATCTTCTTCCATATCGTCCTGTCTTCTCCATTTTGCTCTACCACAACTGTCACCTGCATGTCCTCTCTCACCACATCCATAAACCTTCTCTTAGGCCTTCCTCTTCTCCTCTTCCCAGGCAGCTCCATCCTTAGCATCCTTCTCCCAATATACCCAGCATCTCTCCTCTGCACATGTCCTCACCAACGCCATCTCGCCTCTCTGACTTTGTCTCCCAACCGTCCAACCTGAGCTGACCCTCTAATGTCCTCATTTCTAATCCTGTCCATCCTCGTCACACCCAATGCCAATCTTATCATCTTTTACTCTGCCACCTCCAGCTCTGTCTCCTGTGCCACCATCTCCATCCCATATAACATAGCTGGTCTCACTACCGTCCTGTAGACCTTCCCTTTCACTCTTGCTGGTACTCGTCTGTCACCAATCACTCCTGACACTCTTCTCCACCCTGCCTGCACTCTCTTCTTCACTTCTCTTCCACACTCCCCGTTACTCTGTACTGTTGATCCCAATTATTTAAACTCCTCCACCTTCGCCAACTCTCCTCCCCTCATCATCATCACTCCACTGACTTCCCTCTCATTCACACACATGTATTCTGTCCTGGTGGTCCTACTGACCTTCATTCCTCTCCTTTCTTATCTCCACCTCTCCAGGGTCTCCTCAAACTGTTCCCTACTCTCCCTACAGATCATAATGTCATCAGCAAACATCACATAGTCATATAATTTGATTTCATTGCATAACAGATAAGCAGGTGCCAAAGATATTACGTAATAGGCAAACCGATACAGTAAATGAAAGGCTCTATATAACAGGTAGATGGGCGTGAAGACCCTCCTGACACGGGGGTGTTTTTTAACGTCGTCTTTCTGCTCACGTCTGACGCCCGTCTCCTTTGCTATCCTCGTCTTTTCTTTTTATTTTCCTCCGTCTTTGATTAATGACGGCGGCTCGCTGGTTTTCCGGCTCTGCCATCTGAAGTGCAGGTGGCGTCTCTGGCACAAAGAACGCCGATGTATGCTGGAGTGCACTTCACGGCGCGCTTCGCGTGTTTTAATTTCCGAAAGCACCCGAGGTTGTTTTTAATGCACATCCTCTCAGAATTCTTGACGACAAAACATTTCTTGCAAAATTCTATTGATCTTTTCAGCGTATATAAAAAGTGAAGTCTGCAAACATGAGGAGCGTGTCATTAAAACGGGATCAAAAGCCGAAGTCACGGGCTCTCAGCTGGTGTGCTTGTGTGTGTCTCCTCTTTTTAGCTCCTACAGATTTGCTGGGATTTCATCACATTTTCTTTTTTTCAGCGTTTTTAAGGTTTTTAGCGTCACGGTTTGGACACAATACAATACAATTTATTTTTTGTGTAGCCCAAAATCACACAAGGAGTGCCGCAATGGGCTTTTACAGACCCTGCCTCTTGACAGCCCCCCAGCCTTGACTCTCTAAGAAGACAACGGAAAAACTTTGTTGGGAAAAATGGAAGAAACCTCCGGAAAGGCAGTTCAGAGAGAGACCCCTTTCTAGGTAGGTTGGGCGTGCAGTGGGTGTAAAAAGAAAAAGGGGGTCAATACAACACAATTACAACACAATACACAGAACAGAACAAATCCTCAATACAGTATAAAAATAAAAATTTTAGAAGTACGGAGTAGAATTTAACAGTAGATGATATCCCATAATATGAGTCCTGGAGACCTCATCCATCAAGCTGCCTCCCCCATTTGGCCATTCCACAGCTGAAATAGCGCTAATCCAATGAAAGGACCCCTCTACCCCACGATTCCTGCGATCCTCCATCAGGGATGACTTTACCATAGGCAGGCAGAACAAACTTGGCAGGTGGGCCGTGGGCACCGAGTGCCACATTTGAGTACCAAGAAGAGAAACAGAATAGGTGAGGGTTAGTCACAAATTATAACTATCATGTTACTTCTGTTTTAATGACTGACAACAGAGATGGAGTCTGTAGAGTTAATCAGCAGCTCTAGTCAGGGTGTGCTAAACTGAAGTGGTGAGTCTTCAGCCTGAGAGTGAAGGGGGCATCTCTTATTGTAGCAGGCAGACCACTCCACAGTTTAGGGGGTCCTGTAACTAAAAGCTCGACCTCCCTCTGTTATTTTATTAATCCTTGGAATCACAAGCAGACCGACATCTTGAGATCTTAATGTGCGCTCAGGTTTGTAAGTCATGATAAGTTCAGACCAGTAAGCCAGACCTCAGCCATTTAATACTTTATATGTTAAAAGGAGGATTTTGAAATCTGCCCTAAACTTAACTGGGCGCCAGTGTAAGGATTTGAGAACTGGAGTTATGTGTTCGTACTTTCTAGTTCTTGTAATAATTCTTGCAGCAGCATTTTGGATTAACTGTCAGCTGAATTAAGAACAGTTTGAACATCCAGTGAACACCGCATTGCAGTAGTCAATCCTACTAGAAAATATCCATGAATTAAATTTTTGAAATCAATCCTGTTAACAACATTTTTAAGATGTAAGAAACCTGATTTGTACAACTTTGTGATGTGCGCTTTAAGTGACCTGCTAGAGTCAAAGAGAACTCTGAGATTGCGGGTGACTCAGTAACATTAATGGAGACTCCAACTGAGTTAAACGATGACAGAATATCGTTGTGATCAGCGTCACTCCCTCCAACAATTAACATCTCTGTGTTTAAAGACAAGTCGTTCTCATCCATCCACTCCTTTAATTCACTAACACAACTAATTAAAGATAACATCGGAGAAACTTCATTTGATCTAAAAGAAAAGTAGAACTGGGTGTCATCTGCATACGAGTGAAAATGAACATCTAATGAGAGATCCCAGTGGAGGCCTGTAAAGTGAGAACAGTGACGGTCCGAGTACTGAGCCCTGCGGGACACCATATTGGACTTCTGTGTAATGATGGAGTCCTGTCAGCACATTTCTGTACGTATTGGAATCGATTTGATAAATAAGAACTAAAGCAAGCGAGCACGGGGCCTGTGAGCCCAACGTCATTTTCTAGCCTGTGCAGTAAAATCGAATGGTCAGTGGTGTCAAACGCTGCGCTTAAGTCTAACAACATCATTACAGTGGAGTTTCCTTCATCAGAGGATATCAGAATTCCGCGTTAGTGCCGTTTCTGTGCTATGACCAGTGCAGAAACCGGACTGGAATTTCTCAAATAAATTGTAATGCGTAAGGTGTGACTGAAGCTGACTGGCGACTACTTTTTCTAGTATTTTAGAGAGAAACTGTCAATTTGAAATAGGCCTGTAATTGTTTAGTATGTGTGGGTCTAGGTCTGACTTTTTAAGTAATGGTTTAATGAGCAAATGACACCATTTTGTCATTTGTCCCCTCCCTAATCTCCTCAGCCCTTTGGACAAAATGCAATGTGAGAGAAAGGAGACCTGAGGGGACACAGCATACATACAGCTTGTAAATCTGGACCTTCTTTATTCAAGTTATCCAACACTTCTGTCAGCCGTGTGAAAAAGTTATTGCCCCCATACTTGACACTCCTTTAACACTTAGTATAATCTCATCTCCGTCTTTCTCATTGCCCAATCGACTTGGCAGAACTGTGTTCAGTCGGACGCCTCAGTAGGTTTGTGAGCGGCCACTGCTCACTTCGGGTCCTCTTTCTGGTTGAGGACTTTGGTAGACCACTCCAAAACTTCTGAGCCGTTCACTTGTAGACGTCCTTTTGTGTTTTGTCTCCTTGTCCTGCCGCTTAATCCAAAGACGCTTCAGTGTCAGGTCATGGAGTGGTGAGGGGGCATCCTCCTTAACTCTTTCAGGGTGGATGTCGTCATTTGTCGAAATTCAGGGGTAGAGGATGGTAAACAGCCGTAAATGGCGACAAAACTCGCTGATCCGTTTTAGATTGACTCTTGTTCCTAGAAGGAAGGTTCGTTTTGTTCATTGCCTTTGCGTGAATGAGTAGCGAAGAGCAAACATCCTCTAAAATGGCATTGACATATGGCGAGAGACCAAAGCAAATGTGCAAAGCAAAATGCTCCGCGGGTGACATTTTGTGTGTTACCGTTGAATTGTACTCTGATTTGTTGGACTCGAAAGTGAATTTGAGGTGCCAGCATTAGCTGAACGCAGTGCTAAACATGTTCACGTAGCTGATGTGCCCGTTAAGGGCAACATTTGCTTAGGAGGATACTGGGGCTTACGATGACAGGAGGTACAAATTAGACTGCATTGCACTGCCACTGCCGCCATCACACAAGGATAGCCAGGCAGCCGGCCCGCCACGGCATTCCCTCTGGCCATTGAGCTGCTGCCAGAGACGACAAACAGGCGCCGACAGCAGCCACAGCACACAGCAGCAGACATTTTAAGTTGATTAGCATGTGAAACCATTGCTTTGTTAGCTTTTTATTTTGGAAAAATATTCATCCCTCAAAGAGTTAATCCTTCAGTCTTCCAAAGGACCCCCACACCCTGTCACAGCGGCACCTCTATGTTTGATGGTTGGTCTGATTATTCCTTCTGTTGACCACCAGACATAAGAGCCCTATTGTCATCCATAGATTTCTACTTTGGACTCGTCTTCCATTATCCCGAAAGGCTTGAGGAGCATCCCAGCATTTCTACGCACAGATGCTCCTCTTGGATAGCAGAGGTTACCACCTTACTTTTCTCCCATTCCTTTCCTCCATCTCTGTCTTAGTTATGGACTCCTGAACGCTGACCTAAGCTGAGCGTAGCTGCGTTTATCCAAAATGACCAAAGTTCTACAGCTTTAGCACACTTCATGGGATTCTGGCCAAAGCCTGACACGTTGAAATGATTCCACAGACACAAGCATCTTCGTTTTTAAAAGCTTTAGTAAAAATTCAGAGGAAAACGATTCACATAAAAATAGGGAAAAAGTTGGTATTGCAAAGTAAAGAGAAGTTCTGTTTACGGCTTATATACAGTATTTTGTTTCATTCTTTAAGTTTTCCCATACAGTTGAAAAACTGCAAATGGGCCTTTCAGTCCCTGCTAGCAATGAGCCAATGAGCCAATATCAAACACACACTCACTTAATTAACACTGTGGACATTAGGGGGCACTGCTGCCCCTTTCAACCCAAGAGACAGACACCCAGGACACAGGGTACAAGCAATGAGAAGTATTTGAATGTCCAAAAGCACCACAGCCACAATAGACGAGCAATTCAATAATAATAATAATCAATCAATCAATCAACATTTATTTATATAGCACATATTCATACAAACAGTAGCTCAAAGTGCTTTACAAAATGAAGAATAGAAAAATAGAAGACACAATAAAAAATAAACATAAGTCAACATTAATTAACATAGAATAAGAGTGAGGTCCGATGGCCAGGGTGGACAGAAAAAAAAAAACTCCAAAAGCTGGAGAAAAAAAATAAAATCTGTGGGGGTTCAGACCACGAGACCACCCAGTCCCCTCTGGGCAATCTACCTAACAAAAATGAAACAGTCCTCTTTGTATTTAGGGTTTTCATGGAAGGACCTGATGATGATGGTCACGTAGACTTCTGGCTTTCAGTCCATCAATGTTGGAGCATCAGGATGCCTTGAGTAGGTGGAGGTGGCGCAGGCCATCAGAAAAAGAAACAGAAAAGAGAGTTGTGGTCAGTACAGATTTTAGAGCCACCATGAATAGTTATTATGATGAATTGAACATACAGAGTATCAGGATTAAGTTAAAGTGAAGTTATAAAAAGGCCATGTTAAAGTAATGTGTTCTCAGCCGTGTTTTAAACTGCTCTACCGTATCAGCCTGGTGAATTCCTATTGGCAGGCTATTCCAGATTTTGGGTGCATAACAGCAGAAGGCCGCCTGCCTCACCACTTCTTTTAAGTTTAGCTTTTGGAATTCTAAGGAGGAAGATCTGAGGTTACGATTTGGAATATAACGTGTCAGGCATTCCGATATATAAGATGGAGCGAGATTATTTCAGGCTTTATAAACCATAAGCAGTATTTTAAAGTCAATCCTGAATGACACCGGTAACCAGTGTAGTGACATCAAAACTGGAGAAATGTGTTCGGATTTTCTTTTCCTAGTTAGGATTCTAGCAGCTGCATTCTGCACTCGTTGTAACTGATTGATGTCTTTTTTGGGTGGTCCTGAGAGGAGTGCGTTACAGTAATCTAGTCGACTGAAAACAAACGCGTGAACTAATTTCTCAGCATCTTTCAATGATATAAGAGGTCTGACTTTACTTATGTTTCTTAAGTGAAAAATGCTGTCCTAGTGGTCTGATGAATATGCGATGTAAAATTCAGATTACAGTCAACGGTTACCCCTAAGTTTTTTACTTCCGTCTTAATTTTTAATCCTAGTGCATCAAGTTTTGAATCCATTATTGCCAATTACTAAGATTTCAGTTTTCTCTTTATTTAGTTTGAGAAAATTACTATTCATCCATTCAGAAACACCAGTCAGACATTGTGTTAGTGAATCGAGAGAGTCGGGGTCATCAGGTGCTATTGATAAGTACAGCTGTCTGTCATCAGCATAGCTGTGGTAGCTCACGTTGTAACCTGAGATAATCTGACCTGACGGAAGCATGTAGATTGAGAATAACAGCGGACCAGGATAGAGCCTTGTGGACCACCATATCGGATATCATGTGTAATCAACATGAATGACTACAATTCTCTCCTCCACACCTCCCAGCAAGCTCTGTTCTACTCCTCCTGACTCCGTCTTCCTTGCTGGGTCTTCAGCAGCATAGACATAGAATTACTAGACGCCGCATGACCAGCAGCATCGTACATCAACGTCGCCGCCATATTGCGAGTGGCACTGCTGTGGAGTGAAGTAATGAATAAAGATCCATCCATCCATTATCCAACCCGTTATATCCTAACTACAGGTCTGCTGAAGCCAATCCCAGCCAACACAGGGCGCAAGGCAGGAAACAAACCCCAGGCAGGGCACCAGCCCACCGCAGATATTATATTATATTATATTATCCATCCATCCATCCATTTTCTAACCCGCTGAATCCGAATACAGGGTCACGGGGGTCTTCTGGAGCCAATCCCAGCCAACACAGGGCGCAAGACAGGAAACAAACCCTGGGCAGGGCGCCAGCCCACCGCAGGACGCACACACACACAATTTAGGATTGCCAGTGCACCTCACCTGCATGACTTTGGACTGTAGGAGGAAACCCACGCAGACACAGGGAGAACATGCAAGCCTCCATGCAGGGAGGACCCGGGAAGCGAACCCCGGGCAAGGTGCCAGCCCGCAGATGAATAAAAATGCCTCATGCATGTGCTGCTTGGGATTGTGCAGACCGCTGTACGCTCCAAACCAGATCCCGGGGGATTGCATCTCATAGGTAAGCCTGAACAATTGTTTTGGTTATATTTGGCCATTAGAAAATCCCGCTTTATAATCTTAACTTTAGCTACGCCAGGCTAAGCTAGCAATGTGCTCAAATGAGCCTCCAAACAGCATTTTGGCTAAACGTATTTAGTCACTAACTATGTAGATTGTTATTAGCTGTTAACATTTCTCAGACTTTGAAGGTTTCCCAAAGAAATCCACCTCAGGAAGCAATGGGAGGTCAGGTAGCCCTTAGACAGGATTTTGAGAAAGCCGCCCTGTGACGTGTGCCATGCTAGTTTGGTAACATACGCTGTACTGGCATCATATGATCAAAGCTACCACTCCCTCACATTAAAAAACAAAGGAGGTTTGATGATTCCTTTCTGAGGGTCCAGTCAAGGTGGTCAAAGTAGCTGAGCGTGTTATCTAACAGTCGACATTCGGGCAAGCTGTCAGCGTATCGTTGATCAATCAGTTTGTTCGGGCTGAGACTGGTTCAGATGAAGGAGCACATCAAGGAAACACAGTTTGAAATTGACAGCCATCATTTTATTTTCATGTCTTTAGATGTGTCTGTCTTCCACAAACTAAGGCTGCACCACATTGCCAGACTGAATATTCTCAAATGACAGGATCTGAGTGAGCGAGAGGAGTGCCAGTCTGGAGGAGATCAGTGAGGTGTGGAGAGCTTTAAATGTTCAGAGCGGTATTTAGTATTGTATTGTGTGGTGAACAGGGAGCCAGTGAAGTTGAGAGAGAATCGGTGTGATAGTCTCTTTGGATTTAGAACAGCAGGTTATTATACTGGCAGCAGAATGGTGAAGATGTTGTAAAGGATGGATACGTTTTGGGGGATGCCAGATAGAATAGCATTACAGTAATCTATATGTGAGGGCATTAACCGATACTTCAGTACTGTGTTGTGTAAGAACTGGACAAAGTCTAGAAATGTTTCAGAGATGGAAGAAGGCAGTCTGAGAAATTAGAACATTAGAACATTAGAACACTCTGGACGAGAACAGGCCATTCAGCCCAACAGAGCTCGCCAGTCCTATCCACTCATTTCCTCCAAGAAAACATCAAGTCGAGTTTTGAAAGTCCCTAACGACTTACTGTCCACCACACTACTTGGTCGCTTATTCCAAGTGTCTGTCGTTCTTTGTGTAAAGAAAAACTTCCTAATGTTTGTGCGAAATTTCCTCTTCACAAGTTTCCAACTGTGTCCCCGTGTTCTTGATGAACTCATTTTAAAATAACAGTCTCGATCCACTGGACTAATTCCCTTCAGAATTTTAAACACTTCAATCATGTCACTTCTTAATCTTCTTTTGCTTAAACTGTAAAGGCTCAGCTCTTTTAATCTTTCCTCATAATTCAACCCCTGTAGCCCTGAATCAGGCTAGTCGCTCTTCTCTGGACCTTCTCTTGTGCTGTGATGTCCTTTTTGTAGCTTGGAGACCAAAACTGCACACAGGACTCCAGATGAGGCCTCACCAGTGTGTTATAAAGCTTGAGCAGAACCTCCTGTGACTTGTACTCCACACATCAAGGCGCTATATAACCTGACATGCTGTTAGCCTTCTTAATGGCTTCTGAACACTGACTGGCAGTTGATAGCTTAGAGTCCACTATGACTCCTAAGTCCTTCTCATAAGGTGGACTCTCGATTTTCCGACCGCCCATTGTGTATTCAAATCCAACATTTTTACTTCCTATGTGTAATTCTTTACATTTACTGACATTAAATTTCATCTGCCCAAGCCTGTCTGCTATCCAAGTCCTTCTGTAATGATATAACGGATTTCAAATTATTTGCTAATCCACCTATCTTGGTATCATCTGCAAACTTAACCAGCTTGTTACTTATATTCTTATCTAAATCATTTATATATGTTAAAAATGTTACTTATATGAGAAGAATTATTTAATAACTAGGCTGACCCGCCTTTTAAGGAGACCGACTTTTAAGTTGACCACTTCTTAAGGCGATTCAATATGTCGATCAATTTGATATTTTATACAAACTCATTAATTTGGTTATATTGCATTTGGGTGGTATTACTTTAATGCTCGTAGTTTCTGTTATTTTTCTGATGAAATTCAAACTTTTTTTCTATATTGTGGTCGCCTTTTTGAACCCCCCTGATATTTACTACGCGGTGAGGCATTTGTACTCCATCAACATTCATTTCCAGAGACATAATTTCGTCTATTTTTCCAGCACATCTCGCACAAAAGCAAGGGAACGATAGGAGCACCAGAACTCTGCTCACATCGCGTCGCTTCGTACCGCAGGCTGCAATTAGTAAGTCTGTGATAAGTGGGATACCACTACGCTTTCCACTCACGGGACGGAAGGACAATCCCGACCGCTTTTATATAGTAAAGAAGATAATAATTATTATTATTATTTAATAATTGCCATTATTAGTGTATAAATGGATATAAATAATTGCGTGTAAACGATTCTCTAAAATCTGTTGTATGTAAACGATACCGTTTTAAACGTTATTGTTTTTTCATCAGAAAACCCGGTTTCCACATCTACCGATATTAGTTTAAATGGAACTTTTGCCACTTGCAACATGGCGGACGTGCTGATGTATCGTGTCGACTGGGCAACACACTGAATGCGGCGTCTATCTATATATGTCTATGTTCAGTAGTCCTTGACCCGGAAGTGCTTCTGTTCTTCCTCCCACATGACTTGCCAGCACTTCCGGGTCAGCTGGAGAATTCAAGTTCTTTGAATCAGCCCGGAAGTACTTCAGGGCTCCTGCCCACGTGACTTGGTAGTACTCCTGGGGTATGGATGAGGCATGGCTCCTCCGGTCCTCTCACAGCTCCTCCTGGTGGCACCCACGGTTTCCCAACAGGGCTGAGCAACCAAACTCCAAGTCCCAAGATGCCGCTGCACCGTTACACTCCAGGGGAGCTACCATCTAGTGTTTTGGGGGTGGCAGTGTCCTGGAATATCTGCCTTCCCCCATCCTTCCATCGCAGGGGCGTCCCGGCCGGCTGTCTCTTATAACACACTGTATCACAGGTATTGCAAAGAAACATCGACCTCATATTCACTTACAGGGTTGAAGTCTGTACCGTAATCTATCTCTATAAAAGAAAATTAATATTCTATTGCAACTAAGCAAACACTAATACGAGTTTAATTTAAAGCATTCACTTTCTAAGGTTGGCTCTTACAGTGAGGCTGGGCAGGCATGCAGTTGTCTGGATGTTCACCTGGCATCCTCTGCCATGTGATGAGTGAGTTGTCGCTGTGCCCCTGGGGTCATTTGAGAAGGGTGGCCTTACCTGAGAAGTGTTCCCCGCTATTCAAAATGTTCTCCATGTGGAGTCCCAGAGCGAGCCTTAGAAATGGAAGTGGCAAGATTCCGTCATTTTATTGTGCTTCTCTTCCGGCATTTCCTTCTGATTGAGGCCTGGTGTTGTGATACTTTCTTTTTGTAGAGGCCGGTGTTACCATTTAGTTTCATCTCATCTCTTCAGCTCAAATCAGTTCTCCTGGTGAGGCCAAACAGGTGGGTCGAGACTTCCCCGTCCGCAGCTGTACATTCCAGCTCTTCCAGGAGAATTCTCGGGCGTTTTCAAGTCAGCTGAGAACTATAATCCCTCTAGTGTGTCCTTGATCAGCCTCAGGGTCTCCACCCAGTGGGACATTCCCAGAGCAGCTCCATCATATCACCCTTGCCTAAACCACCTCAAGTACGTCCCCTTGATCTGGTGGTGCAGCAGCTCTACACTGAGGCTTGTGTTGGCTCAGTAATCCTGCACATTGCTCTCGTGATTTCATATATTTGCTGATTCTTGTGGTGACCTCTTCACTCTTGTGGAGAGCTTCGGATTCCACCAGGGTTGGCTGTCAGTGGAATCTAATGGTTAGTGAACTAAGGGGGCAATTACTATTTCACACATGCTTTACTGGTGTTGAATAACTTTAGGACTGACATACAGTGGATTGATTGATTTATTCAGACCCCTTCACTTTATTATGTTATAGGTTTAATTTTTATCTTGGACAAATGTGCCAGTTTAGCCCATCCGTCTACACTCGATAACCCATCGTGACAAAGTAAACACGTTTTCAGAACGTCTGCCAAATCCATTAAAAATCCTGCAAGTATTCAAACGCCTTTGGCAGCAATTCCAGCTTCAAGTCATCTTGGTGAGTCGCTACAAGCTTTGCACACCGGGATTTGGGCAGTCGCTCCCATTCTTCCTGGCAGATCCTCTCAGTCTCCCATTCGCCTGCATGGTAAACTGCCTTCCTCAGGTCTCGCCACATGTCTGAGCGTTGGCCTGGCCGTTCAAGAACACTCCGAGACTTGTCCCAAAGCTGCTCCAACGTTGTCTTGGTTGTATGTGTCAGGTCATTGTTATGCTGAAAGGTAAACCGTCACCCCAGCCTGAAGTGACGTGCACTCTGGAGCAGGTGTTCTTCAAGGACCTCTCTCTGTTTGGCAGCATTCATCCTTCACTCGATTCTGACTCTGGTCTCCCTGTCCCCACAGTTGTGACGCTGACACCACTATCCACTATAGGGATGGCGTCAGGCAGGTGGTGAGCAGTGCCTGGTCTTCATCAGTCATAGTGCTCTGAGTTTTGCCCAAATTTATGTCTCCTCATTTGTCCAAGCAGGCCTTTTACTCAAGAATGGCTTCTGTCTTATGATGGAGTGCTGATAAGATGGACCGCCATCTCAGCAATGGGCTTGGAGTGACCATTGGGTTTTTGGTCACCTCCTTGACCGAGACCCTTCTTGTTGGGTTACTCATTTGGGCTGATAGGAGAGTCCTGGTAGAGTCCTAAACATCTTCCATTTTGCAATTCTTCAGGCCACCGTGATCCTGGAGTCACTCGAAGCTTCACAAATGGTTTTATCAGCTTGTTCTGATGTTTGCCTCATCACAATTTGATGGCAGACGTCTACAGAGAGTCCTTTGCATATCATGGCTTGGCCTTTGTCCTGACTTACATTTACATTTACATTACATTTACATATTTGGCTGACACCTTTACCCAAGGCGACTGATGACATTTATGATACAATCGGTTACTTTTCTTTTGGGTTTCCAGTGACTTACTCAGGGTCACACAGAGTCAGGAGTGGGATTTGAACCCAAAACCTCAGGGCTTGAAGTCCAAAGCCTTAATCAGTACACCACACTATGAGCAGTCTTCTGTACAAAGGTACACGTGTGCCTTTCTAAACTGTGTCCAGTCATTTCAGAGGTGGACTCCAGTCAAGTTCAGGACATATCTGAAGGAGAAATAAAGCAAACAGGAGGCACCTGAGCACAGTTATGGAGGCCCACCACAAATGGTCTTTCACAAATACCTCAAGGGATGAAAGTTCTCACTGCTGGATTTTTAATACATTTAAAGACCTTTAAAAAACATGTAAACATGTCATCACTTTGCCATGATGGGGTACTGAGTGGAGATTGTTGGGTGAAAGTGGCAAATATATCCATTTAAAATGAAACCAACAACACAATAAAGTGGGCAGAACTTGAAGGGGTCTGAATGCACTCGGAGTCAACTGTATATTAAGGAGAAATTCAGAAATGGGCTTCTGAGTCTCCTGTGGCTCACTTGAACTGTCATGACATTCTGTCCAAAGATCTGAAGCCATTTATTGTGACAAAGATCTAAAAATAGAGGATCTCAGGAAGGGGGCAAATATTATTTCACAGCACTTTCTATCTCCTTTCATATCCATTTATCTTGTATAGTGCCTTTCACATCTATCTATCTATCTATATATCTATCTATCTATCTATCTATCTATCTATCTATCTATCTATCTATCTGTCTATCTATTATATAGTGCCTTTCACATCTATCTATCTATCTATCTATCTATCTATCTATCTATCCTATAATGCCTTTCATATCTATCTATCTATCTATCTATCTATCTATCTATCTATCTATCTATCAAAGTGACCTGCGGAAGCAAATCACATCAGATTTTGATCTTCGTTTCTTAAAGTTATCCAAGTGTCCAACTTATCATCCATCCTTCCATCTATCCACTTTCTTTTCTCATCCCTCCGCTTCCTAATTCAGTTTGCTATTTAAGGGCCACAGGGGGAACCAGGGCCTACCATAGAAACACTGGGCAGCCCTGGATAGGACACCATTGCATGGCAGAGGACATCAACACACACCCACCCAGATTCACTCATACTGGCCAGGGATACACAGTATGGGGCCCCTTGGGGAAAGTGGGACCCTTAAAGTGCTTCACTTACTCTCATGTGGCCACATGAATAAAATACATCAGTCTGTGTTGAAGGGACCCCCACCCCCAAATCCCAATGCAAGGTAAGGGTGGTCTAAGGTGCATCACCCTGTCTACAAGGGGGAGAGTACAGTGGTGGACTAAACATGATAGATAGATAGATAGATATGAAAGGCACTATATAATAGATAGATAGATAGATAGATATGAAAGGCACTATATAATAGATAGATAGATATGAAAGGCACTATATTATAGATAGATAGATAGATAGATAAACTCGTAGATAGATAGATAGATAGATAGATAGATAGATAGATAGATAGATAGATAGATAGATAGATAGCTGTGGTGGGTTGGCACCCTGCCTGGGATTGGTTCCTGCCTTGTGCCCTGTGTTGGCTGGGATTGGCTCCAGCAGACCCCTGTGACCCTGTGTTTGGATTCAGCAGGTTGAAAAATGGATGGATGGATAGATAGATAAATAGATGGATAGATAGATAGATAGATAAAAACTGTAGACATGCCGGCTGGCCGGCCGGCCCCTGGTGCTGAAATACGGCAGCACTTCTGCTCTTCCCTTCTCAGCAGTTGGGGTTATTTGAGCTCCGTTTTCCTGCTTTCAGCAAACAGTCATGTCGTGCTGTGCTGACTTTTGCACTTTTAGCGTTGTTGCTCTGTTAAGGTCAGCACACTTCAGGCTGCCTTCGTCTGCTCGCCTCCAGCGATTGTCTTACGACATTTTTCAGGTTATCTGATTTAATTGCCCTGCGTTCATCTCCTGTTACTTCAGACACGCATTCCGTGACCCCTGGTATCAAATTTGATTACAGAAGCTTACTGAACATTGAGGAGGGATTACTGGATTAGGATCAAATCGTATTAGCATTGAGAATTTATCTTTAAAACCATTAAGTGTGAATGAAATTCTAAAGAAAAGACAACATTTTGTTGTCACTGTACTGCTTCATTTTTGTCATTGCTTCAGATTAATTGGTCTGGGATGTAATAGAAAATGGACAGGTATGACTGAACGTTTGAGGTGCATCCACCTTAATAAAATGCCTGGTTGCTGTGTCTCTGTCATTCCAACAGATGGTGCATCACAAACATTAACCCTGTTTTTACAGATTCCATACCAAGTGGCATATTCCAGACATATGCATTTCATTTGTCATTCCAACAGATGGTGCATAACAAATATAAACACTTCTTTTATTAATACCATATCAAATGGCATTTAACAGAAGCATATGCATTTCATTTGTCATTCCAACAGACGAGGCATCACAATCATTTGTAGTAATAAAATCATTTGCATTTGTCATTTCAACAGATGGCGCATCACAAACATTAACACTACTTTTACAAATCCTTTATCAAATGACATATACCAGAGACATATACATTTAATTTTTCATTCCAACAGATGGTGCATCACACATATAAACACAGTTTTTATGAATACCATGCTCAATGGCATTTAACAGAAACATATGAATTACATTTGTCATTCCAACAGATGGGGCATCATAAACATAAACACTTCTTTTATGAATACCATGCTAAATGACATATAACAGAGACATATGCATGTTATTTGTCATTTCAACAGGTGGTGCACTGCAAATATTAATGCTAAAGTCAACATTGAAAGATGAGGGTGTGAAGATGCCAGACTGCTAGCATATGACGAGACCTGCCCCAGTATTCTGGCACAGTAGGGAGCAGCATTAACATAGCTGTGAAAAAGTGTTTGTCCCCTTCCTGATTTCCTCTATTTGTACTTATTCCTAATTGCTTTTGACCTCCATGCAAATTCCTCTATTGCCCATATTTTAAGATCATAAACAATCAAGTGTTATAAATAAGCAAAACTAGAGGAAATCATGAAGGGGGGCAATACTTTTTCACATCACTGTAAACTGGTAAGGTGACAAATAAATGAGGAGTATCGTAACAGACGGAAGAACTTATCAGTTGCGTGGGGCCAGTACTGGATTACGCCTGGTTTATACTTGACACATCTGTGGGGTAAAAGTGACGTCAAATGCAGAGGACCCCAGACCACCCAACAAACTAGGTTTCCGCGCTGCATTTTTGTCGCTGACACAGCGACGTGAACACGGCACAGTGTATCCAGAGGCTGGTGGCTGAAGTGAGATGTTAAAAAGCAGTTTGGGGTGGGGTGAGAAGAATATCCCACCCGTTGTAATTGAGTTGGGTGGGTCATCCACTCAGCCAGACCCAACTTTTCTTCTGGCCGCTTCGAGCTCCATCAGCCTCAAGTGTAGCCATCTCTTGCTGAACAATCTGGTAAACAACTCGGTTGTTATGTGTTCGGGATGGATGTCCAAGTGTTACCATTTAGTTTCATCTCATCTCTTCAGCTCAGATCAGTTCTCCTGGTGAGGCCAAGCAGGTGGGCCGAGTCTTCCTCGTCCTCGGCTGTAGATTCCAGCTCTTCCTGGCTTGAACTATAATCCCTCCAGTGTGTCCTTGGTCTGCCGCGGGGTCTCCACCCAGTGGGACATACCCAGAGCAGCCTCCAGAGAAGAGCCGTCGCGAGGGGCATCCTTGGTGGTCAGCCCAGCGATCCTGCACATTGTTCTAATGATTTCATTCTTTTGGCGATTACTCCCAGACTGCTCAGGACTGGCGGTCAGGAGAGTACACAGTGAGTGACCCCGACTCACTCAGATTATGTGGTGTGACAGAGCTTACGTCTACCCCAGAAGGTAAAGAGACCCCTCTACAAAGTGCAGTCATGGAACGTATTCAATTCCGATTCAGGGTCTGCACAGCTGGGTGCAAATCCAATCCAAATTCCAATTCAGGATCCGTGAATTGAGTCAGGGTTTGCCACGCATTCTCAGTTCCATTCAACTGTGGGGTCTTGTGGCCCCCGGGCAAAGCAGTGCACTACACAACTACGCAGCAAGTCACAACAACATACATAGATTAGCATGGGGCCCCTATGCGTGTGGGGACCCCCAGGCAACTGCCCAGCGTGCCCATGCATTAAGATGGCACTGGGGGGTCTTCAGCTTCCATGGACTTAACTGGATTGTCTGCCTCTGAGTCACAAGGCAAAGAGGAAAAAATAAAAAGTCTGTCAGAACGTTCCGGAAGACATTCCTGCTGCCAGTCACACTTGGCATACTGCGGCATTTCAACTTCATAAATGGACTAGAGAGGAACAGCACATTCCACAGTGTCGCGTGGTGCTTGTTTTCTGCTTCCTCATCACCAACTGTTTATTCATTTTGATCCCGGACTGTCATGTGAATCACAAAATACCCTTTTTTGGGAAAAAAAAATGAAAAAGTAGGCATTTATTAGGAATGAAAAGCGGGAGAGAAATTGCAGTAGAAGAGCACATGCAGGAGTTAAGTGAATTGGCAGAGCCCGCTGACAGCTTGGCTCCTTGCAGTTTTTTGGCCTCGGCTGCAGCTCTACAGCAGGGAGCCCAGCGGGTACCACAGATGGCATCACTCGTCGTACCCTCCTGACCTCTTATGTCACACTGCTGGTGGACTTTGCCTGGCGAGCTACAGCAGACATGCATGGTAGTGTGGAAAGATGAGATGAGATAAACTTGAATAGTGCCAGGGGCACATTTAGAAGCAAATAGCATTAGAAATTTCTATATATATAAATATAATTATATATAATGATTCAATCAGAATCGTGAGACTTATTCTTAGGTAATGATGAATTGTCAAATCAAATGAACAAGAATCCTGCCCCAAAACAAAAAGTGTCATCTTATTTTGTGCAAATTGTTTTCTGATAATGATTCAGTTCAAGAATCAAGTGAATGAAAATCGTGTGCCTCATTCTTAGGTAATGATTTGTTTGAACGAGAATTGTGAGACTCGTTCTCGGGTAATAATTGAGTCCACGAATCAAATGAATGCGAATGGCAGGTTTTGTTCTTGGGTAATGAGTTATTAGGCATATAATAACATAAGTATATAATAACATATCAATTGTTAAATTATATATTTTTAGTGTGATCAGAAAGGACCCCCAAGGAGCACCAAACCCCATCCTAACAAATTCTACCAATCAAATGAATCTGAAGAGCTGAGTCACTTGAATGGTTAGTTTGAAAGAATCAAATAAATAAAGTGAATCGAAACGCCAGTCACCAGATGATGTGTCCCAGCACACAGCTGGCTATTTATCGATGCCCTGACTTGACTTTTGGGACCCCCCCCAGCAATCAGCCATCGTATCATGGCCTATGAGAAAACAAAATGGTGGCACAGCTAATCCAAAACGAATGATGACTCATTTCTATTATTCAAAACCAACGTAATCAATCCTCATATTCATAACCTTAGAAAACTGACCTGGAAGTCTGTAAGAAGAAGTCCTCAAATGACCAAAGTCCTGAAAATGATAACTTTTGCAAACACCAAGCGTCAAAGTCCTCACTTTTCCTTTTTATTTTTTTTCGCAGAGAGATGATTAACGCCTGGTTTGCTGAAAGAGTCCATTCCATCGCCGGATCCAAGGAAGTCATAAAAATCCAAGCCGAGCTCAGCCCCGTGCATCAAACCTCCCGGTCAGAAAGCACGTCTCCCGGAACCCCCACCAGAAAAATCTCCGCCTCGGAATTCGATAGACCCCTGCGGCCCATTATAGTCAAAGACTCTGAGGGCACCTTGACCTTTGTTAGTGACTCTGAAAAAGTGCCGATGCCCCTAAAAGCACAGAGGATCGGAACGGGGGACAGCCAAGTGACCAACCGGTGTACAAGGCTCTTGGATCTGGTGAAGGATATTTCGACCCACCTGGATGTCGCGGCGCTCTGCCACAAAATCTTCCTCCACATTAATGAGCTCATCGACGCCGACCGCTACTCCCTGTTCTTGGTCTGTGAGGACAGCTCCAATGAGAAGTACCTGGTCAGCCGGCTCTTTGACCTCGTCGAAGGCTCCACGATAGAAGAAGCGTCAAACAACTGCATCCGTCTGGAGTGGAACAAGGGCATCGTGGGCCACGTCGCGGCAACCGGGCATCCGCTAAATATCAGAAATGCTTATGAGGTACTCTGGGTGGGGTTTGTTATATTTCTGGGGTTAAGGTGATGTGGTGGGTCAAAACCCCAGGCCGGTCATTGTGAGTTTTCAGGATCTTCTTGCAACCCTAACCCTAATCCCAAAATGTGTCCTTCCCCTTTCGCCCATCCTAACCCTAAAAGTTAGTTTTTGAGGCCCTGATGTTAATTATTACTCGGGTCCCTAATATTAATGACGCCTTTTCAATATAGCTCCCATCCCTTCTTGGCGCAGTGGTGGCTCTGAGTCTAGGGATCTCCACTGGCAATTGGAAGGTTGCCGGTTTGAATCCCGTAAATGCCAAAAGTGACTCTACTCCGTCGGGCCCTTAACCTGCAATCGCTCCGTCCTGGGTATGACGTTAATCTGCATCCAGCCCTGCAGCTAGGCCCTCCAACCTGCAGGGAAAAACCTGGGGTTTGGTGGCAGAATTGGCACTCCGGCCACCATTAAAAACCTCCCACTGTTCCACTCCAGATGAAGTAATGTGGTGCTGAGATGTCACCCATTGAGGGCTGCACTCGGTCCTAATCTGGGATCCTGAGTTGCTTTGTCACGTGGTGGGTGCGGCAATGCACTGTATCAGCGTCTGCTCTTAACCGCTAACCTTCCCTTCTCCCTATCCTAACCCTAAAAGTTTGCTTTTTTTAGGCCCTGATGTTAATAGTTGACTTTGATCCCTAAGGTTAATGACACTTTTCCCTATTCTTAAATGTTTTGTAACCCTTATGTTCCTTTACTGTCATGACCTTTGCCCTTACCCTGATCTTAAAGTTTGTGTTTTCCCGGCCAGATGTTAATTACTACACTCAGGGCCGTTTGGTTCTTTGTAGCCCTAAGATGTAAATGAGTATATTAGGGCCCAGGTCTTAATAAAATTGCTTTGGGTCTTAAGTTTTATCCCCCGTTAGGATATCCAAAATATAATAATTATAATACTATTTATAAACTTTTATTAAGGTTTTATTTACTTACACTATTAAAGTCCTGTGGTGGGCTGGCATCCTGCCCGGGGTTTGTTTCCTGCCTTGTGCCCTGTGCTTGCTGGGATTGGCTCCAGCAGACCCCCGTGACCCTGTAGGATATATAACTGACTATTAAAGTCTTTTTTATTGTTGTCTTTTAAAATACCTGTAAAATATATTTTATAATTTTATTAACTATATTTTAAAGATCTGGAAGACTTTTAATAATTTTAGCTTCTGGATATTAAAATTCTATTTATTGTTTTTAGAAAATTGAGTATGAATATTTTTATATAATCTTATGTCAGCAATGATTAAATAACTTTTTAGTAATATTTATCTATTTAAGTTAGTATTATATGTCCTGGTTGGTTCAACCTAATATAATATTATATGTAGATGAGTGTGCCCATGCCCTAGTGTCCCCTAGGGGGCAGTAATCTCCACTACCCTAACCTAATCCCAAAATGTGTGCATTAGGCTAATTGGTGAATTTGGGACAGAGGTTCCCAACTTCAGTCTGGTGTGTTAGACTGGCTTTCATCCCAACCTGTGTCACAATCAGGGAGTCATTTAGCCTTTAATCAATTGAACTTCAAAAACTTGTGCACCCTGTGAAGGCCAAAGCCTGCCTGTTGTATTTTGGGTTAGGCTGCCTCTGGTAAGGCCTACCTGGGAGAGCAAGACCTGTTTTTTTTTGTTCTTTATTTCGCCTTATACAATTTCTTGTATTAGGAATTTGTTAGTTTTCGTATACCCCTCGGGGTCAGAGTGCAGGGTCAGCCATTATACAGCGCCCCTTGGAGCAATTACAAGTTAAGGGTCTTGCTCAGGGGCCCGGCAGAGTAGGATCTCTTTTGGCAGTGACAGGGATTTGAACCAGCAACCTTCGGGGCACCAGCTCAGATCCTTAGGCAAAGGGCTGGTCTGGCTTGTGGATTTTTAAGGCCCACACGTCTCTTTTTACTTCATTGTGGCAGGGATTCAGCCGCAGACCCCCACAGCTGTGCAGTCAATTTGCACCCTTCCGACGTGGCTAAGGCGTTACACGTCAGTGATGTTACACAACAACATTCATTTCTGTCGCACGTTTTCATACAAATGATGGAGCTCAAAGTGCTTTACAGGATAAAGAAAGAAAACAATATAAAAGTAAAATTAGGCAATAGTAATCATCAAAAAATAAAGTGAAGTCTGAAGGGGTCCTGAGGCCTCTAGGCATTCAACTTAACATAAATGACCTCAATCAGTCCTCAGGGTGTCCAGGCTTCATGTGGAAAAATTAGGTGATGACGGTCATGTGGACCTCTGGCCTTCAATCCATCAATGGAGGGACTGCATGGCGCCCTGATCAGGTGGTGGGGGTGCAGATCGGCAACACAGAGAACTGGAAAAAGAACAGCAGAGAAAGTAGGGTTAATGTGGAGTGCGCAGACCATGATAGAAATGATAATTAAATGTATGTACAGACTGTGGTGGGCTGGCGCCCTGCCCGGGGTTTGTTTCCTGCCTTGCACCCTGTGTTGGCCGGGATTGGCTCCAGCAGACCCCCATGACCCTGTAGTTAGGATATAGCGGGTTGGATAATGGATGGGTGGATATCAGGGTTACACTAAAATGAAGCTATGAGGAAGCCATGTTAACATAAAGTGTTTTCAGCAGTGTTTTAAAGTGCGCCACAGCATTCGCCTGGCAAATTTCGATCAGTAAACTCGTATTCCAGATTTGAGGTGCCTAACAGCAGAAGGCCACCCGGCCGCCTCACCACTTCTTTTTAAGTTCAGCTCTTGGAATTCTAAGCAGAAGATCTAAGGTTACGATTTGGAGTGTAAGGTGAGAGACATTCTGAGATATGGGATGGAGCAGATGATTGAAGGCTGTGTAAACCGTCAGCAGTGATTTAAAGTCAATTCTAAATGGCACCGGTAACCAATGTAGTGACGCTAAGACTGGCGTGATGATGTGCTCCGATTTTCTTTTCCTAGTTAAGATTCTGGCATCTCCATTCTGCACTCGTTGTAATCGATTGATGTAATTTTTTGGGTGGTCCTGAGAGGAGTGCGTTACAGTAATCTAGCCGACTAAAAACAAAAAAAGCGTGAACTCATTTCTCAGACTCTTGCAAAGTTATAAGGGGGGTCTAACTTTTGTTATTTTATTTAGGTGAAAAAATGCTGTCCTAGCAATCTGATTAATATGTGATTTAAAATTCAGGTCAGAGTCATCCATCCATCCATTGTCTAACCCGCTGAATCCGAATACAGGGTCACGGGGGTCCGCTGGAGCCAATCCCAGCCAACACAGGGCACAAGGCAGGAACCAATCCTGGGCAGGGTGCCAACCCACCGCAGGGTCAGAGTCAATAGTTACCCCTAAATTCCTTACCTCTGTCTTGACTTTTAATCCTAATGCATCAAGTTTTGTTTCTAATACCCTCATTATATCCATTTTTGCCAATCACTGACTGACTAAGATTTCTAATTTCTCCTTATTTACAACACACTCAATCCTTGTCGTCTTACTCAACATGCCCATTCAAGACGTACCTCGTGCATCGTTCATCTTTACGCCGTGGTTAAGGCCAACACTGTGAGAGGTGATCATAATCAGGAGTAATGGGGACTATCAAGTGGGCGTGTCTTGTAATATGCATTTCCTGTAATTGGATGGTGTCTTGTGGTGGGTGTGTCTTGTAGTGCTGCGTGCCACAGTCAGGCCCTTCTCGACATTTCTACTGTGCTAATCATGTGACAGAAACATGAAATCTGATTGGCTGCTCAGCAGAGCTCTGGTGTCAGGCTCTTCTCAACTCAATACCATTGGCCCTGATATGTCCGTTACTTAAAATCTGTTTCAATAAAATAAGATTTTGGGGGGAGTGAATGTCCTAAGAAATAATTGATCTGCTCAGGTCCAGCTACAAAACATGTTATGGTCAAAAAAGAAAATCAGAAAAAAGAAAAACTTAAAAAGGTCTGATATGGAAGAATCACAGCATTAGCAGAATTAAATTAGGAGTTTCATTAACAGTTAAATGCTAGGGAGAAGGAGACCCTTGAGCTTACTGGCTGTCTGTTGGCTTTCCTCGTCTCCCATTAGATCAAAATAAAAGTCGAGGTAAGAAAATGGTGGGACACTGTAACGTTCAGGTGCATTCAGAGATGTAGTTAATAAGAATCAAGTTCTTTCTTCTCAGACATGGCGTATATGCATATGAAAAAGTTTGGGACCCCCTCTCAGCCTGCATAATAATTGACTCTCCTTTCAATGATAACAGTGGTGTGTCTTTCATTTCCGAGGAGTACTGCGGTGTTTTCTGAACAAAGATTTTTAGTGCCTCAATATTTAGTTGTATGAAATTAAATCAAATGTGACAAACTGGCTGTGCACAAATGTGTGCCCCCTTGTCATTGTGCTGATCTGAATGCCTGTCACTGCTCAATGCTGATTACTTGATGAGCTCGTCAAGCCTTGAACTTCATAGACAGGAGTGTCCAGTCATGAGTGGTCAAAGGTATTTAAGGTGGTCAATCACAAGTTGTGCTTCCTTCCCTTTGACTCTCCTCTGAAGAGTGACAGACAGCATGGGATCCTCAAAGCAACTCTCCAAAGATCTGAAAACAAAGATTGTTGAGTCTCCTGGTTTAGGGAAGGCTACAAAAAGCCATCTCAGAGGTTTAAACTGTCAGTTTCAACTGTAAGGAATGGAATCAGGAAATGGAAGGCCACAGGCACAGTTGCTGTTAAATCAACTCAGCAGGTCTGGAAGGCCAAGAACAATACAGGAGTGGCATATGAAGAGGCAGGATTGTGAGAATGGTGACAGACAACCACAGATCACCTCCAAAGACCTGCAGGAACATCTCGCTGCAGATGGTGTATCTGGACATCGTTCTACAATTCAGCACATCTGTATGGCAGGGTGAGGAGAAGAAGCCCTTTCTGCACTCACACCACAAACAGAGTCGCTTGTTGTATCAAATGCTCATTTAGACAAGCCAGATTCATTTTGGAACAAAGTGCTTTGGACTGATGAGACACAAATGGAGTTATTTGGTCAGAACAAAAAGCGCTTTGCATGGCGGAAGAAGAACAAGAAAAACACCTGCTACCTCCTGTCACATTTGGTGGAGGTCCCATCATGCTGTGGGGCTGTGTGGCCAGTTCAGGGACTGGGGCCCTTGTTAAAGTCGAGGGTCGGATGAATTCAACCCAATATCAACAAATTCTTCAGGATAATGTTCAAGCATCAGTCACAAAGTTGAAGTTACTTAAGCAGGGGTTGGATATTCCAACAAGACAATGACCCAAAACACAAAGGCATTCACGCAGAGGGAGAAGTCCAATGTTCTGGAATGCCGTCACAGTCCCCTGACTTGAATATCATCGAAAATCTATGGGATGATTTGAAGCAGGCTGTCCATCAAATTGAACTGAACTGGAGAGATTTTGTATGAAGAATGGTCAGAAATACCTCCATCAGAGTCCAGACACTCATCACAGGCTACAGGAGGACAGCGTCGAGAGGCTCAAAGGAGCAAAAGGAGGCTCAGCTAAGTATTGATGTCATATCTCTGTTGGGTGCCCACATTTATGCACCTGTCTAATTTTGTTATGATGCATATTGCATATTTTCTGTTAATCCAATAAACTTCATGTCACTGCTGAAATCCTACTGTGTCCATAAGGCATGTCAGATATTTAAAGGAAGTTGTTACTTTGAAAGCTCAGCCAATGAGAAACAAAAATCCAAAGAATTAAGAGGGCTTCCCAGACTTTTTCATATGACTGTATATACATTTGCCACGTGCCAGAGTTAAAAAACACAGAGCCTGTCCAATGGAGGCTGTGGGGCACGGAGCCCACACAGATAACAAAAGCCTAAAAACTTTCCAGATGCGTCCGTTTTCAAGCCCAGACCGCTGTTGAGCATTGATTTGTGTCTTGCGATTACTCACACACTGTTAAAGAGCGTATACATTTCCTCCAAACCAAAAGTAACACCAGTAATATGAGATTCTGCCATTTCAAAAGAAGCGTTTTAGAAGAATGGTCTTTTCTGCAGCCACCTTGAGCTTTTCTCTTGAAAGATCAAATCACAGAAAACCGTTTGTACCACGCGGCTGGCGTCGTGTTGATTGGCTCCCATATTCACGTGAGAACTCCTCCGCCACACAAGTGAATGGGACGCGTATCCTCACCTCGGGAAAAAAAACAGCACCAGGAATATTCAATAAAACGATTATTTCCAGGCACCTTGTGTTGTCACAAACGTGCGTCAGAAGCACAGAAGGAATGTTTTCTTGTATCGAAACTTTTGCCACTTCAAAATGGACATATTTGGTACGTTTTTATGCTTTTATTTTCCGTTGCTGCCCTGTACCACAGAGCCTCCATTATAAAGCACCAGTACGGGCAAGATATTTTATGAAATTTCTAGAGAACACTTAACTTTAGAACACAATTTCGCATGGGAAATGCATAAACGCCACGTTTGAGAAGAATGAGCTTCAACTTGAAAAGCCAAACATTCCCCTTAACTGTTTAGAAAGTTGGGGCATTTTCAAAATGTCTCATTACTTTAGCATCAAGTCCGTTTGCACAGTTTATGACAGCGAGTCCTGTTAGAAATGGGGATGATATGAAGTCATTTGACATATTTGTAGAGTGCATGTAGACAACATCATATGGCTGTGTCTGTGAGTCTTCATCTTGATATTAACAATCCACCTTAATAAAAGGATAAGCGTCTGTCTGTCTGTCTGTGTGTCCATCGAGCTGCTATGTCTCTGTCATTCCAACAGATGGCACATCACAAACATTGACACTGCTTTTACAATGCCCGTCCCAAATGGCATATAACAGAGACGTACGCATTGCTTTTATTATTCCAACAGATGGTGCATCACAAAACTCTGCATTTACTAATTCCCATTCCAAATGGCATTTATCAGAGACGTAAGCATTACTTTTGTTATTCCAACAGATGATACATCACAACATATTTTCACTGCATTTACTAATTCCATACCAAACAATATATAACAGAGAAATATGCATTGCATTTGTCATTCGAACAGATGGCACATTATTAATGTTAACACTCCTTTTTACGAATTCTATACCAATTGACATATAACAGAGACATACCCTTTGCACGTGTCATTCCAACAGATGGTGCATCACAAACATTTAACACTTCTTTTATGAATCCCGTATGAAATGGCATATGACAGAGACACATGTATTGCATTTTGCGTTCCATCAGATGGTGCATCATAGACATTTGTGGTAATAAAATGCACTGCAGTTATCTTTCCAACAGATGGTGCGTCACAAACATTAACTCTACTTCTATGAATCCCATACCCAATGGCATATAACAGAGACATAGGCATTGCATGGTGCATAGCAAACGTTAACGCAGAGGTCTACATTCATTATTTAGATTTCATCCTGTCTTAAATGGGTAGCACAGCTAGTAATTAAATAAATTGATTAATAAAAATTGTTCCAACAATAAAAGAGAGAGAGAGAGCTCCTGTAAAAGACAGCCTCAAGCGCACTGCCCAGAAGCTTAACTGGTGTATCACAGGCTTCACACTTGTTTTCAGATTCATGGCAGTCAATGGAGTCTTTTCATTGTATTTTTGCACATTTTAATGACGCCAGACTGTTTTGCCAAAGAGGAACTCCAGGCGCGTCCTCACATGTGTAAGCTGAGGTTTTCTAGAAAGCAGGTTTCTGCCTTCACTGGGCTACTCACGTTATCCCGGCGTAAATGCATGCATTGAGAGCTAATGTGTGCAGAAAGTGCAAAACACTGCATTTCAATAAATAGTTCAATAGATCCGAGTACCTTACAGTCGGTGCCTTTGGGTGCAAATAAATAAATACTTTTAAATCACTGATCTCCTGCAGGATGATAAATCCACACAAGCAGACCACCTCATCCTGGTCCACTATGCAGACCCAAACCGCCACTTCAGCTGGTGATCTGCAGCTCCCAGGGCGCCTGGTCCTTCTCTGGGTGTCGCCATGTTGTGGATCTGCCTGTGTCTCCGTATACTCTCTCTGTCCTCATCTGTTTCTCAGTCTGCCACACACCAG
This sequence comes from Polypterus senegalus, assembly GCF_016835505.1. NCBI lineage: Eukaryota > Metazoa > Chordata > Cladistia > Polypteriformes > Polypteridae > Polypterus > Polypterus senegalus. Next base: position 189,220,460 of record NC_053160.1, read on the forward strand.
AACCTCCTCTCACCCAGCGGTCCTGCTGCCTTCAGAATGAACCGCAGAGCCGATGCCGCCTGCCCTTCTCACCCACCATGCAATAAGCCAAAACGAGCGAACATTTTCTTTCCTTTTGTTTCCTTTCATTGTTTTCTCTCCTTTCATTTCTCAAAATGTCTCCTTATCAAAAGCTTCTTTGTCTCTCTCTGCACCAAGCCCACCTTCTTTAAGCCTGCCTGTCTCCCAGCTGGCTAAACGGTAATTACTCAATTACCTGTGACTCTCACACCTGCTGCCAGGTTGTTCTAAATTCAATTAATAAAACCACTCATACATTACGGGTGGCACGGTGGCACAGTGGGTAGCGCTGCTGCCTCTCAGTTAGGAGACCCTTAAAGGTTCACTTCCCAGGTCCTCCCTGCGTGGAGTTTGCATGTCCTCCCCGTGTCTGCGTGGGTTTCCTCCCACAGTCCAAAGACATGCAGGTTACGTGCACTGGCGATCCTAAATTGTGCTTGGTGTGTGTGTCCTGCAGAGGGCTGGCACCCTGCCCGGGGTTTGTTCTTGCCTTGTGCCCTCTGCTGGCTCCAGCAGACCCCTGTGACCCCATGTTAGGATATAGCAGGTTGGATAATGACTGACTATCTATCATATAGTGCCTTTCACATCTATCTATCATCATATAGTGCCTTTCATATCTATCTATCTATCTATCTATCTATCTATCTATCTATCTATCTATCTATTATATAGTGCCTTTCACATCTATCTATCTATCTATCTATCTATCTATCTATCTATCTATCTATCTATCTATTATATAGTGCCTTTCACATCTATCTATCTATCTATCTATCTATCTATCTATCTATCTATCTATCTATCTATCTATCTATTATATAGTGCCTTTCACATCTATCTATCTATCTATCTATCTATCTATCTATCTATCTATCTATCTATCTATTATATAGTGCCTTTCACATCTATCTATCTATCTATCTATCTATCTATCTATCTATCTATCTATCATTATATAGTGCCTTTCATATCTATCTATCTATCTATCTATCTATCTATCTATCTATTATATAGTGCCTTTCACATCTATCTATCTATCTATCTATCTATCTATCTATCTATCTATCTATCTGTTATATAGTGCCTTTCACATCTATCTATCTATCTATCTATCTATCTATCTATCTATCTATCTATCTATCTATCTGTTATATAGTGCCTTTCACATCTATCTATCTATCTATCTATCTATCTATCTATCTATCTATCTATTATATAGTGCCTTTCACATCTATCTATCTATCTATCTATCTATCTATCTATCTATCTATCTATCTATCATCATATAGTGCCTTTCATATCTATCTATCTATCTATCTATCATCATATAGTGCCTTTCATATCTATCTATCTATCTATCTATTATATACTGCCTTTCACTCTATCTATCTATCTATCTATTATATAGTGCCTTTCACTCTATCTGTCTATCTATCTATCTATCTATCTATCTATCTATCTATCTATCTATCTATCTATATAGTGCCTTTCACATCTATCTATCTATCTATCTATCTATCTATCTATCTATCTATCTATCTATCTATCTATATAGTGCCTTTCACATCTATCTATCTATGTGGCATGGTGGCGCAGTGGGTAGCGCTGCTGCCTCACAGTAATGGGTTCACTTCCCAGGTCCTCCCTGCGTGGAGTTTGCATGTTCTCCCCGTGTCTGCGTGGGTTTCCCCCCACAGTCCAAAGACATGCAGGTTAGGTGGACTGGTGATCCTGGTGATTGTCCCCAGTGTGTGCTATAATAGATAGATAGATAGATATGAAAGGCACTATATTATAGATAGATAGATAGATAGATAAACTCGTAGATAGATAGATAGATAGATAGATAGATAGATAGATAGATAGATAGATAGATAGCTGTGGTGGGTTGGCACCCTGCCTGGGATTGGTTCCTGCCTTGCGCCCTGTGTTGGCTGGGATTGGCTCCAGCAGACCCCTGTGACCCTGTGTTAGGATAATGACCTACTGACTCCTAAATGACTAAACACCCCCTGGTCCCCTCCCAACACAGGCCCAGTTTACGGCGCCTAATTAACACATCAAGTGCACATCTGGGAAGCAGCAGGAAACCCAGAGCACTCTGGGAAAGGGGGAACAGGCCAGCTTGACAGAGCGCATTTGAACCCAGAGCTCTGGAGCCCAGCAGCCCTCCATTCTGAAACAGCAGTCTTTTACATTTGACCATAAAAAGCTGCACATCCAGATCCAAAGGAGGGAGGCTTTTGGACGTTCACCAAGTGTGCTCTTAACAACGAGGCCGTGATGGATGAACAGAAGGAGAAAGCATAACAAACGGACGGAAACGTTAGCCGTCTCGCATGTGCCGTTAGCCAGAGGGATTTATTTCATCCCATCCTCGCAAATCCCACACAGACACGTCTTCCGACACTCAAGTGCAGGCGCCACGAGTTTTAAACAGACTTCAGAAATCCACAAACGTAGAAAGTTTACACAATCCACCTGCTTTTCCATGAGTTTTCACAAACTTCTTTTAACAGTCAAAGCAAAAAGTATGTGAACCCCTAGGAATTCTCTCTAATTCCCATATAAAACCTGACGTATCTTCATGTCAGTCCCACACACCGTCTCCTAGAACTGAAGACACACAGATTTTCAGAGAATTGATGACCGTATTGAATAAATCATTCAAACTGTGAAACCGAAGGTTGGAAAAAGTAAGTGAACCCCAAGCGAAGGACTTTTTAAAAAGCTCACTGCAGTCCATATTTAGCACACGTGGAGTCCATTTAATGAGACGAGTTCAGAGGTGCGGCCCAGAATGACTTTGATTGCTCTGTTAAGCTTGACTTGCTTGTATGGAATGTGATTTGATTTTAATAAAATCAATAAAATGCAAAACAAAAAAGAAATTAGAGTCAAATAACTATACAAGTATCGAGACTCTTAATTTTCTATTTTGTAGAAATCTCTGTTGGCAGCGAGTCCATCTTTGAGTCTTCTTGGGTAAGTCTCTGCGAGCTTTGCACCCCTGGATTTGGGCAGGTCACCCCGTTCTTCTTGGCAGATCCTCTCCAGGATGTGAAGCGTCTGTAGACGGCCATCTTCAGGTTTCTCCACAGACGCTTTAAGTCATGGGTTTGGCTGAGCCTCTCCAGCGCCATCTTGGCTGTGTTCCTCAGGCCACGGTCGTGCTGAAAGGTGAACCAGTGATACACCCACTTGATGGCCTTCATTACTCCACCAACAACCGTAATCTTAGCCCCAGGCTAAGGTAGTTCTTGTTCTGCCTCCATGGGACAGAGAGATTTCAAAGTGAAGGGATCAGAAGAGGGCAGCAGGGTCAGTGAGAAGCCAAAGTCGTAACCAGAAATCAAACCGCTCAATCATCACATTTAGATTGATAAGCAAAATCTGAAAGAAAGTTTGATAACCAAAACGAATTTCAAAAAGCAAGAATATACACTAGGGCGGCATGGTGGCGCAGTGGGTAGCGCTGCTGCCTTGCAGTTAGGAGACCTGAGTTCATTTCCCGGGTCCTCCCCGCGTGGAGTTTGCTTGTCCTCCCCGTGTCTGTCCAAAGACATGCAGGTTAGGTGCATTGGTGATCCTAAATTGTCCCTAGTGTGTGCTTGGTGTGTGTGCGTGTGCCCTGCGGTGGGCTGGCACCCTGCCCGGGTTTGTTTCCTGCCTTGCGCCCTGTGTTGGCTGGAATTGGCTCCCCGTGACCCTGTAGTTAGGATATAGCGGGTTGGATAATGGATGGATGGATGAAGAAAGTACACTGAGTGGCATAGTTACCCAAGTCTTGAAAGTTTGCGCCAACTATGCCACGTTTGTGGTTTGTGGGTAAATTACGTTAGCAACGGCCGACAGGACTTCAGAAAAATAGGAGCACCGATAAGGAAAACAAAATGGCGTCACAGAAGGAGGAGGAGGAGATTGGGAGCACCCACCACATGACAGACCACCCAGATTGATACCTGGTGCCCATTGCGTCACAGGAGGGCATGGAAAATTTGCAACTGACTGCCACACCGATATGAGATGGAATTTCAGTTAAACGTTGGTACAAAAGGAATGCGTTATTTTCTGGGATTTTTTTTTTGGCCCGCTGTTGTATTGGGACCCCACCTCTGCTAAATTCACCTCTGTGGCAGCCCCCATTGTAAAGGCCTAGTGGTGTGTTGTCAGCCTTATTAAGCCCAAGCAAAGCATTTTGAGATGCACCTCAGCTCCTCCATTTCTCAAGTGTTGCCCCCTTCTTTCTTTTCAGGACCCCAGGTTCAATGCGGGCGTTGATCAAATCACCGGCTACAAGACCCAGACCATCCTCTGCATGCCCATTAAGAACCACAAAGATGAGGTAAGCTGGGGGGCTTCTTGACTGTTTTCTCTTTTTTCTTGCCCACGTGACTGTGACGCTCCTCACCTGGCATTATGAGATGGACTCCTACCCACTCGGTCCAGTTCATTGTCTTTCCGTTGTGCAGTTTAGAGACAACAATGGGAAAGAAATCCAAGACTAGCAGGGGATCAGGGGAAAAGTGGAAGAAGTACCCTGAAGATCTCAACTTCAATAGTAATTCCCATCAATCAGGTGACGAGAATGGAGACGTAAAGCTGGAACCTGGCATTCTAGACGCCGAGATGGTTTGGGCAGTGACCCAGCTGCCAACATGGAAAGCACCCTGGCACCGATGGAATTCCAATCTGAATTCCTGGCGTCAATGCCAACTAATGTTTAGCCATGTCTCCACCAAGAAATACGGAGAACCAGAGACTGGTTTGAACACACTGGAGAGGTGCCATCAAAAACGACCCTGGTGTGAGTGTGCAGTCGCTAAGGGATGCCACTCAAGACAGGAAGTCATGGAGGAAGCGGCCCAGAGAGTCGCCGGAAACTGGAAACGACGAAACGGAAAAAACTCCCATGAAGTGTGCGTCTTGGCTGACCTGCCACTGTGGGTCAGCTCAGCGCCACCAGTGCCTGCGTCTGCCATGATGTGACTCCTGGCTTTGCTTTTGCCATCCACTCTTTGGTCATTTTATATTCTTTGTTAATCACATTGCCTCAGATGTTTTTACA